>NC_092529.1:328928-655357 GCF_037038585.1 Patagioenas fasciata | reverse complement strand
ATTCATAAGAAAAGCAAAAATACTCTGCAACGGTTCTGGGCACCGGCTGTGACGGTTTTGAAGTTCCAGTGCCCTGACGCCAGCCACCCGTTCTTCTCTTCTGAGCCCTTTCGGCACTGACTCCCAGGGAGGCGCACAGACGTGAGCGCGGCGCCGGCCGCCGCGCCGACCCCGTCCCGTCGCACGCCCAAACCTGCCGAGAGGCTCCACGGCACAGCACTCGTGTTGGATCTCCACTGGTTCTACAGGGGCTTTGTCACTTCACACGTGAATTCCCTCTGTCCGAGGAGGAACGTGCGCAGCAGGCCATCGATGTCAGCATGGGACCCTTCGCTAACTCCGCGGCAGCACTGAAGGCCTCGCGTTATCCTGGCAGCGATGTCAGGCAGTCCACAACCAGATGGATGTATTTGTAAATAAGGCAGATCAGTTTTGTCAGGTTGTAATTGGTTTTAGAACAAGCAATTCCCACGATGACAAACAACAATTAAAGAGCCCGGAGCTCCCACAACGTGCAACGCCAAACGGGTTTTGGGAGAGGGACGAAAGCGGAGGGGAGCGATGGCAGCGCTACCAACACCACAGCCCTGGTGCCACCCTGGGACGGGGCTGCGATGCACCCAGGAGCAGGGGACACCCGCAGCCCAGCCAGGGGGTGCCAGAGCACACCGAGCCCCCCGGCCAGGGGTGCCGGAGCACACCGAGCCCCCTGGCCAGGCTGGGACCTGCTCAAGCTGCAACCGCAGCCCCAGCAGACACCTTGGCAGTTCCGAACCTGCGAAGATCAGCTGCCCTTCCACCTGGGCCAGCGACCCGGGCGGCAACGCCAGGCTCACAGGGAGCACTGACCTACCGGGAAACGTCAGCGGCTTCGCACAAGGATGGCGCTGCGGACAAGGAGTTTCTTCCAGCAGGCTCTGGACACGTACGGTCTGGTAAAGACCCCTAAGAAAGCTAAGGAAGAGTCAGCAGAGATATCTTTCTTTCTTTCTTTCCAAGGCAAACTGCCACCAGGAATTTCTGCAGGTTAGTTTGGTGGCCATAGATGTCTTTTTCATTGTGCCTATGAGGTGTGCCATGGCCAAGGACACTGCAGCAAACTCTCCCCAGTGACAACGTGACCAGCCTGCGCATGAACTCCCAACACTGACGGGACGACAGGCACTGGAACCAAGGGGGTGGCCGGGGCCGACCCCTGGCTCTCAAGGAGAAGACCTGCGGCTGTTGCCACGGCCAAGCGCCGCTCTCTGCCGGAGCTCATCACCACGGTTCTGCTGCGAGCCACCTGCCAGAGCAGCTGCGTCAGCTCCAGAACGAGGGCACGCTGGAGCCCTGCTCCGCCGCGTTCACACCAGAGAACCCGGCCTGCTGTGCCCCTCGGCCCTAACACCACCTCAGACCCTCAGAACGCCGTCCCTGCTTGTGACATCGCTCGGGTGTCACCCGCTCCACGAGACACGACATCAGTACACCCGTTCCGATCAGTACACCCGTTCCGATCAGTACACCCGTTCCGCGGGCACCGCAGCCTCACGCCTCCAGCCACTGCTCCAGCCGGCACAGCAGCGCAGAGCTGGGTCCCCTCGTGTCCCCAGCATCGAGGGCGTTCCCCAGGCACGTCCGTACCTCCGGGCACCACGTGTCTGCAGGCAGCACCGTGCACAGCCAGCTGGAGACGTGACACTGGTCCAGAGCCTCGGTGTTACGTTTCTGAGGTGAGTGGGAGCACGTTTGGGTCTGGGAACAGAAAACGGGCAGTGAACGTTCCTGTCTGGCTCTGTGAAGCAGTTCCCAAGGAAAGTTCTTGAATCTCTTTTTTTTTAATCCCCAACGAAAGTTTGACTCTGAAGCAGTCACCCTCTGGTTCTGTGAGCTGACAAACCCTCTGGTTCTGTGAGCTGACAAACTCTCTGGTTCTGTGAGCTGACAAGCTCCTCCGGCCCGGCGCCTCGGAGGGGTTCACCATCTGCTCCATGCGCTGCTCCCGGCTGACACGGATCCCTGCTCGCCGCGTTCCAGAAGCGTCCGCGAAGCGCATCAGAGCGCAGCCCAGGAGACGCGGGAGAACAGGCCGTGTGGGCAGCAGGACAGGCAAACCACCACCACTTCTCTTCTGCTCTCCTTCCCACTCACCCTTAGTTTGGAGCCGACCTCCGAGATGAAACAGAGGATTGTTATTCCAACAGTGTCTCCAGCTGCCAGCCCACAAGGACAAGGACTACACGAGTACGCTTTGTTATGGTTTCACTTTCAGGAGTTTATAATATGACATTTTCACTTAGAGTGTGTTTGCCTATTGTCTCTTTAGGGATTCCAGCAAGAGTAGGTCAAGAGCACGGAAGCGCCGCGCAGGAAGAACCGCTTTTCAAAACATGAATCGCTCACAACCACCCAGCAAGGACGTTACAAAAACCACACACAACAAACACCAGAAAACGTCTTAAAGAACCCGCTGCTGAGAGTCGGCTTCCAATTCTCTTTATATACTCCAAGTTAAAACCGGTTCAATGCTGCTATCTATTTCTGTTCTGCTTTTGCCACACCTCCTCAGGTCTACCCAAACTAGCTGAAAAATGCAATTGGAGCGGAGATGCTGCAGCACGCCGGTGGAGACGAGGAAACAGGGAGCGGCAGCCGAGCCGAGCAGCAGGGACCCCGGCGTGATCACCACCCCAGATCAGACGGCTTCTCCACCTCACAACGCAACCAAGCCTCAAGCCTCAGGCTGCAGGAGAACCGCACGGCCCGACGCCGCCCGCCTGCCGCGGCGGCACAGGACACGCGTCCGCCCGAGCCCGAGCCCCGTTTCTGCCCTGGGGCGAGGCGCGGAGCTCGGGGACCCGGCTGCTGCTCCCGCCCGGTCTCTGTGCCTCTGCATCCCCCGCCCGCCAGGCACAGCTCCCCTGCCTCTCGGGAGCACCGCAAAGCACCATCATTAATGCTCTCAGACACTTTGAAAGTATTACATGGGTATTTACAGAGATGTCAGAGTTATTTAATCCAGTAGCCTCTCTCAGAGCGTTGCTCCGACGCTGCAGGGGAAACAATAATGCACCCAGCCAATTGGGTGATGCTCTACACGGGGAGAGACATTATTTTCTGATCTTCAGCAATCACATTCAACCCTGAAGCACGATATTTGATTGTGCTGACCTCAGCATGCTTAACTGTACATAATATTGACTGTAAGAGACTGTAAGAGTACCTCAGCCATCAGGCAACGCTGCAAAACAAACACACATGATGGTATTCCAGCCTGCACTTGGTAAAGCTTAACCCTATTGAGCAGCAGCGTACAAATAACTTCCCAGTGAGCAATTCCCACCCCGGTACACAACACAGTTCGACACCGCAGGGTCGTATTTTCAACCAAAACTAGCTTTTGGCCAGAGCAGGACGTTCCCACCCCTCCGTGGCCACTCAGGGCACACTGTCCCTGCGGAGGAGTCGGCACATCCTCCAAACAAGAGCGGCAAAACCAGCTGCCTACAGGAACGTTTTGTTTGGGAGCCCAGCACGTCCCCATCAACTACCAGCCCGTCTCCTCCCAGCAGAGCTCACTGCTGGTGCGTGGTCCCGAGCATCCTTCCAGAGCCACCGCACACACAGCTCCGCAGCCAGCGCGGGCCACAGGCCACGGACACAGCTCCGCGGCCAGCGCGGGCCACGGGCCACGGACACAGCTCCGCAGCCAGCGCGGGCCCCGGACACAGCTCCGCAGCCAGCGCGGGCCCCGGACACAGCTCCGCAGCCAGCGCGGGCCACGGGCCACGGACACAGCTCCGCGGCCAGCGCGGGCCACGGGCCACGGACACAGCTCCACAGCCAGCGCGGGCCACGCGCTGCCACACAGCGCAAACCTGGAGCGACTCCTCAGCTTTCAAGGGCACATGAGCCGAAAATGGGGAGTTCAGGGCAAAGCTAAAGATACCGTCTGCTCTTGGCAGGATGACCCTGCAGACAGCGTTTGTTCCTTCACCAACTGGCCAGTCAGACACGCTGTCTTTGCACGCTGTCGTGTGGCTCCAGCGTATTGCTCCCCATTAAGGACACAGAGCGGCTCGCAGAAGCTCAGCAGCACCGTGTCCCCAGCCCGTGTCCCGCTGCGCCCCAGGCTCAGGGCCATGTTCCCAAACCAGAGCTGTGGCTCGAGCACCCCTGGGACCATCGCTCCCCAGCAGCGCAGCCCCGGCCTCACCTGCTCCGCAGCCCCAATCCTGCTGCGCCGCCAGTGCCGTGAAATGACAGCTGCAATTGCTCCTCTCCAGATCAGATCAAACTGTGTCTTCAACATTTCAAACACTAACAAGCTATCTTGAATAAAACTTCATTTAGGTTCTTCCCAAATATTAATTAACCTTTTTTTCACATCGAGAAAATCCTGAATTCTCTCTAGAGCCTTTGGCAACACAAAAGCTTCAGACTGCCACACCAACAGTCTGATCTCTAGTTCTTACTCTCTTGAGTTCTTCTGTAGTCTCCATCACCAAATTATAGCATCGCAGTTAAATTTCCCTGAAGAAAATGAAGGGGGGGGGTGGCAGGTTCAAGCACAGACTTCTTCCCACTAAACACTTCATTTAAAGCCGTGAGGTCACCCGCGCTGGACCGCAGGTCACGCCTCCGGCAGCAGGACCGTGTCTGAGCCAGCAGCCCAGCACCAGCACCCGCACAGCGCACAGCACCCGCACAGCGCACAGCCCCCGCACAGCGCACAGCCCCCCGCACAGCCCCCCGCACAGCCCCCCGCACAGCCCCCCGCACAGCCCAGCCGGCCTGACACCGACACACACGCAACACCCACACACACACAGCCCTTCCGAAAAGCACTGGGTCCATCCGGGTACAGCGGCTCCCACCCCCTGCCAGGCGGAATTAACCACCTTGGCTGAGGAGGGAGCATTTTCGTTCCATAGAAGAGTTTTTATTCCCATGAAACAATTCCTGATTAGTCAGCGCATCTGGCAGAGAGAACGTTGCGCACACACAAGGCCAGCAACCTAAAATTATCTAACTGGTGATTTTGAGCTAATAAACCTGTTCTTCGAGCCACCTTCTCTACGTGAGCCACCCCGAGCAGCAGAACAACACCAGCTCAGGCTCCGACCACGCCACAGAACAGCCTCAGAACACAAATAACCCTGCAAACAAACGAAGCTCATCAGTGCTCCAACACCCCACAGAAAGCCAATCTCTGGGGCTCCTTGGTGGCAAAGGGGAAGGCCCTGCGGGCTGTGGCAGGGACCCGTGCTGTTGCCCTCCAACGCGCGACGCTGCTGCACAGCGCTGGGCCAACAGACAGAGGGGCAGCGGGAACCAGGGGTCCCTCCCCTCCCCATCTCTGGTCACTTACATGGGTTCATATCCTGCTTTCTTTCTAAATATTTACTCTTACAATACAAGCAAGATACTAAAACACCACCAAGCGTCACTGGAGCCCTCCAGTTAGCTCTGCTACCCAGATAAGAAGCAAAGCGAGAGCCAGGGGATGAAATCCCCTCCCGGGGAGGCGCAGCAGGACCAGAGCTGCCCTGCAGACAAGGACCAGAGGGACCAGCTGCAAACCAGGGCTCCCACCGCAGGAACAGCCTCCTCCGACACCGGCACGAAACTGCAATGACTGAAATCCACAGGCGCTCTAGCAGAAAATTACTGAGCTTCCTGCACACCTGCCATCGCTGCGAGATGGAGCAATATTTTACAGAGCTGTTTGGAAGAGCAAGACACACGAGAGTGACCGCAATCCCTTGCCACATACATGACTGCTCCTCCCAGAGGCCCAGAGTACCATTTCATTTTTCCCCCTCTTCAGAGCTATTCTTCAACTCCAAAGGAAAGAAGAGTGATGGACACTAATGCAAATTCTTTCCTGAAGGTGCTGGGCAGCGAGCGGCTGCGCCATGTTCCCCACGGCTCCATGTCCCAACGGCCAGCCTGCAGCACCCGCCGTCTGCATGGAGAACTCCCAACGGCTCCATCTCCCAACGGCTCCATCTCCCAACGGCTCCATCTCCCAACGGCTCCATCTCCCAACGGCCAGCCTGCAGCACCTGCCGTTTGCATGGAGAGCTCCCCGAGGCTCAGCTCGGCCCAGCTCCGTGGGCAGCAGCCCAGCCGCAGGAGCGGCTCTGCCATCCACACAGGAACACGGTTTTGAGGCAGCTCAACAGCAAAGGTGTGTAAGGAAGGGAATCCCGCTGCCATCGCTCCCTCCCGGTTTCCAGCTCCCCGGTCCCCCCAGTCCCTCCCGGACAGGGGTTCCCACACTGGGGAACTCGCAGCAGCGCAGACAGACAGACAGACACAGCCACGTCCAGACACACGAACCGCAGCGCAGAGGCACTGTGGGTGCCCCCTGACCAGCCTGCCCCCCCAAGCTACACCTGGGGAACCACCTTTAGCAGAGCTGAGGATGGAAGCACCGGCTTCCACAGGGAGTTCTAACGCCACGCCTTCTTACCCATCTTCCTGCTTCAAACAAAGGGGAAGATCTAGAATGAAGCCAACCATTTAACTCAAAGGGGACGATTTAAAGCCTCTCCCTCCCTGCCATGGACAGGATCCTTACAGCTGCCTCCTCACGGACAGGAACAACAACGCTGGGATGCAACCCGAGGCCGTGTGTCCCCAGCCGGGCACACGAGGGCCGCTGTGCCGGCGACAGTGCCGTTCCTCAGGTGAGCCCCGCACAAGGCCGCTGAGCGCCCACGGTCACCAAGGGACCCGCAGCGCCGTGCAGGGAGAGCAGCGGCTCCGGCGCAGGGCTGGGGCAGCACAGGACCCGCGGCGGTGTCACTTCACACGCCTCCGCACCCCTCCCAGCGCCGCTGTGGCAATGGCCGTGCACCGCTGTGGCAATGGCCGTGCACCGCTGCCTCCCGCACCGCCGGCCGCCAGCCCCGACAGCAGCGACTCCAAAATAACTCAGCTCGGGCCAGCTTTTCCAGGCTGAAGCGCCCAGCAAAGGCAGGGACACGGCAGGAGTGGCGGGTGGGGACGGGAAGCCCCAAGGAGGTCACCAGTGACAGGTACAAACCATTATTACCACTGTCACCGCATGCGTTCACCCTGGTTCCTCCTTCCCGTGTCCTCCCTTGCTGCTGTGATACACACCAATAAAACACACAGAGGTGGGGCGCACACAACACAATCGTTGTTAGCATGAAATACGCATCTTTTTGAAAGAGGAAGGGCTGCTGGCAGCTCAGCAGACGGATCAGATCAGCGCTCAGGATTAAACAGCCACCCAGGCTGTAAGAAAGGGGAGACGAGTTCACGCCAGTTCTGCTGGAGAGCGGCACGAGGGACGCGGCTGCACGCGCTGTGCCCGGTGACAGGCGCCACCACCGCTGCGCGGGGTACGATGCCGCCGAACGCACCTCGGAGGTGACGGCTGTTGCTGCTGCGGGTGACAAATGGCTACTGAAACACAGCCAGACTCGGGCAAGAGAAAACCGAAGAGCTCGCTCCCCACCTTCACCAGGCCAGCGAAGGGGAGAGTAAATCCTGCTCCTGACGGGTGCTGGAACCGTGCACACAGAGCTGGAAATATCACCCCTTGCAGAGGCTTATAAATATCTGCTAAGCACCTGAAGCACATTTGGTGCTGCGCTCTTATGGCCCTTAGAACCCCTCACCTGGAACCAGGACCAGCTACAGGCCAGGAATAAGCGCTGTAAGAGGTTTTCACTGCTATCAGGAAGAAGGGCAGACTGATAAATAACGCCTGCTGCACCCAGGTACCCGCCAACTGTCAGAAACCAGCCCGGCTGACAAGGATCAAACCCCCGTCTTTCCACGCACGCGGCCGTTGGCTCTCAGCGGCCTCAGCCAGGCTGGATCCCAATTGTTTTAATGCATTCAAAGAAAGCCGCTTTAATGACAAATCTGAGCGCAGCTCTGAGGGCCGGCACGGCTCCCCACGGGCAGGGCAGGGCAGGGCAGGCTGTGTCCCGGGAACAGCCCTTGCCTTCCATCTCGCACAGATGCTCCCACATGAACCCGAGGGTTTAAGCAGCACGGCTGTTAAACGCGACTTCTGCCCCGTCCTGGGGGTCAGGCCGCGCTAATGAGCTTTAACCCAGAGCTTCGGCTTTGTGTGCCTCGGCACACGCAGGACAGCCTCACCCCGCACCCCAGCACCACCCGGGGCCGAGAGGCGCCCAGCCCCGCAGCAGCGACCCTGCCAACCTCCCGGCTTGTCCCTCGGCCGCTCGCTCTGCCGCCTGCTCCATCTCCAGAAGCAAAGCAACGCTCTCCTCTCATCCTGCCAGGGGCACCGCCACTCTGCTGAGTTCACCCAAACAGCTTCAGCTGGGGCCAAAGAGCTGCACCTTGTGAGGAAAACACACCTTGGCGATGCCACCCGCCTCCTCTAAGCGCCACCCCACGTTCTGTGAGGAAGGCCGGCGCACACAGCGCCAGCCCAGCCAGCTCCCGCCCAGACAGGGCCAGGCACCCGCAGAGCCGCGGGCTGTGGAGACGTCTTGGCAGGGAACAGCAGCCACGGGGCCTCGGCACGCTCCGCTTCCACCGCCTGCGAGGTGGCACTGGCGCCGAACCCACAGCACCCGCCAGCGCCGAACCCGGTGCCGTACCCACAGCACCCGCCAGCGCCGAACCCGGTGCCGAACCCACAGCACCCGCCAGCGCCGAACCCGGTGCCGAACCCACAGCACCCGCCAGCGCCGAACCCGGTGCCGAACCCACAGCACCCGCCAGCGCCGAACCCGGTGCCGAACCCACAGCACCCGCCAGCGCCGAACCCGGTGCCGAACCCACAGCACCCGCCAGCGCCGAACCCGGTGCCGAACCCACAGCACCCGCCAGCGCCGAACCCGGTGCCGTAGCCACACCAACCACTCAGTGCCAAACCCAGCACTGTACCCACAGTGACTGCCGGTGCCGAACCCAGTGCCATACCCACAGCGACTGCCCAGTGCCGTACCCACACCAACCAGCCGGTGCCGAACCACTGGAGCCAATGGTGGTTGGGCGGGTGCAGGAACCTGCTGACTCAGCTGAACTATCCCAGCACTCCGGACTATGGCTTTGCAGGAAACATCTCCGATAGATTCAATTTGTTTCCATTAGAGACTGCCAGTTAATCTCTATTACGAATCACGTCTACTCTTCTCCTCAACCTCCTGCGCGTGGCCCACACAGAGGCCTGCAGGACCTGCAGGACCACGCTCAGACCCACTGAGCACACACAGAGGATAAACGGAACAACAAATAAATCTGTGTGTGCACCAACCAAACGAGGAGCGATGCTGAGCGGTTACTCTGAAGTACCAGACCCATCAGGATCCGCTGTCTGTGGTGGCCGACTCCACCAAAGCCGATGGAGCGAGGCCAGCCGTGCCAGCTGGCCAGCTCACGCTTCCCCACGGCTTGTTAAGCAAGACAATTAAGCCCATGGACATTTTATATGTTTCTGCGATGAATATTTAGCAGTTTCCTACCAGCCCACCCAAAGGGACGGCACTCTCTTCCCCTTCGCACAGAGCCACTTCATTACGTGGGCTGCCGAGTCTCAAGCCGCGCTGCCTCCTCTGGTTGGAGCCAAACTTCCCCCTCCGCAAGCCGGGAACCCAGGAAATCACCCAAGGTTTTCCGAACAAAGTGGAAAGAGAGCAATGGGTAGGAAGTGAGAATATACATAAAAGAAGGGATGCATCTCCCACAAGAGAAACAGCAAAATGAAGCTAACAAGCAATGATGAATTAACCTAAGCTGCAGCTCTCCTATGAAAATGGGAAGGCACACATCGGTTTTCTCCGGCCCCAGGTTTGCAAGCCTTTTGACTGTTTCTATATGCTACATCCATCAAAACTCCAGCTCTATCATCAATCTGCACAGCAACTAGGAGGCCCAGCAGCACAAGAAACGATCCCCTTCCCGCTCCGCAGCCCCTCGGCCGCTGTCCCCTGCCGCGGCACGGGAAGGGGCCGTTGGCTCACAGCCGCCCCCCTGCCAACAGCCGCCAAACACACCGCAGCGACCCGGATCCTGCCGCGGCCAGAGAACGGCTTCAGGAAGCGACGCCACATCCAGCCGCCAACCACCACCATGCTCCGTCTTCTGCAAGGTTTGCAACGCTGGGCCACGGACAGTTGCATCCACCTAATTAAAACCGGTTAGTTCTGCTGCATTAAAGCAACAAATCATGCATTTGACAGCGATGAGGAAAAGACATTTATTTATTTTCCTGGCTAGATAGACCAATTAAAACTGTACGTCTGAAAACACCCACTTTAAATTGTGCATCCAAGGCTCTACTGTGTTCTGCAAGCAGCTTTAATGTGGCAGTTGTGAATCTGCAGCCACATCTTTATTGGCATTCACTTTTAAAGCCGCCGTTCCCGTCTGAAAATCTAAGACAGACAAATAGGAAAACCAGCCTCCAAAAATATCCTTCGGTTTTCCTTCTGGCACCGCCAGGCAGCCGCAGCACAGGGAAAGGACAGACCCACGGCAACCAACAGACGGACAACGGCACGGCAACACGGCCCGCGGCGGAGAGGGGACACAGAGAGGGCCCCGCGCTGCAGGGACAGAGGGGACACAGAGAGGGCCCCGCGCTGCAGGGACAGAGGGGACACAGAGAGGTTCCCCGCGCTGCAGGGACAGAGGGGACACAGAGAGGTTCCCCGCGCTGCAGGGACAGAGGGGACACAGAGAGGTTCCCCGCGCTGCAGGGACAGAGGGGACACAGAGAGGTTCCCCGCGCTGCAGGGACAGAGGGGACACAGAGAGGTTCCCCGCGCTGCAGGGACAGAGGGGACACAGAGAGGGCCCCGCGCTGCAGGGACAGAGGGGACACAGAGAGGTTCCCCGCGCTGCAGGGACAGAGGGGACACAGAGAGGGCCCCGCGCTGCAGGGACAGAGGGGACACAGAGAGGTTCCCCGCGCTGCAGGGACAGAGGGGACACAGAGAGGTTCCCCGCGCTGCAGGGACAGAGGGGACACAGAGAGGTTCCCCGCGCTGCAGGGACAGAGGGGACACAGAGAGGTTCCCCGCGCTGCAGGGACAGCCAGCCCGCAGCAGCCACAACGCAGCCACTCCTGGAAACAGCGCGGCCCCCGCCCAAAGCCTGGGCACCCCCATCGCTGCCAGCTGCCCCACCGTGCCCTGGCTATCAGCCCCGGGCTCTGCAACACCCGGCCAGGGCACAAGATCAGCCCCACAGCATCTTCGGGGCCACTCCTCCCCAGCCCCAGACAGGCAGACACACGATTCTCCCGGGAGGGAAAGCAGATACAGAGTCATTACGGCTGATAAATCACCCCTGCGCACAGAGATTATTCCCCAGTTAAACTCCACTTAGGCCAATCACGCTCCCCACACACCGCGGGCCCATCGATCCCCCCATCGATCCCCCGCCGGGCGGGCCGTGCAGGGCTCTGCTCCCGCGCCGCTGCCACCCACGGCCGCCCCAACCCGCCCGGGGCCCCCGCGCCGCTCCCAGCAGCCTCAGCAAAAGGCCTCTCAGCACATTTCCTAAAAATCAGTCAAAGCAATATCTCTTTTTCCCCTTCACCCCGTTATTTATCGCCAGTTGCCTGTCAGGCTCCATGAGTAACACTTGGGCACCTGAGGGTTTTCATGCGGTCGGGCACTGCTGGCTGGTCGTGGCTTGCAGGAGCCCAGGCGCTGACCCCTCCAGCAGCCCGGGGTCCTGGTCCTGCTGCCCCGCGGCTCCCGGCGCTCTCCCGCGTCCACCCGCCGAACGCGTTCAAACGCACCCCTGCCCCCCTCCAAATGCACCTCTGCCCCCTCCAAACGCACCCCTGTCCACCCCCCCAAACGCACCGGGCGCTCCTGGAGCGCAGTGCGGGGTCTCCTGCCTCTCTCCCCACTGTTTTCTTGACCACGCCACAGGGACCACCACTGTGCTCAGATTTCAGCCCCATCCTCCATAACAAGAGATCATTTCTTCAAGTCTTCATCTTTTATCATCTTCATATGTCAGCTCTTCCCCGCCAACATTTTGTTTCAATCAGTCTCCCTCGCTATTTCTTCTCCATTTCAGTTTTTCTCTGGAGATGCAGGTACCCTTCTCCATCAGGGTAGCAGGGTTTAGATACGAATGAAACAGCGACTCAGTCCCTGAAGGAAACGAGCAGAGCACTGGGACAGGAGGAGGCCACACGGACCCCCCCAGCGGGGCCACGCAGAGCGCGGGTGGGCGTTTGTGGTCACTGCCACAGCCGCAGAGGAACGTCTGGACGGGGACAAACCCTCCCCACGCCGGGCTTTGCTGGCAGACACGGATCTGTGACGCTTGCACACACGGCACACGACTGCTCAAAGAAGCCCCATCCCTGCGCAGTGTCCTCCTGGGGTCCCGCTGAGTGCCCACCCTGTGACGCTCACCAGACCCTCCTGCCCGCTGCAGTTTCTTGCACTGTCCCCACCTAACGAGGACACACGGGCAGGGACAGCCCTCTGCAGCAGTTCCTCTGGGGCTGGGGGTTCAGCCTCCTCCAATGCTGCAGCAACACGGGGAGGTCAGAGCCGCCCCGTCCCCGCAGGCAGGTGACAGCGAGGATGGCGCTGTCAGGATGGAGCCACGAGCATCAGAGCCCTTCACCTCACCGAGGTCACCCCAAAAGCACCTGGGGCCTGTGACAGACCTGCCGTGTCCCGGGGCTGGAGCTGCCACCACCTCGACGGCAGCAGCAGGTCGCACACGCAGGCGCTGGCTCCGACTCGGCCCCAGCCCAGCTTCGGGCGTAGCTAAACCCCCGCCACGTCCAAATTCACCTTTGTTCAGATGAGAACACAGGCCGAGTACCCTCAACCAGTCAACGGCCATTTCTGGAGGTATAATTAGGCACAGAATAGTATCAAGGAAATCATTACCAGCCCATCAAACTCTGTGTTGCAGCTGCCCCGAAAAGCGGCTCAAAGCGTGACCGCTGCGGTGCAATAAAACAGCCTCACACAGAACCCAGCACTAACGGCCTAACATATGGAAACCATGAGGCTACAGAAGTCAGGCCAAGAACGATCACAGCAAACGAGCATTCCAGTTACGAATGACAACAAGAACAAACAACGCAGGAGATGTCTGCAGCGAAGCTTTTGGAACAGAGCAGAGCCAGTCCCGCTCCAGCCCTGCAGCCTCCAGCGCCTGAGGCTGGAGCCACCGGGCCCAGCACACCTCGGAGAACATGGACACACGCGGCAGCCCCCGTGGATAAATGCAAATGCCCTCCCGTGAAACACAACAATACCACGGCCTAAAAGAATATTTCATCTGCTTAACTGCAGGGTGCAGTAACATCAATTTGCCCAAATTACACCCGAGCACAAAGGTAATTGGCACCGAGCAGAGCGTGTTGTGACTGTTACATCACTCTTCAAAGCCAACTACAAAAGACTGAAATGCAGGAAAATAAACAGTGTCACCAAATCAACAGCCAGCCCCTTCCCAAGCCCCTTCCCAAGCCCCTTCCCTGCAGCAGCCCCGCAGCCACTCTCCAACGCTCCGCATGGGACACGGCACCGCTCACCGAGACAACACCCAGCGACCTCCGGAGGAACCGGAGAGCTGCTCAGTTCACACCTTCATGGGTTAATTTCCAGAAAAGCTGTTTTGTGGTTTTCATTAACTCTGTCTTAACCAGAGACTTAAACAGAACAAAACGGTGAATGGATACTTAGAGAAAACGAACCAGCAAAGGCAGACTGGAGCCAGGTTTATCTAATGGCAGAAGAGAGTTTAAGGGGGCAGGTTAATGAGAAGGAATTAGGCAGTTAAGTACCCTCCACCTGAAAGGGGGAACAGGAATCACCATCAACTAACAGAATTAGGAAGTGTTACAATAACGAATTGAATTACAAACTGAAGTTACCCAAAAGTGTTAGTTAATACAGTTTGCTACCAATATTAAAAATCCTATTTTTCTAGTACAGATGAGGCTACCCAGACATTTCTTTGTCTGACCTCGCACACTAACACGCTCAGCCTTTCACTGGGCTGCAGCATTTGTGATGTTCCAGAGGGTACCAACTTTTCCCTAAGTCCAACTGTAATAAAAATTAATCTGGAGCCTGAAACTTGATGCTTAGAGGTTTCAACAGACATGGCCTTTAATTATATTCTTCTTCAATATTTAGAAATGAAGCAGCCTGCTCCAAAGCTCTTTCCCCTGCAACACCGGGACTTGCATAATAATGATTCTGTCCCTTGAAATCGCCGGGCCCGATGCGCGGCGAAGTTCCTTACATAAGACCTGCAAGATCAATGTTCTTCCTCCCTGGGGAGGTCTCCAGCGGAGCCCTCACAAACACACCGAATAGAGCAGGTTTTCCCTCCAGCCGCGCTCCTGCCCGCCGGGGCCCCGGCAGCTCCGGGGCCGCCGCAGCGCAGGGCGATGCCGCGGGGGTGCGGGAGCGGAGCGGGCACGGCCCCGCAGCCCCGCGCCCACACGGCTCTCGCCGGCCCGGTTTGGGTTCAATAACCGCCAATTACGGCCAGTCCGCACAAGTTTCCCCTCAGCACCGGCGCCGCACGGCGACGGCACCCGCGCCCGCCCCGGGACCAGCCGCGGCCGGGCAGGGACGGCCGAGGCCCCCGCGGCCGGTACCTCCTGCCGCCGGCCCCGCGACCGGACCCCCGGAGCCGCCGCACCGGGGCGGGAGGTGCCCGCGCCCGGCGGTGCCGCAGCGCCCGCGGGGAGGCGCGGGGAGGGGACGCGCCGGAGCCGCTGCCCGGGAGCGCAGCCCCCGCCGGCCCGGCCCCCGCCCGCCGCACACAAAGGCGGCCCCGCGGCCGAGCCCCCCGCCCGCCCGCGCCGCCCCGCTCGCACCTTTAACCTGCGCCTCGTAGTCGGCGATGATCTCTTTGTCCTTCTTGAACTTGCCCTGCGATGACATGGTGCGGGAGGGCGCGGGCTCCGCCGGGACACCCGCCGCTCCGCGCTCCGCACCGCCGGCCCCGCCGCCGCCTCACCCGGCCGCGGCCCCGCCGCCCGCGGCTGCCGTCATTGGCGGCACCGGGGACACCGCGCAGCGCCCGCAGCGCGCCCGCCTCAGCAGCCCAGCCGAGCCGAGCCGAGCCGAGCCCAGCCCAGCCCAGCCCAGCCTAACCGAGCGGAGCCGAGCGCAGCCGAGCCCAGCAGCGCCGCCAGCCGAGGCGGGGCCGTGCCGCTGCTCCTGCGCTCAGGTTGCGCGCGAGGCGGGGCGGGGCCGCCGTGAGGGGCGGGCGGGCGTGCTCGCGCCCCGGCTCCGCCCCCTTCCCGCCCCTCTGCCCCCCGGCGGGGCCGGGCCCGGGGCGGCGGGGGCGTGGAGCGGGCGGCGCGGCCCCTCCGGCCCTGCTGAGCCCCCGCTGCCGGTTCCGCGGAGCTCGGCCCGCCGGTAACGGGCGGGCAGCGCCGCTCCCGGCCGCCGGAACCACCCCCCGCGGCGCCTGAGCCCCGGCAGCCGGTGGTGCCGTTGTCACATCCCGCGTTCCCCAGACACCGCGCTGGGGTCCCCGCACCACCCCAGGACCCCACTCTCGCCACGGGGCTGAGCACCCGGCCCGGCCTAGCCCGGCGCTGCGCATGGAAGCCCAGGAGAGCAGGGGCTGTTCTGCGGTGCGGGTGGCAGATGGCACAGGTTTAACAGTGACACGGAGCTGGCGGTGGTACCCGCGGTGGTACCCGCGGTGGTACCCGCGGTGGTACCCGCAGTGTGCTCCGCTGCCGCCCCACGCTGCTCCCCGCACGGCTGACCCCCACAGCAAAAATGCGGCTGCAACGGATTGACCGACAGAAAAGCAATAATAGACACGAACACGGTGACATGGGGGGGCTGTGGCGCGTGTTTAACCCCAAGGCTGTTCAGCTCGCACAGGAGCGTCTTCTGGCCCACACCGTCTCTTGGAGCCGCATGGGGAGAGCTCCGGGTCTCAGAACACACCAAACCCCAGCTGTTCGGACAGGCACAGTTTGCTTGTGCTCTCCCAGCCCAGGAGCGGGCCCAGCACACACGGAAGAGCCACTTTGGGGAGGGATGCTCCTGCTCGGGTCACCCTCCCAGAGCGGCACCCGGCACCGCGTCTGCAGGCTGGCGTGGGCAGGCAGCCGCTCCTTCTCCCTCTGTTCAGCCATCAGTACATTGACTTGGTCGGTCACTGAAATACCTGTGTTGTAGGAACATCATGTCTGGAAAAGGTATGGTGCGCTGTAAATGCCCCTCTGTTTGGGCCAGGTCCCCAAGCACCACAAGAGAAGCTTCTGCTCCTCTTAAACCCTGCCCTGGAAACCTGGTTTTCCAGCGCTGCATTTTCCCTCTGAGGTTTGGATGTGTAGGGGCCCCGGGGGCAAAACCAACTGCAACCCAAAGTGGGATCCAGCCCAGCTGCTGCCAAAGGGACAGATTTCCACATGGAGATGCAATGCAGTCGGGGGGGCGGCAGCCCCGGCCCTGCTGCCCTTGGCCGGGGGAGCAGCGGCAGCGCCCGGCACCCCGGGAGCAGCCTCCCCGCGGCTGGGGGCGACAGCTCGCGGCCAGGACGGCTGGATTAGGGGAGCAGGAGGTGGAAAATCCTCTCTTGTGCATGGGCACCATTTCTGCAGAAACAGCCTTGCACGTGACTGCAATACAAAGGTTCACGGACATATGGGGAGATGGGAGAGAAAACCCCTTTGCAAAGCCAGGCGCTGATCCTAATGAGTTCTCCAGTTTCATCCAGAAGCTGTTTGAGAGAGGGGCTGCGCTTGAACAGATTCGTCACCTTTTGTTAACAATCAGGAAAAAGCGAAACAAACGTTTAACAGAAGCAGCAATACTATTTAAGGCTCTTCACCAGGGGTTTTCGGGTTGAGTAAGAAAGAGTAGCTGGAACCCAGTGCCATGACAAAACGCGCACGCTTGGGCCAGCGATGAGTTTTGGGAGCGGCGCGTCTGAGTCGGGGCGCTGGCCGTGCCCCGCGTGCCGGCGCTGGGAAGGCAGAGCCGCCGGGGAAGGCAGAGCCGCCGGGGAAGGCAGAGCCACCGAGGGCTCCTCGGCCAGCCCGGCCGCGCTGCCGCCGCCGCGCTGCACAATGGAGCCTTTGTCGGTGTCTTGTGTGAGTGAATTCAGGGAGATTTGATGATTCACAGCTATTCTGCCAGCTTACAAAAAATAAACTAAGCCTATTAAACAAATAATTTACCTAGCCCTAGCAGGCAACACAGAAGGGCATTCTGCATTTCCAGCAGCCATAAAGCACCCAGGGAGGAGGAGACAAAGCAAGCGCTGCTGGGGACGCGGCGGGGCTGAGCGCATCGGTGTGCGGGGGCTCGGACCCCCCGGGACAGCAAACCACCCGGGCACCCCTGGGCACGGCATGGGAGGGGGCACCGGGGCGATGCCACCAGCGTGGGGCAGCGTGGGGCAGCGTGGGGCAGGAGCACCTGGCGAGGGTCAGCAGGACGAGCTGTGCTGAATGAGTCAAAACGCTGCGCGCAAGGAGGTGGCGGCAAATAAACTCACCTCCGAAATTCTGCTGAGGTCGGGTGAGGAATTTTTGGTGGTGGGGAATATAAGAGCTAACAAGGGGAAATGAAGAGAGATCAGAGATCTGTTGAGCTCCTAGTGGCTGTAATAAAGGAAAACAAAAATAACACAAATTTGTACAGAATGGGAAGATTTTTCGCGGAGAGGGATTCTGTTCAGAATCCCAGACGTGCAACAGACCTGGAGAGAGGAGCGGGTTGAGCGGGGCCAGGAGCTGATTCTGGGGCGTTCAAGTCGAAAACAAGAAAATAGTTGGACACTGTAACTGAAGAAAGGAGAAAATGGGAGTGTCTTGGGCATTTTACCGGCCGTAATAAATCACCATCAAACAAAAGATTCGGGAGACAAACCTCAGTCTGCCGCGGAGAATCCACACAACCTTCTCCATGAATGTGCTGCTCCTCTGCTGATTCACACACAGTGTGCATCTCTGCTCCAAAAGCAGGAGTTTGTAGTAAACCCTGCTCCACATAAACACCGAGTGTTTGGCAGCACGGCTCCGGTGGGAAGCAGCAGCAGCAGCAGCAGCCGTGTTGCGCCAGCGAGTGCCAGTGAGTGCCAGTGAGTGCCATCCCAGTGCCAGCCCTGTGACAGCCCTGTGCCATCTCAGTGCCATCCCAGTGCCAGCCCTGTGCCAGCCCTGTGCCAGTGAGTGCCAGCCCTGTGCCATCTCAGTGCCATCCCTGTGCCAGCCCTGTGCCAGCAAGTGCCAGCCCTGTGCCAGCCCTGTGCCAGCAAGTGCCAGCCCTGTGCCAGCCCTGTGCCAGCCCCGCGGGGCTGGGGCTGTGACAGCCACGCTGGGAGCCTTGGCCAGGCCGGGTCTCCTGGGAAAGCAGCGCCCGGGGCGCAGGGAGGGGACGCCAGGGAGGGGACGCCAGGGAAGCCGAGAGGTGTCCGAGGGTGACCCCCCAGGAATATCGGCTCTGAAGGGGCGGCTGTCGGGACGCAACAAGATCTGCTGTGTGCAGCTACGGACACCATGTCCCAAAGCAGGGAAAGCGAACACACAACAGTTACCTGCGCGTGGAGCGCGGGGGGAACCACGTTGTGTCCCTTTGCAGCCTGGCTGGGACCCTTTAGCGTGGAGCTCCCCCTCTGAAAGAAACAAACAAACCACAACAAAGCCACAAACACACCAAACGAACAATCAAACACAGACAGAAAAAGAGAAGCACAGGCCACTTTATCACAGGTGAATCCCAGCAGCAGTTACTCCTCTTAACGTTCACAGGTATCGAGAGAGCAAGCACTACAATTCTCTGCTACCAAGCTGTGTCACAGGACAGGGTTTGGTTTCTGCCCAGATCGGTTCGAACGCGTGCGGCCGCCTCCGCGGTCGGAGTTCGGCACCGGAGGATGGTAAAGAGCTTTCATCGGTCCACAATTCAGTGCTGAGAGAACAAAACCCAGACGATCACGAAATGGGGTATTAGCGTCAGGATTTGGGGCTATTCAGAGATCACTAAGAATAAAGCGGCAGTGGCGTCTGAAGAAAAATAATCCAATCATGAATTAATGGTCTTTAATAAATATCAACGTCTAAGATCTTTTATGGAATTTCTACTTAAAACAGCTTTTTAAGAAGAAGGATTACATTATAATTCACTTTGTGACACTTTCAACACAGAATTTTTAAATGAAGAATGGGATGGGATGGGATTTAATCACAATAAATACTTCAGGCTTGAGGTATAGGGAACCCAACAGTAACTATGGCAACGCGGTCACTCCAGTAAGGCTGATGCAGATTATTTCCAGGGCAGTAGCCTTGTGTGTGCTCAAGAAGCAGAGGTAATGCTCGCCTAGAGCAGCGCCCCGTTGAAGGGAAATGCTTTAGGCAGAGCTGTCTTGCACTCTTTGTTTCCAGCCTCGGACTGTAAGTGTTTCCTGATACGTGGAACGTCCCCGGGGCAGCCGTGGGGCGCAGATCAGATCCGTGGGGCGCAGATCAGATCCGTGGGGTGCAGATCAGATCCGTGGGGCGCAGATCCATGGGGCGCAGATCCGATCCATGGGGCACAGATCCGATCCGTGGGGCACAGATCAGATCCGTGGGGTGCAGATCCGTGGGGTGCAGATCCGATCCATGGGGCACAGATCCGATCCATGGGACGCAGATCAGATCCGTGGGGCGCAGATCTGATCCATGGGGCACAGATCAGATCCGTGGGGCACAGATCAGATCCATGGAGCACAGATCAGATCCATGGGCCGCAGATCCGATCCATGGGGCACAGATCAGATCCATGGGGCGCAGATCAGATCCGCGGGGTGCAGATCCGTGGGGCGCAGATCCGCCGGCGTTGCCGCGGTGGGGCAGAGCCACTGCCACAGCAGCTCCGCTGCCTGAGGCTCCCGGGGCGCTGGGGCTGCGCGGGCTCCCCGAGCCCGGCCGGCCGGGGGTGCCGAGCAGTTTGTTAAAGCCCTGCATGACTTCAGACAAGGACTAACAGCCCCAGGTACCCATCCCCAGTGAGGCGGCTCATGCGACGTGACCCCAAATCTCCCTCTGCCCCGTACCGCGGTTGATGGAGGGACGGGGGATGGCCTTTGCCTCTGGGAGGTTGCCGGACTCTCTGCAGCCCGTCTGGGAAGTTGCTGTGGAGCTGGGTTGGTGACAGCAGGTGTCCTGGTGCATGTCACCGCTGATGTGGCTCGTCCTGGGGCTTGTGTCACCTACACACAGCACCTGCAGCACCGACCGGAGCCCTGACTCCTCAGCAACACCAGGACACGGACACAGCCCTTCCCGGCAGCCCCACCACAAGCACCAAAACACCCCAAACCTGTAACTGCTTCATTACAACCCCAGAGAGGCAGAGCACGCTCCGACCAGCACAGAGGGAGCTGGCTCCCTGGGCTGATGGGCAGAGAAACGCTGCCATTGCCAGGGGAAAAGGGGCAGCAGAGCAGTTGCAGCCACTGCCGTGCAGGCCCTTCTCACACCGCCAGGACCCCCGCGGGACCTCCGTGGTGCTCAGCACGGCGGGGACAGGGCTGGTGGCAGCGCCGGGTCCCGTCCCTGCTCGAGCTGTCGTGTGTCCCACAACAGCCTGGAGCCAGCACGGCAGCGCTGGGAACCTTCCGGGAAGGTGACCTGCTGGGGATGGTACCAGACAGGACTCGGTGCCACCGGTTCACTGTAAGCAGCTTCCACAACCTGTTCTCGGGGTTATTTGCAGGTTACCTTCACTAATGTCCATGCGTAACAAGCCCATTTTTACTGGGAACTCTTAGCACGGAGGGCTGGCTTCTAAGCCTCCCAAACAGCTCGTGTAGGAGGATGTAACCTGGGAACCAACGTGTTCCTCCTCAGGTAAAGCATCCCAGAATTTTGCTTTTTATTTTATTTGTGCTTTCAGCAGCTCAGCCATAAGTAGCAGGATAACTTCAAAAATACAAGTGTAGTATCTTTGAAGACATTAATGTTCAGAGAAGAAAAGGAGCACTCTAGAAATAGGAGCCCATCTGGATACCTGTCTTTTTCACCATTACCATTTTTAACCCTCTGTCGTAACAGCAGAATTTAGCATTACGCCAGTCAATAATTCCAGTTGCTGTAAGAAATGGCAATATTTACTTGTAACTAGAACTGTGAGGTATCACGAGAAACAACTTGGCCACAGCAATTCTGCCCAGTAACCAAAATTCTCCTGTGAAAGGCATTGGAGTCACAGCCTGCTCAGAACTTGGCGGAACGATGCGGGGCCGAAGCTGCGGCGCAGGTTGCTCAAGCGGTTGTGAAAGTCTCTTGCAAATGGTTTCCTGCTGAAATCCGTGACCGCGATGCCCGCGGGGAGGTGGCCGGACCGCGCGGTCACAGCGGCCCTGGGCTGTCCCTGCCGCAGGATGGGACCAGCACCCACTGGGACGCATGGGGGTGCTGAGGGGTGGCTTGGGATGCTGGTCCAGCACCGAACCTCCCAACCCACCCTCTGCCTTCCGGAGAGAATCACCTGCAGTTCAGGAGCACCCGCAGTTCAGCAGCATCCAGAGCAGCACCTGCAGTTCAGCAGCACCCACAGCAGCACCCGCAGCAGCACCCGCAGTTCAGCAGCATCCAGAGCAGCACCTGCAGTTCAGCAGCACCCACAGTTCAGCAGCACCCATGGCTCAGCAGCACCCACAGCAGCACCCTCAGCTCAGCAGCATCCAGAGCAGCACCCGCAGTTCAGCAGCACCCATGGTTCAGCAGCACCCACAGCTCAGCAGCACCCATGGTTCAGCAGCACCCACAGCAGCACCCACAGCTCAGCAGCACCCGCAGTTCAGCAGCACCCATGGTTCAGCAGCACCCACAGCTCAGCAGCACCCATGGTTCAGCAGCACCCACAGCAGCACCCACAGCTCAGCAGCACCCGCAGTTCAGCAGCACCCGCGGTCACCCCAGGACAGCCGGAGGGTCTCTTGTCCCGGGCTGTCTGGAAGGACATCGCCTGCACATCCTGTCGTTTGCACACTAATATCCACCGAAAACCCAGGGCGCTGTGTTAGTCCTGTCCATAGGACACGTGGAGTCCTTCGCCCTGCACTATTTAAGGCCACAAATAAGTGCTGTTGCACAACAGTTTCGGGGAAAAGCAGCAGTAACCTTGTTTCTGGTTCACTCGGTTGCTCTATTTCCTCTGATTTAATCTCGTACCAAACCCATGGTGGCCCGGGCTTCTGCGGGGCTGGTCCCGCGCCCCCAGCCTTTGGGGCAAACCGGGGTGGTTGGTAGCAGGTGAACTTCTGGTTCGGGCAGGACCTGACCGCTGCTTTGCTGGTGCGGGTGGGTGCTGATCTCCCCGCTCTCCCGCGCCCCGGGCCCGGTTCCAGCAGCTGCCCCGGTTTGTGTGGGCTGAGACCAACTTCACGGGCCGTCCTTGTCCTTGTACCCAGCAATGAGCGTCGTTCACCCCTCGCACGGGACACACGGACAGTCGGACACAGAGCAACACTTTGCACGTGCAGAAGTGAGCGCAGAGGTACAGACTCTGCCCTTCTCACGGGCTGCCCTGCAAGAGATAAGGACCGTGGCTGGGGAAAAGGCGCTGAAATGCAGCATTGCTTTAAAAACAACCCTAACATTCATAAATTCAGACAACGCCGTTACAGTAATTTACATTATACATTTCTGATCTACGCCATTGGCATAAATTGAACTTTGCCGAAACTGAACTTGCCAAGAACTGTTTCTTTTTAAAGAATATTAAGGCTTTGGGGATTTTAATTTAGAATATGAGTTGTTGCTTAAAAACATGATGTCCACATGCAAAATAAATAAAGCCAACAGATCTACTGTTTATAATCACCCACCGGATTTAAATAAGTTAACTTGATTTAATTGGTTTCTAAGGGGAAGGAGGAAAAAGCAACACAGGAATTCTTGTCACAGGAAGGCATGATTTCTATCTGGAATCTAACACAATTAGTGGAGTGGGATTCAGTTACTGAGGGCAAAAAGAAAGCGAATCAAGAGTCAATTGAGTTGCTGCAAAATGTAATATCTTGCTGTCATCTCTGTTCTTAGCAGGGAGTTGCTGTAGCAACAGACCGAAAAAAGAACTCGCACGAGAGGAGGAGCTTGCTGCTCTTTTACCAACGTCTTTTCATCACCCCTGAATTACTGTGTGTGAACAACCCGTCCCACGCAGCAGTGCCAGTGACTGCAGACCCGAAGCCGGATCCCGCCGGTACGGAGCCGGTCGCACACACGGCTCTGTCTGCGGGTTCTGCCGTGGCGATTTTCCTCCGTGGGGCTGAGCCCATTTCCATCACACGCAGGACGCAGCTGCTGCTCGATCCCTCTGCACGCCCGCGGCTCGGCAGCCCGCGGAGCAGCGCTGCCCGTGACCACGCAGCCTATAAACCAGAAACCGCTTTTCCTAGCACCTTGTGGCCGGAGCGGTGGGCACGGCAGCTCCTGCGGACGGGGCGGGCGGAGGACGCGGCAGCGTTGTGCGGCTGAGCGCAGCGGCTCCCGGCTCGCTCCACAGCCCAGCCCTGCGGAGCTGAGCGCGTCGGGTCTGGCCAAGACCACAGAAACTCTCCAGCACATCGGGCTGTCGGGCACTGACTCGCTTTTGACATTCGGGTCACTGCTATTTATCGTTTGCAATTAATTTAGTCACACATGATCTCCGTTTCTCCATCGGCAATATGAAACCCTCTAATTGCATTTTCAGGCTCTTTGGGACGCAGAACTCATAAGCACAGCGTGGCCAAAGCTTCGGTCCCGTTCGGAGGGCGGCTGTGCAGGAGCTTTGCCTGGGGACAGGACACATCTGTGAAACAGCCCCTTCACCCCCTGCCCAGCCCAGCGGGACCAGCGCCCTCCCAGCCTGGGCTTGGTGGTCCCTGAACATCCCTGCGACAAAACAGAGTCACTGCATGTCACAGTGGTTGATAAACCTCCCCCCGGCCTATGGAGCAGAGCGTGAGCACCCCACGGAGCAGGGCACAAGCACCCCGTGACACGCTGCAGCCCATGGAGCAGGGCACAAGCATCCCGTGACACGCTGCCCTGTCCGGACCCAGCCCTAGCTGCCCTTGTGCTCTGTCCCCAGGGCCACAGCTCCGCGCCTGCCGGGGAAGCCAGTGGAGCAAGGGCAGGAGCCCCGCTCACACCCTGGTTTGCATTTCTTGCTGAAATGAGTCAGGTCTGCTGTACTTGAGGCAAACAACCTGCGAGTACCCGCGCTGGGAGCCGGGGACCGGGTGCAGGGAGCTCCCAGCCCCGGCCGCTTTGTTGGCGGGGGCAGCAGCCCCTGCCCGCGGCCGCGTCGCCGGGGGCTTCCAGGGGGAGAGGCGAGAAGAGAAAAGGCAAAGCCTGGGAAACTGAGCCGGCACTGTGCGGCGGCACAAAGCGCTATTGTTGGGGGCGGGGGGCGCAGTTAGTAGGGCAGGCTGTCCCCACCGCGCCGAGCACCAGCCCACGGGACGCTGTGCGGGGCGCGCCTGGAGTGACAGCGATTGATGGGGAAAGGGGGACAAATGGAAAACACGCCTTTCAGGGAGAATTTAGCCCTCTCATTAGAGCTGAATACAGCTGGGCAAAGGGGCCTCCTCGTGGAGAAGCCCCAGGCTCCACCGCATTCACAACTTCATTGTAAATTCCAGCACGACGCCGTCATTTCCTGAAACTGAGCAGAAAGTTTGGGGTTGTTTTAAGCACCCCGTCTCGGTGAGACACGCGGAGGAGGAAACCCTTCCTCTGCTCCCGGCACAGCCCTGCAGCCTGCACGGGAGCGCACGGCACGCGGCCAGCACCGCGCTTTCCTTTGGGAAAGAACGGTCACAGGGGATCTTGCTCACCTGTTTAACTATTACTACAATAATTTCACCTCTAATACAGAATTAGAGTTGCTGCTCTGACCAGATGTGGCAGCTCCTTTCAAAAAGAAGCTGCAAGGAAGGTAAAACTCCCCCCAGCACTACTGAAGAAGCATAAAGGAAACGTGCTTAGCAGCAAAGGTTGGACAGCATTAATATATGCCGGATCAACGGCAGCTGTTGATCGACCATCCCCAAACCTGTGGGAGTCCATGGAGACTCTATCTCTTTCCCATCCTGCTTCTGGCTCAGCGGCTGCAGAACTGGGTTGGAAAATAGCAGTGGGTGCCCGTGGGAGGAGCAGAGGACGGGAGCGCCGGGGAGGCTGGAGCTGGAGACTCCGAGCTGCGCAGAGACAAGAGCATTTAGGGCACTGTTGGGGTCAAAAGCCACTGAAGTCAATAGGCCATCTCCCATGGATTTCAGCTGGCACTGGGTCCATTTCAGATTAATTTTGGGGAGGGCCTTTGAGAGCTGAACAAGCTCCTGCAGCCCAGCAGTGCAGGATGCGGCTGCAGAGCAGCCCAGCTCCTCCCGCACACACAGCCGGTGCGGGTATCGCTGGCGTGCTGCCCTTCGCCAGGCACAGCCCTGCTGCCCGCAAAGCTGCACCGTGAGCTCCAGCGCCTGGGAAAGCCCAGCTTTCCTGCAGTCCCAACAAAGCTGCTGTTCTGGGGCTAGAGCAGCTGATCCTCCCTCGTTAAGCAGCATCAGGGTTAACTGGCAGGGTTCCTGCTGGCTCCCTCTGCCCCTGTGTCCTGGACCCACCGCCCTGCCCATGGGAAGCCTGAACCCAGCAGTCGTGCTGAGAGAGACGCACCTCCCCAGCCAGAAAAAGGCTGTTTGCTTCAGCACCGTTCATCAAACTTTCCTGCCATAGCTGAAGCAATGTGAGCACTTTGCTGATACCGGCTGCATCGGCGTGCCCGGAGCTGGCCAAGCGCCCTGCCTGGGGCTGCAGGAGAGCCTGGGCAGGTGCCCCGGCAATAAGATGTCACAGCATGGCCGGGCCATGCGTGACCAGCCCTGCTGAGGGTCACTGGACCCTGTCTCAGCTCCCGGCATCTCCCGGCACCTCCTGGCAGCTCCCGGCAGCTCCCAGCATCTCCTGGTACGCCGCAGCTCGGGACAAGGGCTCGCAGTCCCACTCCTCCACGGGGACACAGCTCCTGCCCGGGATGGGAGCGGCTGGCGGGGAAGGGAGCGAGTCGCGGAGCTGCCACGGTGCTGAGCTGCGGGCACATCTGCCGCGGCCGACCGCGGCTCCCGGCCGTGCCTGCAGGATGGGAAGCGGCTCCAGAGGGGCGCAGGGCAGCAGTGCGCCTCTGGCCTGGCTGGAAAGCTCTTCTCTTCCCTCTGTTCCCAGCATTGCTGTGCTTTGGGTTTGAAAATTTGTGCGCATAGTTGATCTAATTTGATTTCTATCACTTTTGTCTCCCTCTTTCTACTTTGCACACTACATTAGGCTTTTGTTCCAATGCAGTTAAAGGCGGATTTACTGTGCGGTGAGACGCTGCCTAGCAGTGGCTGGCAGGGCTCCAGAGCAAAGCCCAGTGTCACATAACAGATATTCTGTTGATAAGCTGGGGAAGCTTTCACAGCGGGGGGCCCAGGAGCGCAGGGGTTTTCACGAACGGCGGTAAAGCCCGCGGTTTCTGAGCAGGTTGTGCGGGAGATCTGCGAGGAGGCGGCGCCGCGTGCGCCGGGGCTGCAGCGGCGCGTGGGACGGCGTCGGGACGGCGCGAGGAGTCCTGGCAGGAATAGCAGCCCTGCTCCTGCTCAGCTGCACCCTGTGCGGTTCCTCCTTCCCGTTTTCTTAAGCCCGCCGTGTGCCGACTGCTGCGCTGCTCTGGCAGCTCTGTGAGGCTGGTCTCTGAACCCCCCGCTGGGTTTGCCGGGTGTCACACCCCTGCCACCAGCCTGGCCGGGTCCTGCTGGGACACCGCTGGACGAGCCGCGTGCGAGCCCGTCCCCTCAGAGAAGCTTGGGCACGTCCGGCTGCTCCGAGAACAGCCACGCTGCTCCAGAGCAGAGCTGCAGCCGTCGGTGTTGGCACTGGTTTGGCCCTCGTTTCTCATGTGCCAATCATTACAATATATTTCCTTTTCCTACCTTCCCCCTAATCACTGCAGTGAGAAAAATCTGGCTTATAGCGACAGTGGCATGTCCATTAGCTATCATTGAAGTGTATACAGATCCATAGATGCTTAAATGTACTTAGATTCAAATGCCTCGAGGAGGAAAAGAAGACAAGAGATATTTTTCCACAACCTAATAAAAAGTTCATGGTGTGAGAAAAGGCACTGGTTAAACAATACTAGAAAACTGTAAAAGAAATTACTGTGGCCTTTGAATGTCTGTGGTTTTCAGTCTTAAAGAAAAGCCCTCCCAAAGCAGGACGGGCGATGTGCGGAGGAGCGAGAGCTGAGCCAGCCCTGCGCCACGGAGCGGCGGGCGCAGGAGGGAGGTTCAGGACAACATCGTTAATTACTGCCCTGGCAAACAAGGGGCTGCTACACAACGGAGGTGGCGTGTGGGAGCGACACTGCTGGGGGCCGAGCTGCCGGCCCAGCGGAGCATCAGTGTCTGGTCCCGGGGCTGGAGCCGCGGTTCCGCCGGCACGCCCCTGTTCGGTGCGGACGTGGCCCTGCGCCACGGGCAGCCCTGCCGAGGCACCGGCACCTCCGGGCTCTGCGGGGGATGCCGCGGCTCCAGGACATGAGGAGCGCAGCCAGACGTGCAAGCCAGGCGTCCCCCAGCGCTCTGACCATGCGCCCCCTCCGTGCAACACGCTGCTCTCACGTCCAACTGGCAACTTCAACAGCCATGAAAACAACAGTCAGCCTACTTGCTCCCGGGATTCGAGGCCGGTATCACCGGTAGGAGAGGCAACGTTTTTGGGGAGATTTTAATTTAAATTACTTTAGCGGCTGGAGTGAAGAGAGAAGAGGGTTTTGTTTTGTTGTGTTTTGAACTTAGACTACTTCAAAGAGTGATCTAGCTCTTGAGAAAGAGATAAACCTGACGATCCTGGCCTGGCCAGATGGAAACCGGAGCGGGCAGGGTGAGGTGTGGGGAAGCAAAGGCGCAGAAGGCAGCGGGAGCCCCGCGCTGGGCAGCGCGGCCGGTGCGGTCCAGAGCCGCTGCCGCCCGGGAAGCGGCGCTCAGCACCCGGCCAGAACAAATCACCTTTCATTTCAGGTTTTAATTAGGTTCACCTGCCTCAAAGCTGCAGAGGAAAATCCTGAAAAATGTCATCTGAGAGCACAGTAAAGGCTCAAATGTCGAACAGCATCCCGAGCTGCTGTTGTTTTAGTTGTAATTCTGTTATTCCAGAGGAAGCACCGCAGCTTTCAAGGACTAACTCGTGATTTTCTAAGGCTTGCAGACTGACTTTCTGCATGACACCCCAGGTGTCAATCAAGTGGTCCATACCAGCCCACACCTCATTCTCGTCACAAGCTGCTGACGTACCTGCACTCAGGGTGTTACTTATTCCATCCTCTCTCACATCCACTCGCTCCCTCCCTTTATCTCTCTCAAATAACTCAAGAAGAGCTACTTATCCGGCTCTTTTCATGTCACAGGCTGAAGGACCAATTCAACCCTCCTTTCTTTACAAACAAGTTCCTGCAGCACGACCCGAGCTGCGTGGGTCTCACAGCACCCTCGTGCCCATGTCTGTAGTCACTGAACGGGTCCACCAGCCCTCTCATCTCACATCTGCTCATCTTCTCGTTCTCCTCGCACTTAGAAGTGGAATAGAGTGTTTCCACAGAGGCTTAGTCCTAGATTTGGTCAGTTCTCTTCCCCAGGCAGACATGCAGATAGCCCAGAAATATTTACAGAGAAAGACTAAAGCTGTCTCGAGCATCACCAGCTCCTCTCCCTTCTCGTGGCCCAAGGCAAACGGTGCAGGGTGATGTGGCCCTGGCTCAGTTGTGGCCATTGTTCCCGTGAGCCTCGGCATCCTCCCCGTCCCCGCTGGTCTCGGTTCTCCCCGCGCGGCTCCATCGCCAGCTGTGCGCGGGGAGGGGCGGCGGAGCTGACGGCGCCAGCACCGCTTCCTGAGAAAACCACCCGCAACGGCCCCCGTTTCGTAAGCAGTAGAACCAGCCGGGCCACGGAAGGACAGCGCGCAAAACACTGCAGCCCTTAACTGCACGGGCTCTAAAATGCTATGAAAACTCTGCTACGAGGTTTTTGCTCTAGCGTATTCTCCACAAAATGAAACGGCACTAATCCACAAGCGGCTCGCTGGGTAAGAGCGGCGCGGGTGGGAACGTGGGAAGAGCAGTCGCTCCGTGTTCCCTCTCCTGTCACTTCCCATCCGAGGCAGCTCCAGTTCACGGAGTATGCAGGTTAAAAAAGAAGAACCAGGCCAGCGGAACAGCGACTGACACCTCCGTGCTCTCCCGTGATGTGGAAGCACCAGGGAACGGCCGGGCACGGAAAGCCACCAATGCACAAAGACTGGCGCTTCCCCAAGTTCACACCCGCACTGATCCACCCAACAGAACAGTACAGCTGACCGAACAACACTTCGCGTTCCCATTCCCGAGCCACCTCCAACGTACCGCAGCACAACGCTACTCCTTGTTTTTCCCTGCAGTCTTCACCAAAATGCAGGAAAGCCGGTCCCTTGGAAACTGCGTCAGACATACATTAAATAAAACATACATTAAATAAAGCATACACACCACATCACAAGTACAGCAAACTGCAAAAGCCACAAGCACGCCCGGGTAATGGGTGTAACTCTGTGAAGGGATTTTTACACCCTCCAAAACAAGATCTCACAGATCGGGATTGGGGTGAACGACCCGTATCAGCAGTGAATTGGACTCATAACTCCACAAGCGTCATCCTCTGGCCCTATGGAACGAGCCTGATGAGTCCTTGCATCTCAGAATCCCAAAGAAACAAGTGCTGACTCTCTGGCCCGGTTGTTGTGCAGCTCGGAGAGGTCACTGCCTGGCGCTGGTGCCTCGGGAAGCCAGGGGACCCGCCAGGGGTCGGTGTCACAGCCCGCAGACCGACGAGGGAACCGCTGTGACGGCTGCGAGTGCTCCAGATGCACCACGACCGAGGAGAAAAGTCTGCTGCTAACTGCTGCGTAGTCATGGATATAGAACAAACAAATCACTAAACTGCTGAAAAACAGCGAGAAGATTCAAACCTGGAGTTTGTTCTAGACTGTGCTCCCTGTGGAGTTGCACAACTTTCCCCGTTTCACTTTAAAATACCTTCATAATTTAGTGCCAGAGAGCTGGGGGTCAAGCGAAGTCTGGATTCCCCGCATCCGATTGCACAGACTGAGTTCAACAATATCTAACTGGGAAGGCATCTCCCCTTAGGCTCGTAGAAATGCAGTGCTGTACAATCTGTGAAGCAATCAGTCAGATATTTGCTTTCAAAGAACATTAATCATAGAACAATCATACTGAAAAGTTCATATGTAAACCAGAATGTGTTTCTGGCCCAAAAGAGCACATCGAGGCGTGCAGAATTCCTACAGATCAGTGGTGCTTCCTGAGACCCCACCGTGGCTGGAGCTTTGGAATGGAAGTTTTATCATCAGATCTGAGTTTTCAGCTCACCTGCTGGCACCACCTTCTCACAATCGCTCAGGACGAAGGTGCAGCAGCACGGGTGTGTGTTATTCAGGATTACCTCTTTCCCTGGAAGAGCAAGGTCTGCCCCCACAGAAACAGCACAGAATGTCCTGAGTTGGAGGGGACCCACAGGATCATCAAGTCCAGCTCCTAATGAGTATGAATATGAATCGCATGTAAATCTCTGCAAGTCCCCCTGCGAACAGCGAGTACCGAGCACCAGAGGAGCTGCTGCGCTCGGCCCTCGTGCAGCCGCTCTCAGCAGCGCTTCTGCTCCACAAAACAAAAGGTGTATTTTTGTGCAAAACAGACTTCACGTAGGCGATCAAACTGTTTGTTTCACACGTTAAAAGACAGTCCAGGCTTCCCCTTAAGAGCAGTTATGTCTAAAACAGAAATGAATTTTTACCAGTAGATCGGTCTAATAGATTTTAAAAAATAAAAGCCAGAAACCCAGGCTCCCCAAAAGCTCTTTTAAGTGTGTTAGTGATTGCCAATCTTTCTTCAAATATTCTTAACAAGAGAATTTCCATTTAGTGACATAATTAAAATCTTCTGTGTAGGACATATTTGAAGAAATCAGATAACAATTAAGCCAAGCTGCTGGCAGTTGTATTGAGCTGCAGCAGCCACGCAGGTCAGACGCCGGCTGAGACAATCCTCAGCAGGGTCACTGTCACAAGGGCCACTCACGTTCTGGCCCAGGTTCTGCTGTTTCTGGATTGGGATGTGCCAGCGAAGCCCCCGAGATGCACTGCACTGCATGCACTGCACACACTGCACTGCATGCACTGCACACAGTGATTCCCAGACATCCATCACCTCAGATGTCCCTGCATGCACTAAAATAATTTTGAGTTTTCTACCACAGAAATGACCAGCGATGAGTCGGAAACAACTCGTCAACTCATCAACCGAGCAACTCATCAACCGAGCAACTCATCAACTCCTCAACTCATCAACTCCTCAACTCATCAACTGATCAACTCATCAACTCCTCAACTCATCAACCGATCAACTCATCAACTCCTCAACTCATCAACCGATCAACTCATCAACTGATCAACTCCTCAACTCATCAGCAAAGGCCTGAAACAACAGCTTTTACGGACAGGCAGTTTTACTGACAGCTGCTTCTTAGGGTGACCTCAGAGAGAGAAAGAGGTCAACGCACAAATGTGCCCCCGCTTTGAATACAACAGCCTGGGTTACAGAACAGAGGCTGAAACCGATTTTTCTCTGCTCAACATCTCAGAGCTGTCAGCATTTCTGAGCACCTAATGCATCTTCTGAACCACAGCTTAACAGGACAGACGCCAGGACAACAGCTTGGAGCCCTGCGAGTCCTTGCATCCCCACGGCAGGGTCACGGAGGGTTTCATGGCAGGTGAATTATAGAACTGGTTTGATATTTCAATACATTATTGATCTTGCAAGATTCCATCCTGGAGAATAAATACAAAGACTTTATAAGATCACTTTTCTGGAGAAAAATAAAAGAGACTTTATAATTCTATTAGACCGTGCTCTGGCCCCTAAGTGATATTTAGCAGGTCTTTTAATAGGCAAGCCTCAATTTACTTGCTAATAAATTAGCTGTTAGGAAAACAAAGCTTCACATGAAAGGTGTTAGGAAAACAGAAATGCAAACTACGAAGATGCTCATCAGTGTCCATGGTTTCCCACACAAGTTGTGTTTTTGTAGCATCCGTATCCTTTTGAACTCGGATAGGAGCTAATCAGACAGGTCAGGTGTAACACAAAGCACAGCAATGCACACTGTGGGGCCACCACGGGACCACCTCATCCCCCTCACTGGTGACACCCGTGGGGTTTCCCAGCCTGTGGAGTCACCCAGTTCTGGCCTCTAAGCAGCCGACAGTGACCCGGAGATCCAGAGCGTCCACGCAGGACCAGACAGTGCCTGTGAGGAGAGATCACCCCGGCCTGGTTATTCCTCTCTCTGCCCACTATGATTAAACCAACTGATAGTATTTGGCTTTCAAACTTCATTAAACAGATTTCAGCTTCAGAAATGTCCATATCCTGTGACAGTGCAGCCATTAAAACAGCCAGAGGCTGCGATTAGAGCAGCGGTAACTGGGACAAGCAGATCTCCAGTTCCGATTCTCGTTATTACCATTCCCTTTCCATTAAAGAACTTCCTTTAAGTAGCAGGGAGAAAGCAGAAGATCTGCTTCCTCTAAATGGCGGTTGGTTGGTGGCAGCGGCCTCTCTCTGCAGCCCTTCTCGAGCGCGGTCTCGACGGAGCTGCAGGATCTGAAACCCGCGCACGAGCGGCTCCGGAACGCTGCCGAAGCTGAGCACGCAGAACACCCCCAGCAGGAAGGGGCCGGAAGGTCCTGCCGACTCCGGTCTCTCAGTGGGAGGCAAACCCAGCGCCCACAGGAGACTTGGACCGGCTGCTGATGAGACAATCAGCAACTTTACAGCGTTTGAGAACTCGTGAGTGCCGTGGATGGTGCCGCAGCTGGCACAACGCCGTTTACAGGAGCGCACCGAGTGCTAGCACCGTTTTCTTCCTGGCCACGTGTGCTGGTTGCACGGGGAAGGTTTGAATGATGATGGAAGGATGTGACACCCCGGTGAATCTGGGAGACGCTGCTCTCAGCACACACCTGAGGATGCTTCGCTGTTGCCTTTAGATCTCTGAAGAAAACAAACTTTAGTGAGGAACATTTTACAAATATAGGCAGGTCCTGACAGTGGCAAGGCAGAGCCGCTGCAGTAATTTACTGACAACAGCGAAGCCTGGGTGTATTTGCCGGCGATTTATGCAGAGGGCCGTCCCTCGTGCGCTGTGGCAGGCAGGGAAGCTGCACAGCTGTCGTCCAGTGCCGGCGGTTTCGGCAGCAGATGGACTGAACATTGCACAAACCTGCCCTGGGGTTTGAAAGATGCCGTGTGAATGGCCCTGTTTACTCAGCTCCTGTCACAGTCCCTATCACACGGAACAAATGTGTCTGTGTATCCCTGTCCTTCCCCCTCTCTCTGCCCCGGAGACAGTGAGCTCAGGTACAAAGACAGCAAATCATAAAAACACAGCGTGGTTTTGCTCCCAGAGCCGTTAGAAATAAGTTCAGGGATTACTAGTTTTCCAATCTTTAAAGCTCATGCTGGCTCAGCAGACATTTTGACAAATCCCCATTTTCTGGATGTCAGAGCAGATTCAAGACCATGAAATCGCATCCCCGGCTGGACAAGCAGGAGCTCCTGGCCCCGGCGCCTCCTCTCGCCCGCCGGCACTGGGCGGCACAGGGACCGGGTCCGTTACGCCCGCCTGGCGGGTCTGCAGCTCACCGCACAGGCTCTGTCCGCCCCTCACTCGGATGTCACCAGCACCGTTTGAGATTTAACTCCCATGAAAAAAAACGGAATTGCAAACCATTTCCTCTTTGCCAGAGGTCAGAAAATGCCGGTGCCAGGCCTTCTTACGGAGCCTTCGTGCTGCCATTTGCAAGAGGCCTTCAATCACCATTCCTGAGTAACTGATCCGTGAGTGACAAGGTCTCCTTTCTCCTCTCTCCCAGCCAAGCAAAGCCCACGTCCACAGCCCTGGCGGTCCGGGAGCAGCACCAGCACCTTCGCCACGGGCTCCCGGCGCTGCCGCCGCTCCCTCAGTGCACCAGACACCCACTGAAAGACGCTCCAGCTCTGCATTGACAGAGCACGGCAGGAGTTTGTAGGAGGAAAGCAAAGCGCGTTATTATTCAGAGCCCTGCAGGGGTCTGAGGCCAACAGAGGCCTCCAGCTCCCGCGGGACCGGCCACCGGCTGGAGGCGATTCTGAGCGTGCTTGGGCGGGTTCCACGGGCTGGAGCATCGCAGGCTGGTCACCGGTTCTCACCTTTCCATCCCAGACCAGCCGCGAAAGGCCAGAGCTGCTGCTCATGGGCCAGACATATAGAATCAATTTATGTGTCTGGCAAACACCTTCACCAAAATATGCTGAAAATTCTGCTATTGAAAGTAGCTCAGCAAGCCAAGTCCGGTATCCCAACCGAACCATGCGTTCAATTCTGTATTTCCAAGTTAAAAATATACCTCTGGAATAAACCCCACACCTCCCCTCGCACGGCGCTCCGAGAGCAGCGCGCTGCCCGCTGCTGCTGCCGCCGAAACGGCACCGCGGGTCAGCCCGCTCCGGCTCCGGCTCCCGCTCCGGCTCCGGCTCCCGCTCCCGCTCCGGCTCCCGCTCCCGCCCCCGCCCCCGCCCCGCGGGCACCGGGCTCCGGCCGCCGGGCAGCAGGTGGCGCTGCCGCCAGCCGCAGCGGCGGGCGCGGCGCGCGGCCGGAAGCGGAAGGGGCCGGTGGTGCGGCGCGTGGTGCCGGTTGCGCGGAGGGAGGCACCGGAGCTGCGGGCCCGGGCCGGCAGTTGCTGCCCGGGGCGATCGGGGCCCGGCGGGGCCATGGCGGGAACGGAGGCGCCCACGGAGGCGCCCACAGAGGCGGCCGGCGGCGCTCAAGGCTCGGCCGAGGAGGGCGCGGAGCTGGCGGCCGTGATCGGCGCCACCGTGCCCACCGGGTTCGAGCTGACGGCGGCCGCCGAGGTGCAGGAGAAGCTGGGCTCGGCCTCCCGGATCAGCAGGGACCGGGGCAAGATCTACTTCGAGGTGCCGGCCGGGGCGCTGCCGCAGGTCCGTGCGGGCTCCGCGCTCCGCGTCACACCGGGCGGGGTCCCGTGACCCGAACGCGCCGGTTCAAAGGCGTTCGCGTTAAAACCCGTTCAGAGCGGCGCTGCGGCGCCCGCGGTGTCGGAGCTGCGTTGGCTTCCCGGGCAAACCCGTAACCGCCGCATCGACGGAACAAAACTGAAGTGCAACGGTGGTCTATGAAATGTAGATTGAGGTGCCCGACTGTAACTCCCGCAAACGCAGACCGCACCGTGACGCCGCGGCCTCTCGTGTCTTGCAGGTGCACCGCCTCAGGTCGGTGGATAATTTGTTCGTGGTTGTTCAGGAGTTCAAAGACTATCAATTTAAAGACAGCAAGGTGAGTTTCTTCTCATTTTCTGATCAGTTATGGGTTCTGGAGGGGGTTTTTAATTTAAGACGGGTTTCAGAAAGTATTCTGTTTGATGAACAAGGTTGTTTTGTTTTATTGGTGGTATTATCCCCGTTCCTCTGTGCTGGCTTGTCAGTGAAGTGCGGTTCAGTTTCTTCAGTTGCTCGTGTTCCCCAGGCGGTCTCGGATAAGAGCCGATACCGTGCCCATAGGTCACACTCAACAGTAAAGTATCACTTTGGTCACTTAATTTAGTGTCATCTGTTTATTTGACAAGATAAATGATGAAATACTATGAGTCCTGTGACTTAAAGTGCAATTCAGTCTATTTATGGGAAAAAATGCAGAAAAAACTGTAAGCTTTGCTTAAACCTGCAGTGGGTTACGTGTATAGGAAACTAATTTGAGAGACTTAAAAAAAGGATAGCTTTAAAAGGGAGGGAGTGACTTCAACGCACAACTTTTTTGTATTTTAAAGGAAGATGCCCTAAAGGATTTGGAAGATTTGGTTAAAAAGCTGCCTTGGACTGATCCGCTGAAAGTGTGGGAGCTGAACAACAGCTTGAAAAAGAAAAAGACAAAACGCAAAAAGCATCATCTGCAGAGAACGGCGAGCAAAGAGAAACTGAACGAGGATGGAGCGAAGGAAGGAGCGGCTCCCAAAGATGTCAGTGCAGAGGAGGACGGTGCCCCAGAACCCACCAGCGGGCAGGACACCGAGGAGACGGCGGGACAGGCACCCCAAAACGGGGAGGAGGAGGAGAACGAACAGCCGGATGCTGAAGACGAGCCGCAGGCGGGTTCCGGGAGCGAGACCAAGGCGGGTGAGGGCAAGGCGGGCGAAGGGGACGCGAAGGTGCTGAAGTTCCGTGTGACGTGCAATCGAGCGGGGGACAAGCACGGCTTCACGTCCAATGAGGCTGCGAGGGACTTCGGCGGGGCCGTGCAGGAGCACTTCCAGTGGAAAGCCGACATGACCAACTTTGACGTGGAGGTACGGTGCTGTGTCTGCTGTAAAACTCCACAGTGCCTGCAGAAGGTGACTCTGGAACTAAAACTCAGTAGTGCTGAAGGCAGGGCCAGCTCAGGAGCCTTCCTTTCCCTGGCATGTTGTGTGTCCTCAGAGCCCAGCGCTGGCGGTCAGTGAGCTGCTGTGTCCCCCTGCAGACACCCGTGTCTGCTGGGTTAACCACGGCACTGCCCCGCAGAGCTGAGCTGGAGCGCAACAGCTTTTCCCTCTCCCTCTGCACAGCAGAACCTCTGGTGCCCAGTGCTACCCCTCTGTAACATTTGGTCCCACACACACTTAAATGCATTGTGCGTGCCCAGTGCTTTACTTCTACCTCATTAAGTCTTTGCTTAATCCCTTGTTTTGTTTCAGTGTGAGCTAACAGATGATTTTCCATCTAGAAGCTGTCATTTTGTGTTGGAGGGGCACACAAAGGGTTAACATGTCCAGGGTTTGTTTCCTATCACAGGGAAAGCAGAGATTTGGGAGGACATGCAGCCCTCCTGGTCCACCCACAGTGCGGGGCCTCTGTTTCCAAGGGGCAGAAGACCTGAAGTTTTTCTTGCAGGTCTATTAAGGGCTGTCCTGTAATGATGTTTTCACCCTCCAAATGATGGTGGTGGAGCGGACCAGGAGAGTGATTTTTGTTGCTGCTTTGCAGCTGCTTCCCTGTGACTTGCAGGACTTGCCCTGTGCTCCCCCTGCTTACAAACCAAAGCTTGTTAAAACCAGCAGAATGGTTATAGCACTGTTTGAAGTCTTGTGCAGAGGATTCTGTGTGAAAGAGAAAATGCTCGTTCTCATTCTGTGTGAAGGAAAACGCATGGACGCTCTCCTGAATTTTGTCCGCTGTTGCCGTTACAAATGGTGCATTGCCTTTCTTCCAAGAACGCTCTTTTGTATGTATTTCCTGGGTTTTAAATTGCCATCGAAGATTCTCATAAATCTTTACCAGGCGTGCTATGGAAAGCCTCTGTTACTGCTGAAACTCAGTTCAAGTTTGTTTTTCTTTAGGTTCTTCTGAATATTCACAACAATGAAGTAGTTGTGGGCATCGCACTGACTGAAGAGAGTCTGCACAGAAGAAACATTACACATTTTGGACCCACGACTCTCCGTTCAACTCTGGCCTATGGCATGCTTAGGTCAGCGCCATCGCCTGCTGTTATCTTGTTCTCAGTTGTTAAGTTGTTTTGTTTCCAAGTCAGATCCTTTATCCCCTCACTGCTTCCTCAAAAGCCATTTCTGTTAATTCTTAGAAACAGAAAAAAAATAGAGAAGAGTTGCTGAAGTAGTGGGCTTTGCGTATAACGGTAGATGTTTTCCAGCGTAGTGAACATTTGCTGTGATTCATCAGCCAGTTTTCAAAATACTGTATCACATCCTCAAACGTATTTCACTGTATTGCTGCTTACAAAATGCTGGTTAACACATGGAATTAACAACCCCGAAGTAGCCGTTTTGTTAGAAGGGTGGAATCAAAGTGATTAAGATAGTTGCGTTTTCCTTCCTTGCAGAAATCCATGTTTTTGCTGTTTTCTCAGCATGTCTTTGTTCCTCAGGCTCTGTGACCCGCAGCCGACAGATATCGTCGTGGACCCCATGTGCGGCACAGGCGCAATACCCATCGAGGTGACTCTGCCTTTCTTTTTAACTTGACGGTATCTGCAGCTGAGTAACGCGTGTAAGTTTGCTGGGTAATAACTGAATAGCCAACTCCAAAAGTATTTCACCAACTCTTAAACAGGTACAAGTTTACCTTCTGTAAATGACCTCATTGTCCTTCCCAGAGCTGTAGCAGGAAGAAACTAAATCCAGAAGTATTTTGAGCCTTTGTGGTGCATAATAGCTACACCAGATACCTGTTACAGAACTGGAAAGTTATTTCATCCCCTTTTGGTTGCTCTGTTGCAGTCTGTCGTGTTTGCCTGGTTCTTGTGTTAGTTTTGTTTCAAATAAGCAAGGTCGATGCTGGTGTTACTGTCAATATTTCTCCGCAGGGAGCTACAGAATGGCCCAGCTGCTACCACATCGCTGGTGATAACAACTCACAGGCTGTAAAGAGAGCAGCAAATAACATCTGTTCTCTGCTAAAGAAAAACGAGAATAAGGAAAGGTGGGAAGAGTTCAAGTGATTTTGTTTTCCTGAAGTATTGTATGTAAAGAAAGTAATTTTGCATTGGTGCATTTGACTATCTTCGTATTTTCCTATGTATTGTTTTGCTGACATTATAGACGTCCTCAATTGAAAAACGTTCTCAGTAACCGTGTCTGAGGTAAACGTCTTTGCCTTGCAGCAGCACTTCCCCGGGCATACCCTTAGACATCATCCAGTGGGACATCTGCAACCTGCCCCTGCGCAGCGGCTCCGTGGACATCATCGTGAGCGACATGCCCTTTGGGAAGAGGTGAGAGGAGCTGGCAAAGCTGCTGCGCTTCGCCAGGGTTAGGGTTCTCTCTAATTACTTAACTGGCCTGATTAAGAGGTATTGATGTACTCTGTTAGAAATGCAGGTTGAAATTAGTAGTAAATGTGGTAGTGAACGAGTTAACCCATGTCTGAAAGACCCGCAAGAGTGAACTGTTTGTCAGCAATCACAAAGAGGATCAATGTATTTTGCAGGATAGGGTCAAAGAGGAAGAACTGGGATCTGTATCCCGCCTGCCTGCTGGAGATGGGGCGGATCTGCGTGCCGGGGACCGGCCGCGCCGCGCTGCTCACGCAGGACAAGAAGTGCTTTGCCAAGGTATGTCTGAGGGAGCACGTATGTGCACAGGGAAATACAGTGAGGAAAAATGGCAAGCTGACTTCATTAGGGAAGATGATCTATTTTTAGAGCTACAATTAGTAACATTTAAACACAGTTTTGGACCTGAAGAGTCATTTGACACTCTCATCAGATGTGATTTAGAATAATCAGCAATAATTTCTAAAGCAAATTTACCCTTATCTTACCGTGAAGCCATCACGGCTCTCTGGCTGGTTTTTGGGTTGTAGGCCTTGTCGCGAATGGGACACATCTGGCGCAAAGCTCAGACCGTCTGGGTGAACGTCGGGGGGCTCCATGCTGCTGTGTATCTTCTGAAACGCACCTGGGAGAAGGCGGAGGAAAAGAGATCGTTCTGGTAACCGTGGAGAGGATGAGACACCTCCAGACCTGTTGGAGAGCAGCCTGGTACTGCAGACACCCGAGAGCAACGTCTGTCAGTTCCTAAGGGAGGAAACCAAACAACTTGTGTAGAAAGTGTGTAAAATAAATATTAAACAAGGGATCAACTTCAGAGCTGCCAGTTGTACTATGTGTTCTGAAACCTTTTTACTTAAGTCGCCTCTTTCCTCCCTGCCACCCAAACTGACATCCAGTGCTGAATCAGTAACGCATTCCTTTGCCCAGGGCTTCTCTACCATGGCCATTGTTTGCGTCACTTAAATGTTCTTCTGCTTATAGTAGAAAACACGCTCAGGCGGCTTCGGAGGTAGCAGTGAGTTTATTTCCCAAACGGTTGAAGTCGTATGTAGATCTTAAAATGACTAATGGGACTAGGAAAACTCATCTTGAAGGGTTTGGAGGCAGTGCCTTTTTTAATATGGGATTTTTCCAAATTGAAGTTTTCTAATTGATACCATCACCCAAATGTAAACTGAGATAATAAGCCCGTATCTGCTTTTCATGGTCTGATAAGCAAATGCCAATTAGCAGTTACTGTTTTTCTTACCTGTTACCTCAACTTAGTGCTAATGAATAGTAAATGTCTGATCCGTGTTTTCTTGTACCACTGCCATGGGTGAGGGGGGAACACACACAGCCTTAGCAAACTGTAGTTACTGTATGAGAACAGAGATACTTCTAGCAGTTATATTTAAAAGTTGGTGTTTCCAATGTCTACTGTGGACATACCAAGGTGGCAATATGTTTAAACTTATTAGGTGATTTAACTGCTGTACTTGTGCCCAGTATTTACAGAAATATATTACCTGTTGAATAACTTGAAGTTGCAAATGCTTTTTTCTGCTGTAAATGTTCTGTGGTTTCTCGAGCCTCTGACTCTGTTCAGCAGAGCCTGAAGACGCTAGTTACCAGTTTGCCGCTTTCATCCAAGTGCATTCATGCGAAGTACATCTAAGTGTTGAGAGGCGAATTAACAAGTATTAAAGTTTTAGAAGTTTTGCATACAAGTCTGAATTGTGTTCTTTTTGTGGTCCCTGTCCAGTGAAGGACAGTGCAGCCCTTTATTTACCACGCAGTTGTCTTTCGGGGTGAAATAGTGCCAAGGGCCTCTGTTCGGTGTGCGCCCACGCTCGTGGTTTCCATGACGACGTCCAGGTGGTGCCTCGGTTCTGCTCCACTGAACGCTGCAGCTTCGCTGGGGATGTTGCATTCTTAAATCGCTTTAACGCCTTCGTGGTTTCTTACTGTTGGTATTTCGATCCAAAGGAAAGCCAAGCACAGTAACAGTGCATTTCGATGTATTCTTTCCACCGCCGCCGGGCCCGGAGCGGCTGCCGGGCGGAGCCCGCCCGCAGACACCGCGCGTGCGCCAGGGGCGAGGCAGCCGATGAAGGCTCCGCCCCCGCTGCGGTGCCGCCCCCTGGCGCATGCGCGCGGCCGCGCCGCCGTGAGGGGTCGGGGATGGCGCCGCCGAGGCCGGGTCCGGAGGGGGGCGGCGGGCCCTGCCTGCGCTCCGTCAACACGCGGGAGCTGTCCCAGGTCGTCTTCAACAACCGCAGCCCCCGCTCCGTTCTCCCCGTCTGGGTGGACTTCGAGGGCAAACCGTGTTCCTACCCGGTGCTGCAGCCGCGCACCGGGCGGTTCATGCACAGCTACCGGGGTGGGTGTGGCCGCGGCGGGCGGGGCGGCGGCTGCCGGGGGTGCCGGCCGGGTGAGCGGGTCTGCCCCGGGCTTCCCCGCCGGGCCGGGACTGAAACGCTGCCCGTGGGGGCCCGGGCCTGCGGGGGGCGGGGACTGTCCGGGGAGCGGCGGGTGCTCCGGGACCGGCGGTACCGCTCAGCGGGGACTGTCCGGGGAGCGGCGGGTGCTCCGGTACCGGGCGGATCGCTCAGGAGGTGCCCGCTGCCCTCTCCGCCCCGCTGCTGGGCGGCATCCGCAGTGATCGTGGCTGCTGAAGAGCTGCTCGGTTCCTCACGGGTGCCCCAAAGCCGCGGGTCAACCCGCAGGGTAACTGCGGCGTGTCCCCGTTCTCTGCAGGTCACCTCTGGCTGTTCCGGGACGCGGGGACCAACGACAGGCTCCTGGTCAACAAGCAGGAGCTGTTTGTGGCGGCTCCCAACGTGAACATGGCAGACATCACCCTGCCAGGTGAGCGCGACCGCGAGCGGCCTGGAAACTGGGCAGTTTGTACTTGGTCTCTTTGGACTTTGGTGTAAGGGTCTGGTGAGAAATCAAGTACTCAGATAATCAAATCTGCCTCCAAAATAGCGCTCCTGAGTGTTTCTAGTGAGAGCTGTGTCATTGCACGGGTTGATCAGAGCTATTGACAGCTCTCTCGTTTAAAGATGTCTCTGATGGGTTTCATAGGGTGCGTCACAACGGGAAGCAAAGTTCTCTTTCTAGCGAGTGTAGTGTTGTGAATACGCGGCTGCACGTTCTGTTTGGCGTTTGCGTGCTTGGAGGAGCAGCGGCTGTGCTGGAGACAGCCGGTAATGAGAGGTGTGTTCGTGTTTAACCGCAGTGTTCACCCTGAAGGAGAGGTGCCTGCAGGTCGTGCGCAGCCTGGTCAAACCGGTGGACTACAGGAAACTGGACATCGTTCGATCCTTATACGAAGAGCTGGAAGATCATCCTGACATTAGGAAGGATCTTCAGCGGCTTTCTCTGGAGAGAAGTGAAACACTGAGGAACAGAATTCTGGAATAACATGATTACTCACTCCAGGCTCTTTAAATAGCAAACCACTGAGTCTGAGCAGGGACAGTCACCGTGAACACGCCAAGAACTCACGCCTGTGTTTTAGGTTCTGAAACATAAACCCAGTTAAACTGTAGAAAGCCTTCTGTGAAGCTCAGTGAGATCCCAGAGCCTGCACAGACTCACTCCGGGCTCCAGTGGCTCCGTTCTGCTCCTGGACACGCTGTGAACTGGTGGCGCTGGAGCCCTTGTGTAAGTGCAGCTCAGTGACGCTTTATTTGGACCGTCTCAGAACACGGCACAGGGACACAGGTCATCTCTGTGGAGAATGTGCCTACAGATCAACTTCCTTTTATTAGAAAGTAAATTAGACCAAGAATCAATTGAATCCAGACTGTAACGATTGTAAGTGGCAGACCAACACCAGTTTTGCTTGAATAATTTGGTTTTACTGCAATTTCCCTCTCTCACACTTAGCCTAGATTTGCCTGTGAATCACAAAGGGGGGTGCTCACTGTTTAGCAGGTGATTTCTGTAGCATACATTTCTTCCCAGTTACACATTCTGAGAAACACGGTGTGAAACTGAGAATTTCAATGCATTCTGTAAGTATGAAATGTCTCTCCTTTTTGTGGGCTTGTTTTTCTTACATATTTGAAGTGTATGAATTGATCTTTGTAATAAAAATGTGAATCCATGCTAATGTTTTGACTCTAATTGTGTCAGATAACTGCACGGTGCTGTGCCCATGTTCCTGCAACGCTCCCGAGAGCCGTAGATCAGTAGCAGGTACTTTTCTAGTACTGGGTGGGTCACTGCTAGTGGATCAGTCCTGGCATTCCCGAATGTGAGCAGACAGAACAACGCGTTTCCATTTCTGTGACTTGCCAAAACCAGACATGGAAACTACCTCATGGTTTCCTCCTGTCTTTGCTTAACTTGTAGTTACATCCACCGAATTCCAAGGCACCTGAAATCCTGGGCTGAAGAGCAGCTCCTGTCGGACATCCATCAGTTGTGGATGCTTTCTGTTCATTTACTATGGTTCAGCCCATTTTCTAAGGGACATGTTCTGTCCACTCTTTCACAGACTGACTTGCAGGTGGTTTGGTACCGTGTACAAATGAACAAACGCTGCTTTGGTTCCTTCCTTTGGCGTTTCATGTAGGCCCAGCTCTGTCTTGCACAGCAGCCCAGCTGCTCTCGGTCCCCTCCTGTGCTGGCAAATGCCTCATTTGAGAATGGAGGCCAGACGGGCTTTTGGGTTCCACGTCCGGCTGCCGTCTCTAAGGCAGGTGCTGTTCTATCTGATCTCTAGCACCAAAGTGCTATCTGGATCTAGCTTCACAACTTCATGCCATCGTTTCATTCTGCCAGCAGCAGCTGACTACTCTGCAGCCACTAAGAGTGGAAAGTCCTTGATTTTTAAAATCATGTGTACCTCTTGCTTGATGTATAGCACGAGGCAATCCATGCTTGAAACGTTATACTTTCCCCAGGCTAGATAACAAAGGAAATTCTGCTTCCATTTTGCAGATGAAGTTGAGTTTTCCAAAGTTATGCAAGAAGTCTGGGAGAGGAAGGGGCGGAACAGAAAGTGTGGTGTAGACCCTCTTCACACAGCTGCCTCCTCTTCCTCCCACAGATGTTTTCTTGCAATGTGGATACATTTGCTTGTGATACGAATTCCGTAACTACTTCACTAATTTTAGCTCTGACATACCATATAAGTGTCGATTTTCCTGTTGACAAATCATGAAATGCTTTTTTTTTTCTTTCCATACATCAGGTTTAAAAACTTAGCAACTTCCTCTGCGAGATGAGAAGCGCTTCGAAACACATCTCACAAGCAGGCGACAAGGGTTTGTCTTTGCAGACCACTGAGTCACACCTGACACCGCGTTTGATGCTCTTGCCGCAGCCTGACAGAACCGTTACAGGCCTTGCTGGTTCTGTCTCATCTTGTAACCGAGGCGGCAGTGTTCGTCAGCGTGTTCAGCAACACCTTCACCTGACTCGGGAGTCACATTGCCAAGCGCTCAGCAGACCCTCCCGTGGCCTAGTTCAGCAGTAACATCAGCCCAGCTGGGTATCTTATTTTTTGTATTATGCTTAGAGGCATTCTGGCATAAAACCAATTTGATTACGTATTGTTTCTCATTGGAATGCAATAGCTCATGATATTTCTCATATTATTTGGTCCATTCCTCAGCCAAACGGGTGTTTTGAGTCTTTACTCAGAGTGCAAGGCGCTGGCAGATGTCAGGAGGTAATTGCCATAAAAGCCCGTTTGCTTAGAACTGTTATAGCAGGTGCATAAAAACTATACTAGGAACTTTTGGTCATTAAACAACTCATATTGATGAAATATGTTAAAAAATGAACAACAAAACTCCATGTTACAAATAGGTAACCTCTGGAGCAATGCTCAACGTGCAGGAAAGAGTATTTCTTCTGGAGTGCTCCCTGGGGTCAGAAGGCAAAAAGAGAGAAAGCCCCCGCCGGCTCCAAGACGTGGCCACAGGGAAATGGAGCCTCCTCTGAGTTACTCAGGCCAGTAACGAGTGAAAGTGGCACTTACTTGTGGTACATCGTTACAAACCCGGGTGGTCGTCAGCGCTGTCTGGTTTGGCACCCGGGAGCACCGGGGCTGGGCGGTCAGGACCCGGCGCAGGTTGGCTCGGCACAGCTGCCGAGCGCGGTGGGAACGATGGCTGCCGGAAGGGGCTGCTCACGGCTGACGGTGAAAAACACCGGGGAAATAACAAGTTCTGCAGAAACTCAGTTTTGAAACATTCTTGATCTCCAGCCGTGCAGCGCCCAGTGCGGCAGGGAGCATGTTGGTGGCTTTTGGGGGGATCTGTACCCATGGGGTGAACAAAATCGCAGCTGCATGGGCACCTCTGGCTCTGCCAGCACCTCCGGCACTGCGGGCACTGCTGGCTCTGCCGGCATCTCCGGCACTGCAGGCGCTTCCAGCACTGCGGGCACTGCTGGCTCGGCCGGCACCTCTGGCACTGCAGGCACCTCCAGCACTGCGGGCGCTGCTGGCTCTGCCGGCACCGCAGGCTCTGCCGGCACCGCGCTGACCCACGCATGTCTGGCCTTGTCTGGAAGCAGCTGTTGCACAGCCTGCCGGCAATACCAGCTGTGCGTAACACGCAGGAAAAGCATCTTTCACCTCCATTGTGTGACACTTGTAATGTGGCAACCCGGCTGGAGCAATATGCGCTCATGGAGAGGAAAATCTGATTTGCATTCGGGGCTTGACGTCAGGCGGAGCAGGAAGAGCGGAGTGTGGTCTGACCCTGCCAAGAATCGCGGGGCTCTTTCCGCAGCACAGCGGCGAGCTGGCCGGGGTGGGGACGGGCTGCCAGGGCCGGCCCCTCCGAGAAGAGGAAGCTTTTGGAGAAAATCAGCCCAGCACAGCAAGCGGAGGAGGCAGAGCCTGCCGAGCGTCACTGCCTGCAGCCGCAGCCCGGCCCTGGTGTGCACCATGCGTGGCCGCTGCTGATGGCCGCGGCGGGGACAAAGGGCGCTCCGGAGTGGGACTGCGAGGCCATGACCCTGCAGCAGCCGCCCCTGGCCCCTCGCAGGGCCTCGGCCCCGGTGCTGTACGTGCACAGCATGCCGGCCTGGGTGCTGGAGGATTTCTGCCGCAAGATGGACTGCCTCAGCGACTACGACTGGATGCGGTTTGGTGAGGAGACGGCGCTCCCCGGGGCGGCGGGTGGTGATGGGGCAGATGGTGGCAGTGTGGCCAGGACAGGTGGGCAAGGGGCGCGAGGTTCGAACGAGGTTCAGGTGAAGTTTAGGTGAGTTTCGGACGAGGTTCAGCCAAGGTACGCAGCCATCCCGGGCAGGGCCTCTGGCCGAGCCGTCCCACGGCGCTCAGCAGGGCCCTTCTCCAGACAGGGAGCTCCGGCATGGCTGTGGTTTGGGACGCAGCGGAGCCGCTGACGAGCAGGTGGAATCCCGGGTTCTGCGCTCCTGGGGCCCTCCGGGCAGCCGGGCTCCCTCCCCTCGCTCTCCCCAGCTTTCGTGCTCCCCCCGGTTTGGCTTCGTCCTCTGCTGCCTGCTCGCCTGTGTTCACAGCATTCCTCACGTCTGCTTACATGGTCTACTTTTCTTTCCTCCATGTGTGTTCTCTCACACCTACTGCCCCTGTTGCCGTGTCCAGTTAATATGGACAGAAAATGTACTCCCTGAGTTTTTTATTCTTTTTTTTCCGCATTCCCGTCCAAACAATTCTAACCTGGATCGCACGCAGGAATCGGGACAAATCATGGGGTCAGCTTTAGCACTGTATCTCCCGCTCTTAAAAATAGCCGCGTTTCACCCACAGGTTTATCTGGCTGTAAATAACACCCAGGTGACTCAGTTACTGTTTGCCTCACCATAACATTGGTATTTAGCAAAGCAGGCAGGAGCGCAGCCTCACTACTGACTTTGTTGCCTATTTTGGGAGAATCGCACCAGCAGTTTAGTCTGAATTTATTTTGGTACAAATTATTAAGGAGAGGGAAAATTATGGGGAAAATAAGTTGAAAAGTGTGACTGGGTTTTCTTTTTTGAGTCTCTGATAGAACAACATTTGTTTCAGAACAGTCGAAGGAAGAAAAGGAATATCTTACTTTAGGAGCTGAATCTTCTCCGTGTCCACATAGCTGATTGATTGTGATCCTTCCTTTTGAAAGCGTGCAAACTAAAAAGCAAAGTGTGCCCATGCCTTAGCTTTCCCTGCTTGCGCTTGTTTGGTTTTGTAATCCGTAAACAGAAATATCGGTTGTCTCCCACCAGCCTCCTACGTGATAACTGATCAAACAGAGCTACGGAAAATCAAGTGCCTGGAGAAGACGGGGATCAGCATCACACGGGAGCTGATGTGGTGGTGGGGAGTGAGGCTGGCGACGGTGCCGCAGCTGCTGGAGCTGCTGCAGGGGCTGCAGCTCTACCGGGCGGCCCAGGTCATCCTGGACTGTGAGTACCTGCCCTGCCCACGGCGCCGGCCCCGGGCTCCGCTGGCAGCCCCAGGGCCCGGGTCCAACATTCCTCTCTGTCACATAAAATCTGTGGTGGGATCGAAGAGGTGACATAGAGGAGGAATCGCTGGTCCCTCTTGTTTTTCCCTGAAATTTTGTCTTGATACTCTAATTTCAACAAACTCAGAGTAGAAAAGCCTGCAATCAGTTTTGCCCATTTTGGCATCACCCCTGCGCAGCCTTTTGATTCGGCAGATCCACTTTGTGGCTGAATTCACCCTCAGTGCTCAGCTTCGGATGCTGTAACAATTCCCACTGCTCGTTCCTCAGCAAACAAAGCTACAGGAAAGTGAACTCGGGTCTGTTTCCATTTGTATGGCAGTGGTCCAACGCTTACTTTAGTCACAGGGACTGTGACTTCGAGACCTTTGCTCTGTGCCTGTTGGGTGTCGGACACAGCTGATCCCAGCTTTGCTCTGTGCCTGTTGGGTGTTGGACACAGCTGGTCCCAGTTTTTGGGTGTTCTCAGATAAGGCAGTGTAACCTACCACACCTTACCTCCCATCAGCTCCAGCCCTTGTGTTCTTTCCCTGGCAGAGCGCACCCTGGGGCCCACCTTTGTTTACAGCTGCTTATTGCAGTGTATTCCTTTACAGAACCCATTGACATTTCTGTAATCCCACTTTATACATCATGATTTCATTAAAAAAACCCACATTCTCCTTCTGAGAAACGTAACAACTGAGATAGAAAAATTACTGAATGTTTCTACTGCTCCACAATAGCAGCAACAACTTTCCCTGTAATTTCTATCTGTCATGGAAAAGGCTGGTTTGTTCAGTTAGGTGTGACGCCTCTTCTTTCCCACCTGGGTTAATTCTGACATTTTCGCAAAAGCTGAGTTCAAAGAGCTTAGAAAAATCATTTGTTAGAGCAACTGAAATGCTGCTGCTTTCAACCCAAGGCAGGGGGTTTTCTCTTCTTTTCTCTTCTCTGACCATGAGCAGATTTCAGGCTGCATTAGTTCAGCCCGTTGCGGTGGTGAATCACGCCAAGAGACGCCCTGCGCGTGATTTCAGGCCGTTGCTGGCCCAGCACAGGCACAGAGCACAGCACCGCGCGGGGGCCTCAGAAGAGCCCCCAGGAGCCCCAGGGCTGGTCTCTGGTCACCCCAACACGGCTCTGGGTCTGATCCTCAGAGGCAGAATTTGAAAGCCCCGCACAAGATTCTTACACAAGAACCAAGTAAGATTTGTCTCCCTGATTACGTAAAATGCAAAGAATCGGGCTTCCAATCCACGAGCAGCCTCCAGCAACACTGTCATCAAAAATAAATATACAGCAATACAAACAAAAGTCACTGCACAGAAAAATTAATCATCCTTCTGTTTGTCTGACTGGTTTTAAGTGGAATGCAAATACCGGTGTAGCTTGTGCAACACGCAGCCGGGTTCAGCCTCTGGCTCAGGCGGGGATTGCCCGCTGGTTTGCCCTTTTGTTTTCAGCTACCTCAAAAACACCTGTGAGACTTTTGGAACTTCACTTTTAATCATGTTTCTGGATGGCCAATATTTTTGTCCCAGATCAATTCAAATGCAATAATTTGCAAAACTACCATGAAATGATCTTTCTAAAAACCTTCTTTTGTACGGAGGTCCACAGCAAACCTTCATATTCATGGAAGTGGCAGGAAGTGTGGGTTATTTTGTTGTTCTGCCATGTGGAAGCAGTTTGATTTTTCTGGAATTAACCCAACACGGGCATTCCACTGTGTGCTCACTCACAAGCAGAAGTGATTTCTAGAAGGATCTTTTCAGGTTTAGACAAATCTTTGAAATCTTTACCCTCAATTTCTGCTTTTTTATCTGTATCTAAGATACTTACTGTGGCGATTCCTCTTGGGCAGACGCAGATAATCCATTGCTTGTTCTGTTGGGCGCTTCAGAAAATGAAGTGGTCCTTCCGTCAGCACCGTTCTGTTCGTCCTGCTGTGAGGGCACCAGCCGCACACAGGGGCAGATGTTCTGCTGGCAGGTTACTCCCAGCAGAGTCCTACCTCCCTTCATCAATTCTTGTATTACTCCAGTCCCACTTCTGCATGTCCATAATCATCTTTTTTTCCTTATGTGAGCTCTTCAGCTTCAGTGGTGACCTGTTTGATGTGCAGGAAGTTGCAAAATTCATGAAAAACCCTGAAAAATAGGTCAAAAGAGGGAAGTGATTCAAATTTGAGAGACTTCGAGGTTAACATACAGGGGGAAACAACTGCAGAACAGAGGGACTATCAGTTTTGCCTGAAGTCCTGCAGACCGTTCGATAGCTTGTTTTAAAATCTGTAAAATTTGGGATTTTACAGAATCCTGACAATAATGAAGAAACCTATGTGATTTTTCTGAGTTTCAGTTGGAAGACCAATTTTCATTCAAACCTGCATTCATAGGTGACCCTTATTCATTTTTAATAGTAGTTAATGTCATTGATATGGTCTGAATTTAAATACCAATAACATTCAGGCAATTTAACAATAAATTGCTTGAGTGTTCATTTTAATGTTCATGTTAATGTACAGCCTTTTTTCCTGGCTGGGACTATTTCCTGATAACTGATTAGAGTCAGACTCTATTTTCCCTGGTAAGTTTTCTCTTTCTTCTCTTTCAAAGGGACATCGGCCTCCAACATCAACATTAGCAGCTCTGAGAAAGAAGAGCTGGTAGCGCCGCCTAAGCAGGAGAACACCCCTGTAACTGCCCCGGAAAACAAACCGAGAGAGAGGGAAAAGGAGACAAGTGTGATGCCATCCCCAGACTCTTCACATTCCACAGTGTCACCCGCAGGTAGGAAGGAAAGCAAGAGGTTCTGAATTTGCTTTGCCATTGAAAGGACCGTGTGGGCGAGACTGCCCCCCATCGGCTTCCAGCAGAGCCCTCTGCCCGGGCCGGGGGCCGAGCCCAGGACCCCCAGGAGAGCATCTGAGCAGCAGAATGTGTCCCCAGCCAGGACAGCCCTGTGTCCTCACACCAGGACAGCCCTGTGTCCCCACACCAGGACAGCCGTGTCCCCACACCAGGACAGCCCTGTGTCCCCACACCAGGACAGCCGTGTCCCCACACCAGGACAGCCCTGTGTCCTCACACCAGGACAGCCCTGTGTCCCCACACCGGGACAGCCCTGTGTCCTCACACCAGGACAGCCCTGTGTCCCCACACCAGGACAGCCGTGTCCCCACACCAGGACAGCCCTGTGTCCTCACACCAGGACAGCCCTGTGTCCCCACACCAGGACAGCCCTGTGTCCTCACACCAGGACAGCTCTGTGTCCCCACACCAGGACAGCTCTGTGTCCTCACACCAGGACAGCTCTGTGTCCTCACACCAGGACAGCTCTGTGTCCTCACACCAGGACAGCCCTGTGTCCCCACACCAGGACAGCTCTGTGTCCTCACACCAGGACAGCTCTGTGTCCTCACACCAGGACAGCCCTGTGTCCTCACACCAGGACAGCCCTGTGTCCCCACACCAGGACAGCTCTGTGTCCCCACACCAGGACAGCTCTGTGTCCTCACACCAGGACAGCTCTGTGTCCTCACACCAGGACAGCTCTGTGTCCCCACACCAGGACAGCCCTGTGTCCCCACACCAGGACAGCCCTGTGTCCTCACACCAGGACAGCCCTGTGTCCCCACACCAGGACAGCTCTGTGTCCTCACACCAGGACAGCCCTGTGTCCTCACACCAGGACAGCCCTGTGTCCTCACACCAGGACAGCTCTGTGTCCTCACACCAGGACAGCCCTGTGTCCTCACACCAGGACAGCCCTGTGTCCCCACACCAGGACAGCCCTGTGTCCCCACACCAGGACAGCTCTGTGTCCTCACACCAGGACAGCCCTGTGTCCCCACACCAGGACAGCCCTGTGTCCCCACACCAGGACAGCTCTGTGTCCTCACACCAGGACAGCCCTGTGTCCCCACACCAGGACAGCCCTGTGTCCCCACACCAGGACAGCCCTGTGTCCCCACACCAGGACAGCTCTGTGTCCTCACACCAGGACAGCCCTGTGTCCCCACACCAGGACAGCTCTGTGTCCCCACACCAGGACAGCTCTGTGTCCTCACACCAGGACAGCCCTGTGTCCCCAGCAGGGCTGGGGAGATCTGTGCAGTCATCTTGCAAAGAGGAACTGGGAAAATAGCTCCCCATCTTCACACAGGATTTCACATTTTGAGAGCTCGTCACAGTTTATCCCTGGTTAGGAAATTCAACAAAATACCCCAGGCCTTCATAATTAGTCGCAGGATGATAAAAATAGTGTGTATTGTCAACACTGTTATTTCAGCTCCAGGTGCTGTTTCTGAAGGAGCCTTGTATTCACTCCCTTCTCCACCACCTCCCCCGAGAGACCTTTTGACATCCTTGCAGTCAAACCCTCCTGTCTCATCAAGTGTGAAGGTAAATCCCTTTAGTATTCAGTCATGAAAACTGCCTTTATGTGATTCTGTGCTTTTTTCAATTCAAGTTTATCCCTCTACTTGTATAAAATACAGATCTAGTGAAAAAGTGGGGCTTGATTACAATTTGTTTGGACTGAATGTAATACTAACGCATCAGCTAGATTGCTTACCATTTCCATCACTTTGTTTGCCAGTGAAGGACCACTGAGGGAAAAAATTAACACTCTTGCATAGTGCATAGCTCAGCATGGGTAACATGGCCACAGCAGCAGTAATTTGGAAGGAATTTCCTGAATAGGTTTTACAGAGGAGGTACCGTTTCTGGTGTGATGGTAGGACAGCGCAATATACACCACTGCCCAGGCAGGACGGCACACTTCTTTTAGTTTGATTTGATATCTGAAATGTGGTGTCTGCTCCAAACTGGGCTGGTATCGAATTTATGTCAGGCTGCCCAGAGTCCTGTGTAGCTGGCAGTTTAAAATCTCCAAGGATGGAGGTTCCGTCACTGCTCCGAGCCCAGTGCTCAACCACCTCACTGGGCAAGGTTTTCTCCTGCTCCTAACGATTTCAGTCTCCTGTTGCTCTCTTGTCTCTGAGATGATTGTCTGGCCAGATCCGTCTCAGGGTTCCCAGAGTGCTGCTCAGATCCATGTGTGCACTCCGCTCTCATCACGGGGCTGGCCCAGCCTGTTTGCTTTGGTTTATTTAGTTTGAGGTCTTGTTTTGTTTTAAATATTGTGTTTTAAGACCTTAAACTCTTCCAAAATAACACCAGCCAGAAGAGAAGATTGTGACAAAGAATGCAGTAATTTCAGAGTTTCGAGGGAGTTGTTTTGTTGTCTCAAGTCTGGAGCACATTAAGGTTGTGAAAGCTGCATGAGCAGGTTACGGTGGAACTGTGACAACAGTTGGCATTAGGACTTGCCACACTGGGAGCAAAAAATATTGTGCAACCAATGCCAGATGCTTCAGAAGTAGATGTGAAGTTCCTACCAGAACATAAACACACCATGAGGGACCCTACTTTCTGAGCCAGTTGTTTCTTAACATATGGCCAAGCCATAAAGATTAATGTATTTTGTAACTTAAACTGACATCGCTCCAAATAAATATGTGGAGTTTTCAACAAAACTAAGTCTGTTTTCTGGGAAGGGTGGAAATGCAAATTGGTGACTGTGTTCAAGTCTCTTTTAGTATGCAAAATCTTTACATCAGCAAAATCATCAAGAGAGATATTACAAAGGGAAAGCCTAATGAGTGGTTGCACAGTACCTTTCGCAATTCCTTTCAACAGTCACAGTGATTGCTTAAATCATGGAAAAGAAAATATGACACCTGAAAGAAGGAAAAAGCAAATGAATTTTCCTGAGATCTAAACTTGTCTCTTCTACAAACGTGTAGCCTTGCAGCTCTTCTGCGCCTCAGCAGGAGACAATGACGGATCTCCCCAGCGGGAGTCTCCTGTGGACCCACGGGGAGGTCACCGCTGCCACCAATGGCTTCAGCGACAAGAGCAGGATTGGTGAAGGTACTTTTGCGGACGTCTACAAGGGTCAGAGGAACAACACAGTGTATGTCATCAAAAGACTGAAAGAGGCAAGTACTGCACCTTTTCTTTTTCGTTGGAGGGGTATGTTATTAGCATCTCTTGAGCATTAGCAGTTGTTTACTATTGTCTGGGCAAGGAACCGGAATGGCTACACAAGAGGAGAGGCAAAAAGGAAAAGGGGTACAGTGAGTACACCTAGATTTAGCAAACACATACCGGAGAGACTGGACTCATGTGAGTAGTTTTATTAACTCTATCCATGGAGCAGCTCACAATGTAGCTACCTGCAGTGATGACTGGATCAGAGGTATCTTTACACTGGTTTTTGTTCTACTTTTCAATTAATTGTTGCCTTTGACACAAAGTTACCATCAGTGATACTTGCTTATTTTCTAAAGTAGCTTGTCATCTAGAGAATAAAGCATCTGTATAAATGCAACATCTTAATCATTACTGTTGACATTCCGTCGCATGTTTTCATTTTTCAGATGGAATGCACAAGCCCAAATTCCACCCAGAGATTCTTTCACACAGAAGTACAGATTTGCTTTCGGTAAGCGGTTGGCTTTCCATGCTGCCCGTGCGTATCCTGCCCGTGGGCTGCTGTCCGTGTGTCCGGTTCAGGAGGGCTGTGTCTGTGTGCCGGGCACTGGGCTGGCTGGGGACGGGGGCTGTGCCCCTGGGATGCTGCGGGTCCCTGCTGAGCACACGCAGCCGCTCTGCCTGTCCCGGAGCTGGGGAAGCAGCGTCTGCTGGAGCTCTGAATGCCCTGCCTGCTCAGCACCCCTCTCCTTGCTCCTGCTGTCCTGCTCAGGTGCCTTGCATTGAGGAGTTTATTCCAGCTCAGGAATGTATTTTTCTGTGTTGCTCTTCTTCCATTTGCAAATCCTTGTTATCTGTGCCTGCAGGTGCTGTCATGTCAACATTTTGCAGCTGCTGGGTTTCTCAGTAGAAACTGGATTGCACTGTCTGATATATCCGTACCTACCTAATGGATCACTGCAAAACAAACTTCAGTGTCGGGTAAGCAAATAATCTGGGTCTATTATCTATCTGTGATTACAAGTCCCATCCTGTTACTGGATGAAAAGCAACTTTATCTCTTTGAATTCTGAGAAACAGTAAAAAAAGAAGTGCCCAAATCTCTTGACTGCAAGTAGCAGAAAGGCTGCAGCTCTCCTCCAGTTTTCCTACTGCAAAGCAGATCAAGTCAACAGGAAGTTTCTGCTGTGCAGCCCTTAGTTTTTTAAAGTAAAAAGGAATCTGCAAAGTGTGTCTACTCGTAATATTTAATGGGACTTGGGAATATGTTTCTGTAGAATCCATCATCATATTCATTGGCATAATGTGCTATGAAGATTTACGAGGGCTCAGGAGGGAGCAGTTTGAGATGCTGATGCCGACTGCAAGAGCATTTGTGGAGGAGATAGCAGGGCAGAGAAACATCAGAAAAGCAATGAGCAAACGCAACGTGAGGCCTCAGTGACTGCCAGTACGTGGTGATGTGGACAAGCGTGGTCCTTGTGGGATCCGTATCTCACTGTGTCCTGGCAGGAAAAGTGTTCAGCACAGTATATTAGAGGTTCCTTCCTTGGCCTAGAAATCATCAGCTTCTGCCTTGGACCAAACTTTATATTTAGGTCAGGAGGAGTTTAGATTGGGACTAAAACTAAGCTTTTGGTTTTCAAATCTACCAATGCCTTACAGCTTTTTATTTTATCAAATGCCTTCTTTGCAGGATGACTCTGCTCCGCTGACTTGGGAGATGCGAGTGAGCATTGCCATAGGTCTCATCCGAGCTGTAGAGTATTTGCATAATTTTGGAATTCTTCACGGGAATATCAAAAGGTAAGGAGTTTGGTTACCTGTTAATTCCAGGATTTCTTTAACAATAATGCCTGAAAGCTTATGCACTTTTGAAATCCATTTGCAGTATCTTTCTGCTGTCTCTTGCTCTATGGGGTGTTTTCCTTTTTAATGTTTAATCTTTCTCTCCTCTAAATGATGGCAGTGTATTCTTTCAAAGTCATTTTTGAGTGCTTGTCCTTCCCCCTCTCCCCTTCTACCAGTCTTTATCCTTTCATTCACACACAGCAGGCCAAATGCTGGAAACTTTCAGCACTTAATTTTAAAGGTGCAAGTCTGTAATTCTTTACCTCAACTTAAAGTAATTACTTGACCAATGTTGTTATTTGTCTTTCTGTATCACAGCTCGAATGTCTTGCTGGATGAAAACTTTACACCGAAGCTCGGACATTCAGGTCTGCGATTGTATTCTGCTGATAAAAAATCAGAATGTGCTGTGATGAAAACCAAAGTCCTGCAGGCTTCTCTGACCTACCTGCCAGAAGATTTTGTCAGACACGGGCAGTTGACAGCAAAAGTTGATGTATTCAGCTGTGGTGTGGTACGTTGCCTTTTCTCCATGTGCTGTTGCAGTCTTTGGTGCCCCTGCACAGGAAACTGGATGTAAGGAGCAATTGTACCTAACTATAAAGTATAGAGGTGGCTCTGAGGCAGATCTGACGTGTCACAAGGATTGCCTAGATCTGGCACTGTTAAGCTCTCTGAAGTAAAACTATCATTTCAAGATGCCCTGGTAGTTCAGCATTTCTTTAGTTACAAACCGCATTTTAAAAAATTGAATTAATTCTGAATTTATCTTTCAAATATACTTTCTAGGTCTTAGCAGAGATATTGACCGGGATTAAGGCACTGGACGAAGGAAGACACCCTATGTATCTGGTAAGAAAAAGCAGCACTAATGAATACCGAAACAAGTGAACGGAGTTGCTGTCATAAAATGAATTTTCATTTGATATAAATACAGTTTGGTATTTGCAGTCTGCTGTACTCATCCTGAAGAAGGGATGTTTAGAGGCCATATCCTGGTTCCATTAACATCAAACGCCTACCTGCCTTTAGGTAGAAGCAGAATATTATATATTCCTGTTTTATCTACTACGTTCATGAGTGCTGGCCCGATTCTATTAGCAGATACTGCAGAAGAACTGGTGTTTAAACACGTGCTTATTTTAGAGAGAAGGCTTTGTGCTGAAATGCTGCTGCATATTTCTATGTGCCAGAAAGAGGTGTTACGAGCCAAACCAAATGGGGAAACCTGGGCAGGCGGCAACTGCACTTGCTCATCATCCTGTTTATCAGGCGTGTACGTATTGCGCTGGTGGCTGGAATTTCCACCCTGGCCGATTTGCCCAAGCTGTGACTAGAACCACACAGACTCGTTTCACAGGGAGCCAGAGCGGCCAGGCCATTAGCACCACCCTGGGCACAGCAGCCTCGCAGTGCCTGCCGGGCTGTGCGCCTTCCGTGCTGGCCCCGTTGGAGCCTTTGAGGGGAAAACAACAGTACCCTCACTTACTGTTTCCAAGCAATTCAGCGATGTTCAAATGGGCTCAGAAAATAAAGGATCTGAGGTTTCTGACACCTTTAACAAACGTTTGAAAAGTCCTGTGCTAGAATGCTGCTACATACAGTGCTGATTATTTTTTATTCTTATAAATGGGCCTAAGCCTTGATGAGCTGGGTCTGCTGTAGTGAATTTGACATTGGACACATGCAGAGAAAACCTTTGGCCTTTGCTCTCCTCTGAAAACAAACATTTCTGTCAGTTTCATGAATGGAGATTCTTAAAGCTTTCAGGTCTATAAACCAGCCATTAAGGAGCAATAATAACAAATATAGGGCAAGACTCATATTCTGACTGATTCAGATAGAAATAAATGTGTTAATTTTGTATTCACTAATGCATCTCTTTCCTTTGAACAGAAAGATATGATTGCTGATGAAATTCAAACAGCGAAAGAAAGCTCATACTCCAAAGTCAAAAGCGTTGAAAAGCTGGCTGCCAAGGAAATATGCTCTAAATATCTAGACAGGAACGCAGGACACTTGCTGGAGGAGGTTGCTATTGATTTTGCCTCGGCCATCTGCTTTTGTCTGAGAAAGAAGAATTCAGGCATAGCAGAGGTAACATTTTAAATATATGAGCAAGGTTTTAGTCTTCTTGACAGCAAGGTCTAAAGCTACAACCTTCATACCTTGCTTATTTTTGAGAGTGTTGACATGGGAGAACATGTGTAAGCAGGTCTATGGGAATTACTCTGCATTCACAGATTTTGTTGTTAAAAATAGGTGCTTGAAATTATGGAAACGGCTGAAAATAAATTAAGAGAGCATTACATCTGTGGAAGCAGCATTTCTGGTTTCTCCATGAACACTCCAGAAGAAACTGATGACGAGACCGCCAGTGTCAGCACAGACGTGCCTTCTGCAGGGGAGAGCAGAGGGGCCAGCGCGCAGGCAGCGGTGCCGAGCGGTGCCGCCCCGCACACGGCGCTGCTGGGGGCCCCGGCACCCCACACGGACTGCGGACAGCTCTCCAGGGTCCCTTGTGAGTCCGATGAGTCAACCAGCTTTATCTGGAACCCTTCAGACAGATCTACAGATGAGCTACCTGGCAGCAGCTGTAACAATTCCGGCAACACGGCAGCCTCCGATTACAGGATCAAGCAGGAGAAACCTGCAAACGGACTCCAGGAAAGGAACGCGGCATGTGCCAAACGTGAGGAAGTCTTGGCAGCGGCGGCTGCTGCACAGAGCACCTTGCAGCAAACCAGCGCACAGCTTGTCTCTTCGTGCTCCTCACAAGGTAAGTCTGGATAAACCTGCAGGGCACACGCAGAACATTGAAAAGCGCAGCAGGGACTAATCCCTGTCTTCTCCAGAGTTGCTTAGGTTCTTTTTCCTACTTCTAAACACATTCCAGTAAATCTTTTCTTCTTGGTCATGATTTTACCAATAAATCTACAAAATGTTTTCTGGTTTTCTAGCATATTTTTTACAGTCTTTTTTGTTGTTGTTGTGGTTTTGTTGTAATGTTTTGCTTGGTTTTGATTTTAAAGTTGTCTATTCCTTCGACAATAGACGGATTTTTTTTCTCAATATTTGGGCTTTTTTGTTTTTCAGCAGTAGCCAGAGAGACATCTTGGAAAATAAAGATAAATGATAAAAAAAAGAAGCTCATGGAAAATATTTTGCTGTATGAAGAAGACAAATTAAACAGTTCTGAACTTTTTGAATCATAAATTGGATGGATTTATTAGCAGTGGCCAGCTCAGAAGAAGAAATAAGGACTTTCTCTTCATTAAAAGATGGTAAAAGCATACCTTTCATGTAGGGTTAAGTAGCAGATTTGGATCAGAAACATTACCCCTGACTGAAGAAAGCAGAAGTGATGACACTGAGAAGAAACAGAAGATCTCTGTTCCAAAGCAGATCAAAGCACAATGCTGCTCTGTAAACAGAAACGCCTTCTTCCTTTTCATCTGCAACGTGACAAGATATGGCAAACACAAGCAACGGCCAAAATCATTTCTGATCCCTTTGCAGTGTATTTCAGAAAGCATTTACACGGAACGGATGTCTTCTTCAAACCACAGTCCCAGCAGTTACAGGGCAAGTGCTGATCCGCGGTCTGGGAGCAACACCCTTCGTGGTTCATTTTCCATTGTGCACGAGCAGGCAGAAATCTCCAGAGCCTGGAGGAGGTTTCGGTTTTCAAATGAATCTATCCCAGCCCACTGAATGTTGGTCCAACCCACGGCTCTACCAGAGAGGGGGATTCTTATGGAAGTTCTCAGATGTGTTCTGCATGACTCAATCTCAGTCTGAATGGACTGAACGTGCTGGAAAGAAAGAATTTCAGCCACATAAGTCTACTCTATGAGCTGCTCTCCTCCGTATGTACATATGACACCACTTGGAGTCTAATATTTACCTTTTGCTGTCAGAGCTCTAAGACAGTGTTTAATTCTTCATAAGAGTATTTTTGGAAGCTATTTTTTTCTAAGTGTCCTTTACATGTTGTTAAGGTTTCTCATTGTGTTTTACATGGTAACTGTTGTATATTTTGGATTAGGGACAAAAATTTAATTTAAAATATCTTTAATTTTATCATAGGTCACTTGAAATCCGATTTATTACATTTATTTTGACAACGGGTTAAAGAATCAGCGAAAGATGAGCTACCAAGTGGAGCCGTTCATGGAGCCACGCTCACCACGTGCTGTCAGAGCGGAACGGGTTGGTGTCTCCCGGCTGAGCCAGCCCTAGCAGCCTCGGGGTCAGCCTCGGGGTCAGCCTCGGGGTCAGCCTCGGGGTCAGCCTCGGGGAGCGATCCTCAAAGCAAAAACAGAAACTTGTATGCTGGCATATTTATTATCAAGTGAAAGCCCCCCTAAGCAAGTGTCACTGCTATTGTTGTGACTATTTATTATTTGTGATACTGTTAGCATAGTGCACTCTCCTGCAGTCTGAGCAAATACGGGTTTATTATCAACAAAAAGAACCAGCAGAACGTTTGGCTCAGCTCCCAGACGGGTGACTGCTGCCTCCTCAGCAAAGACATGGGCCCTGCTGTACAGAAACGCCTGAATTCACAAGGGACTTCAGGAAATGGTTTTTTAAATACAAATTTACATGCAACTCTTTTCATTGGAATTGTGTAGGGGTATATTTTTCCTAGCTTTATGCAAAGGTTGAGTAAAGCTTCATCTCTTCTATATTTGCACAGCACCTCGTTCATCGTAGGTACTCTTATGAACAAGTAAAAGTATTTTAACTAAAGACTTGAGTATTAGAATCATCTGTACATTTATCAAATTTATTTCTACACTAAAACCTGGTAAAATTCCTTAATTGTAAGTGCCTTGGATACTGCCTATATATTTGTCAGTGTCCGTGAGTTTACTTTACCAGAATCAAACCAAGAAAACACTGGTACTAACACAACAAACATTGAGTATATTCAGATTGTTCAATAATTGCTTAATTCTACATGAGATTTAATTGAGATACTTTATGGTGTTGAAAATTTAATATTCATTGTTTTCCATGGATGTATTTTTGGGAGATCCATGGTAAATACCTTGGGTCCCCTCCAGGAAGAAATGCACATAGACTCAGCCCACAGCTAAATGGAGAACACAAGTCTTTAAAATTGAGAAACATAATTTAGACACAGCTCTGTTTCATAAAAACGCTTTAAAGGTTTTGTTCTCCCCTAGTCACAAAATCAAATTGTTATCCTTTGCTTTGTTCCATGTTAGTTACAGAAACATATACCGTAACATACATAAGACACTGTAGTCTTGCAATATGGTACTCTGTTACATATCTTGCCTAGTCAGTAGAACGTATGTTAAATCTCGACTTGGCAAATTTATACATTATCAATTACTAATACCTTTGTGATTAAAAAAAACAAACCTGCTTTTGCATGATTTATGGCACGGAAAAATGTGTCTCAGTCTGCCCTATTAGGTAAATTTGTGATAGTAGGGCAGCAGCTCCAAGTCTCTTTGCACACAATAATTAGTAATTATTAGTACAAACATGTTAATCTGGTCCTCATTCACTGCTAAATAGCTGATTTTTTTTTCCTTTGAGGCATCCCTAGAGAAAAATTTCACCCTAAAATGAATAATTACAAGGATTATTGAGATATAACTGACATCTATTGTTGTTTCGATGCACAATCTATAGTATCCTTTATCCTGAAGACATTGTAGCTCTGCCATAAATTAAGAACAACTCTGCTTTTTTTTTTCCATCCATGAATATTATAATGAGGGCACAGAATTATTTTTAAAATAATTGTTATACAACTAAAGAACTATGCAAGTAAAACTAGTTTGGAGATTAGCACCTCCCAAAGGCGCTTTTCAAACCTAGAGGCTGAACATCATCCTGTATTGTTGATTAGTGGTAACAATTATCAATTTATTGACACATTCTATGTTTTCTTGTGTGTTCAACTCTAATAATGTGAATAAATACAAACATGGAAGCATCATGTCTACCAGCAAAACTAAGAAGGCATTTAAATATGTAGAGTGTGAAGATAGCTACATTACACAGTTTTTTGAGGTTACTAATTGCTATGTAACAAACTAGCATTTTTTTCTGTAACTATTGACGGCACCTTATCTATCCTTTGTACTAAAACATTTTTGTATCTAATAATGAAGTGTCCATGCTACAAAATATACAGCTTCCACCATTTGCTAGGTTGTGTTCGTGTTGTGGGTTTTTTTTTCAGGCAGAGGTATAAGAAATACATTTCCTAACACCTGATGAATCACGTTTCCTGATGCTATTTCTTACATAGTTGCTGCCATTTTTTAAAGCAAATGGTAAATTTTCCTAAATGGAAAGACTGGAGTGCACCTTCAGTCACCCCGGTACAGCGAGGGTGAGGAACAACCCAGCCACACACAGCGATCTACCTGAACATTCACATAGGTATTTCGAGACACGATTCCTACAGCAGAACATCATTCAGAGGAAACAACGGCAGCATGGTCTCGTAAAGCTGTTGTGTTTGTGAGGGCGTTTGACAGGCCGAGAGAGGGAAAAAGCGGCAGAAAAGCAAACAGTATGCATTGCTAAGTCAATAAGAACAATTCTCATTGAAGGCAAGCTCATCCCCACACACCAGCCTGCACACGATCAAACGTGTGTTTTGTATTTTGTGCGCTATTCTGCGTGACACCCTTGCCCAAACTTAGGTCTTTCACCTGCGGTAATTCATACAATACAATCCAGGTGCCTTTGGCAGCATTCCCAGCTGATACAAATATCTTTTTCTCTCGTTAGGTCCTCTAATTAATTAAGCTTGCCCTGCTGAGAAAATCGCTGGTACAAAAGCCCACAGGATGCCCCAGTTCACTCCTCAAGCACCTTCTCCACACTTCCCTCCTCAGGGCAGGGGCTGGAAGCTGCGCCCTCACAGCCCAGAGCCGGCGGGGCCGAGCCCAGAGCCCGTCGGCGCCCCCCGTCCCACAGCCCCCGACAGCGGATTTCTGCCCGTTCTGCTACCGCTGGCCCTTTACCTGAGAGCGGCCTCGGTGCAACGCGCTGGGCTCGGCGGGGGCGCCGTGGCGGGGCTGAGGGAACCGAACGGCGGGACCGCTCGTCCTTCCCGCCCTTACCGGCCTGCCCGGCACAGCCAATCGGTGCCAACGGCGGCTGGGAGCCCCCCAATCGGCGCCAGGGCTGGCCCCGATGTCCCGCCTTCGGGGCGGGGCTGTCGCTGGAGGGTGCGCGGTGGCGTGAGGGGCGGAGGGCTGAAATGAATTGAGTGTGATGAGGGAAATATCATGCGAAGAACAGAAAATAAGTGCGGTTTGAGAGATCAAGAGGTTGGAGATAACAGGAAGAAGAAAATAAAGCAGCAGTGACCTGTTGTGATGAACCTTAGGGCACTTCAGCATGTCGGGAAGGTCAGTAGGGACAGGGCCTGAGGAGCTGTCTGCAGCAGGAGAGGCGTTTGTCCGTCTGCACCATGAGAGATGTCTGTCCATCTGAAGCAGGCTAGGCACAGTGTCTGTCCATCTGCAGCAGGCCGGGTGTGTGCAGCAGGCCGGGTGCAGGCTGATGTCCGCAGTGTGGAGGGCAGTCTGGTCAGCCAGGCTGCACCTCAGGAAGCGCCTGTGTCCTTCGGGACTTGAACAAGGCCGACACTTGCAAGTGTGTTCACACAGACAGAAGACGAAGGACCCTGCGGCTTTCTGGTTGTCTGAGCGCCTCTGAAGGCTCCTGTGGCCTGTCGAAGTGTGGGCGCTGAAGAGCCTCCCTAAAGTCTGCATTTGTGGATGAACTGAAAAAAAACAAAGGGGGTGGTGAGTATGTCTTCATTGAATGGATGTGTTGAAATATCTTGGATATCTTAATCATTAGAATCTTTTTGCAAAATTTCAAATGAAGAAGATGAAATCTCTTTAGTCCCTTTCTTACTTTAGGAGTTTCCTGGCTTTGTAAAGCCCAGTCTAGTGATGTATCACTACAGGAAAAGAAAAGCATTAGGCTATTCTTTAGATTGGGGAACTATTACAGTTGAAGTGACTGGATATTTTTTACTTCCTTAATCTATAAAGAATTAAACACTTAGTCATTATAAAATCCTAGCTGCTTATTTTGAGGGACTCTTGATTGCTGTTTCTTTATTATGTTACTTTTTTTCATAGGAACTGGGTTGATTATAGCTTAATTAGCCACCTTATTTCATGTTCACAATCGAATAGTCATCTCAGCTTCGTGGAAGAATACAACTTCTACTTTTCTTAAGAGTTTTGGAAAACAGAAGTAATACTGCATCCCCTTCAATTTAGGGAGTTTGATTAAAGCTGAAGGTGGGTCCCATGGTGGCTCCATTTACCCTTTCCTAATGGGTTATCTCAAATTATTAGTAAGAACAAACCACAAAGAAATAAGTATTTTCAGCTGAAGCATGAAAAAAAAATCTTAACTGTGGGCACTTAATACTGAAATGGCGCCCGATTCCAAAATAGCTTCTGGTTAGGGAGGTCATGGCGGGTGACTTGGGACTAACATAGAAGCGCGCTCTTCCCTTTCCTCCTCCTCTGCTACCCTCCTATCCAAATAATGTTTAAAGTCACAATCAAGTCTGTAACTGCGTGGATGGCCCCAGGTTGTGTGAGTGCTTTGTCAGACTGTTACCAGTGCATGCAGGAATATTGGTGTAGGGTGTTTTGCTTTTTAATTCTGCAAGAATCCATTCCTTTTGGTTGCTGAAATCTGAGGAGAAAGATGAGTGCAATGAAATGCTTGACTTACTGAAAACATGAGTACCGAGTGAATAGAAACTGGAGCTGAGTTAGCAGAAGAAGAAAAAAAGCTTTTACTTTAGCTTTTGACTTGCATTTTGTTGTTGTTAAATAATTTCTTGCGCCGTGGCTCACTCAGTTCCTTGGCATTGGTTATATGCAGTATTTGGGTTAGGACAACCAGCCGTAGTGAATACCCAGCTTCTGTTAAATGTGTTTTACTTCAATGTCGTTGCTCAGAAATAAGATAACAAGAATGCCAGTTTCAAATTATCTGTACTGTTTCAGAGATGTGCACTGTTGGGTTATACTCCCCTCTTGAGGCTTATGTCAGATTTGCAAGGGAGAAAATAGTTCACACATTTATAGGTCCCAGGTTTTTTCTCTAGATGACCAAGAAACGTTGTTGGGCATTTTTGTGTTGTAGTTTTGTTTGTTTGTTTGAAGACAACCTTTAATGTTTTGCTCACTAAGCCGAATAAGCAACACAGCGTGGCAGCCTGTGCCTTGGTTTTGCTCTGTAGAGCAGCTTTGCTGTATTCTTCCTTCTCAGTGAACAGGCTGGATCCTGCCCAGCTCTGTCACAGTTCTCGAGGCACTAATCCTAACGACAGTGCTGCTCGTTTTAAGAAAAGGTTTATGCAGTATCTCTGTCTGACAGATTTCTCCTGTACTGCTGGGCAGTTTATTGTCTGTCTGCTTCTGTGGAATATGCGTGGAAAACATTAAAAATAACACAAGCAGTAGATCTGTTATGGAAGTGATGATTAGAGATCAGTCTAATAAATGCGACTTCAGTGCTCTTTCTGACTTTTCATAACACTTCCGCAGGTTTCAAAAAGTACATGACCACATCCTTACCCTGGACTAGTCTTCTAAGAATTGTTTGCTCCTTTTTAATCTGTTTCCTCCTTCACTTCTAATTCTCATTTGCCTTTTGATGGAGGATAGCACAGGATGGTGCAAGTGGCATCAAAAGGGATCACTTCATTTAGGTGATTAATTCTGTGACAGGAGAAGAGAACAGATCTAACAAAAATCCAGTTGTATCTACATGTATCACATTCGTCTGTTAAAGAATATTTTATAGAATGTTTTCAGGAGGAAATTCTAGAAAATGTTCAGATGTCCACATGGGCTGGCACACAGAAAAGAACATGTACTGCGTTGGAACACACTGGTTTATAAATTAAACAAAAAACAACCCCACAGGTAATTGCAGTTTCAGCATAAGCTTTATTCTCTATTATAGATGTGTAAGAGGTTTCCACCAGTTTTTAGAAAGGATTAATATGGCCTTCAATCATGTCCTTTAGAATAATCACTATATTTGCTAAGGAAAACAGAGAAGAAAATAAGCCTACGTGTCAGCCTGCGATTAAACCTTGCCCTTTATTACTTTTGGCTCTATGTCTTGTATTTTTCCTTAAAAGATAATCCGGCCCAAAGTCTGTCATGGCAAACTGCTTCGGTTCACACAGTTCTTTCTTCTTCAGAGTTGTGAAATCAGTAATTTCATTTTAAAGTTAAATTTAAACCAAATCAGGCCATCTAGTGCTGTGTTGTCTTCCATCTTGCCTCAGTTTTTCATCTGAGTTGCTAAAAAGGGAAAAGATAAAGATTATTTTGAGAGTCTTAATATTTTTCTGAAAATCTTGGTTTGGTAATCTGTCTGAAAGTCCTACAAGTGCTCAGCCAAAGGCAGAAGATAAGGTGGCTTGTGACTGTTGTATTTGTGCGGTGGCCACAGGAGCAGCCCTTCAGAAGGAATTCAGAGAAGGGAGAGAGGAGCTTTGGGAAGTCCTAGGAGCCTGAAAAGCAGGGGGAAAGTGGAAGAATGAAGCAGTGAGTAGTGGGAATGTGTAATGCAGGTATAAGACTGACATAGACATTCCACCAGGAGATTCCTAAAGCTCAGCTTAACACAGGTGAGTGTGGGCAGAGTATGGCAGGCTGGGCAGGGAGAACAAGACGGCTCGTGCTGGGAGCTGGTCATTGCAACTTTAGCTGGCAGTGCCGCTGCTAGAGCTGCCTTAGGTACAATCACGCTTTTAATACTTTTTACCATGAAAATCGGTGAGGTCTTAGCTGAGAAAACAAGAAAATGCTGGGATTTGAGGGCAGGGGGTGGAAAAGATTGGTAGGTTAAGGAAAGGAAGCCTTCCCCTTCTGCCTAATATATTTTAATGGGATTCTTCAGGGTTCAGCTAGCAGTTTCTGAGCATCAGGCACGTTAATGGTTCTCTTGGTGGTACCTTAATCCCAGTCACTCCTGAAATGCTGCTCTGCATGTCTTGCATGACAAATCAGATGACACAAGTTGTTTGGTTTGTTTTTGCTTGGTGGTTGGGTTTGATTTGTGTGTGTGTGGTTTGTTGGTGTTTTCGTGGGGTTTGTTTGTAAAAGCTCTGCGGTTATGAGTTGGTGGGCAGTACCTTGAGCACTCACTCCAAGCGTGTCCCCTAGCATCTTCTCCAGCACTTGTCTGTATTCTTGATACTCCTCTTCTGTCATCCTGAGGCCGATTTCAAAGGGAACATTAAACTATAAAAACATTAAAAGACTGAGTTTAACAGCCAAGTTCTGGACAAGGACACTGCAAGTTCATTTTATTTATGCGAATGATGATAAGCAAGAGGTATAAAAAATTACTCCATCTATTCACTTACAAGTGCTGAGATGTAATCAAAATCTCAGAAACACAATGGACAGTTACTGCAGACCAAACTGCACAATGAACTGGAGGAAAGAAAACTTGACAAAATCCCACATTATTATATGTTACTTCTGAAATGTAAGTGAATCCTAAATAGGAGATCGTGATCTGGATCACCGCAGCTCACTTTACATCACTTCATACCATCAGTGCTGGCAGTTCTCATGTGCCCTTTCTTATTTGTGTTTCAAGTTCAATATTATTGTAGTTGTAATTTGTACTGCCGCCTGTGACTGCAATTGTGTTACCCAGGCCCACCCCTTAAACTTGTAAGCAAGAAGAATAAATACAAACCTTAATTTCAATACTGTTTCTGTCATCTTCTGCCTCTGCTTCATCTGGATCCCAAAAGCCTTCTGTGCCTCGACGATGTAGTTGTGCGGAGGATTTTTTGGGGTCATTTTGTTGCTAGAAAGCAAGCAAAATAATACATATATATTCTTTCCGTAATCAAACTAGTCTGCAGTGGGAAAATTAGAACCTATAATTAACACAGATGCAGCAAATTAGCTGAAGGCATCACACAATTTGTATGTATATGTAGGTCTATAGCAATCATACTACTGTTGCTGCATTCACTTCAATAGGTATTTGGTTTAAGGGTTTGTTGAAGAAGCAGCACTTTACAGTTGATTTCCAAAGAAGATGCCAACAAATTATTTAAATGAATGCTTTCTCTTCAATCATTCTTCTGTTGTTGTTTTCAGATTATTAATTCTTTGTGAATGAGATTAGATACATATTCTCGTGCTAATGGTTTGTTAAAGAAGTTCTCTGGAATAAGTCCCTCCTCTTTCAGAAAATGTATCTTCTAAAAGCTCCTCTGAATGCTGTAAAGAATGTTGGTTTCAAGGCCTTATAGAAGAGAATAATCTTGAGAAAGCGTTCTTCTGAATCTCTCTACCTGTAGCTTTTTATATTCAGGGCTTAAAAAGCTGGAGCCAGCCAGAGTAGTTTCTGTCCAGAGGATGCTGGAAAGAAGAATTCCCAGCAGAGCACTTCTGAGAAACATGGTTGTCTTCCCGAGGCAGGGTGTCGAACCTGGAAACACAGGGCGAAATCAAACATACTTTACAACCTCTGTATTTAATTGAATCCAGATCCAGTGAAAATATTTCTCCTGACTTGAATGGCATGGAATTATTTCTAAAGATGGATCTATATCTATAAAGCAAACATAATTTTTATATGCTAAGGGTAAAAATATCCTGTCCAAAAGAGACTATTGCTTAGTGTTTTCCTCTATAACTAAGATACAGTGACTGGAACAGACAGGTTAGAGAAGAGGAATCGCACAGGAAAACTGGCATAAGCTGAAGCTGCTCGGAAACGTTACCTGGTTGGTTTCCCGGCCTCACCACACAGCTGCTTTCTGCAGCACTTTATATAGCGAGTGGAATATTTGCTCTGTGCTACAATATTCCTGGAAACGCAATCTGATACGTATTTAAAATTCCTCGGAAACTTGGCCTGCTTGTAAGATAAAAAAAAAGAACAAAAAAGTGACAACAGTGCATAGATCTATTGCTGCACTTTTCAAAATGTGTAATGAAATTGTTTAGGGAATGAAGTGAGTTTCCTTTTTTCCTGTGGCATTAACATTGTTCCTTTTAAAAATTACTTAATAGCTTAACATGTATTTTTCAAAGAGGAAAAGCCCTAAACCCATTTTGCTACCTGAGGTGGTGTAACAGCAATGGAGAAGCTGAGCCGTGTTCCTGAGCTGTGTTTCTCATTGTTGCTTTCAAGTGCATTGCTTCCTGAATATATTCTCTCACAGGTTTGGGTTTAGCAGATTTTGTTGTCTTTTGCTGGAAGACCGAAACTGAAATTGATACCTAGGAAGCTTTGCTTCCATTACTAACAGAGTAGTAATGTTTTTTAAAGGGTCGGTAAGGGTGAGTAGCAATGGCTGAGGCTCTAGAAAAATCCCATGAAGAAAAATTTCATATGTGGAAACTCTTTTCGGTCATCACAAAACACAAACGTTTATTCTCCTTGGGCTGGATGGTGAAAACAACAGTGCAGTGTGGGCACAGGAGGGACCGTGTCAGTGTTCATCACACTGAGCAGCGATTTCTTCAGTGTGACACTTACTTCGAGTATATTCTTCTTCTGTCTTTTCCCCAGTCCTGACCCCAAGCATGAGGAGGCAACTAGAGACCCAAACCCATGAAGCTCATTCTCAAGAGTGACTGAAAAACTTTCACCTAATGTTTATGCTTGCAGTGAATAAACTGTGTAACTCTTATATAATTTTTTTATTGATCATAATTGTTTGGCATACTTTGATCATTACTTGAAACTATTTGAATACACGTCATGTTAAGTACGAAGGGATAACAGGCTGGACTGGGCCTTGCTGCACAGTAGGTTTGAATTCTTAAGTATTGAAACTCATGAAATGGGATGATGACTTTTAATGTGGCAAGTTGTGGAAGCCAAAACCCCGCTGGCAAAAACTGGGGTATACTTATGGAGTTAGTGCCCTTTCTCCTTAGAATGAGTTGTGGTCAAAGCTAACAAAGAATGAGGTTTCATTTTTTTAAGCCTTTTTATTGGAGCTGATGTGCTGGAGTTCAGGTGTTTATGGTCCCCAGCCAGCCCCTCTGGGCCCAGCAGGTACCTGGAGAAAGAGCAAGGTGGTCTGGGAGTGAAGTAACTGCTCACCCTGGCAATTATGAGTATGCTCTCTGTGGAAATGGAAACCAGCGTGAAACAGAAGAGTGCTTTGCCGGATGATTTGAAATGGAACTGCTCGAATGTGCTAATTTCTAGATGAGTGTGTGTTTGTTTGTTTTGTAAGGCTATAGCACGTTTACACAAGAACAGGAACATTTCATACTCCTGATGGTATACAGAAAGATAATTGTGTATGTTTCTGTGAGAGCAACTGGGATATTATTTGGCTAGTATAGATAACTATCATAAAATGAGGTTTGTTTTTTCTAGAAAAGCGAGTATGTTATCTTGACTATGCCGTGCCTAGGAACCACTGCCTTGGAGAGGGGGGAAGGCTCTCAATTGTTCACTTGTGTTGCTTCAGTACAGCTGAAGAATAAGGGAAAAATATGACCTTTGAGTTCAGTATTTTCCCCCCTGTAGGAGGGGAAGGTGCTTCCACTTCTAGCTGAAGGCATACGAAACACTGACTGGTTGAGCCCAAGATGCTGCCTGGAGTGCAGTGGCACATAAATTCAGCTAAAGGCAAAACTTTATTCTTTCTTGCACTATATATTCTCTAGGGGACTAAGACCTTCCCAGCTACTGCAAAGCTAACACCAGGGGTGAGAGGACATGCCGAGGGCTTGACTGAAGGCAGACTGTAGACAGCCGTGACAAATACAGTACAGCAGGCTTTAACCAATAAGACTTTATTCTGTTGGTATCTTGACAAAAAAAACCCAAAACCTGAGGTGCAGTACAGAAGTGCGGCTAATAAAAAAAAATCTTCAAATTATGGTTCGATTTATTGATGTTGGTTTAATAACCAAGTCTGAGATTATTGTAAAGCAAAAGACATATGCATTTCACTACTCCTTTTCATCTTCAGGAAAGCACAGGCTTTCATACATCCAAAAGCATTATTTTCAAGGAAGATCTAAGCACCACTTCACTACTACCAGAAGGGCTCGCTAGCACGTTGTTGCATGATGCCAAAAGCTCCACCAGCCCTTCCCCTCACATGAAACAATGTTCTGGTCTTTGGCAGGACAGACTATTTGGCCCTGGCACAAAGGCGTTCACACCTCGCCACTCTGACAGCTCCTGTTCCTACTCACGTACTTGAAGTCTGACCACAGCATAATCCAATTAAATTTGATCCCTAAACCAGAAAAGCAGGGTACAATTCCTACAGCATCAAGGAGTAGTATAAGGCACAGTACTTTGCTATGTTCTTTTACCTTAACTTTAAGGGAATGTCAGTTAAGGCTGATTATCAACATATTGTAGCCTTCTAGCAACTGAGTGCTCATAAAATCAGATAATTGTTTCCCATGTTCATGTCCAGTTTAGATAAAATCAGTTCTCGTCCGGTTCAAGACACATTGCAAATTGGGGATCGTGATCACTTGTTGCCGGCGGAACACGCGTCACTGCTCGTTCTGCTGCCCCTCTGTCACGGCAGACATTCCTCCCTGGCCCTTGTTGACGTCGCTGATACATGCCCACAGTCCATCGACCGATTCCTTCCATAGCGTGACCTCAAAAACAGACCAGGAAGACATTTCAGCCTCAATACAATCTCAGTTTCCCATTTCCTTGCAACCATCACATCTCTAGTTTGGTGATAGTCTACAGTTACAGGTGTTGCGGAGTTGTTTTAAGTATCAAGTTATTTGTTGCTGTATACTGAATAATTATCCAGTGGTGAGAGTACGTGAATTCTGCATTTAGTACCTACAAAATAAAGTTAAGCCTGCATTTCTCATCTCCAGCAAGCAATGAGAATGCAGTGCAAGAAGTCTGCCAAAGGTTAGGGTCTTCCTCCCCTCTTGATAGTCAAAAGAGAAAAATAATTCACCATTGCAACAAAGGGGCATCTACAACAGTCTTAACCAGAAGTGCCAATAGCATAGAAACGGCATGCAGGAGAAAAGCCAAGCCAAAGTACTCACCTTGTTGTCTCCTCCAGACACTGCAAGGATATTTGCAGTAATGGACCAACTCACATGCCAGACAACATCATTGAACTTGTGCAGCAGCTTTGGTGACCATGAATTTCCAGAGGCATCATCACATGTCCAGATAAACACTCTGCCATCCTACAAAAGCAAGGAGACTGAGCTGGTTGGACCCCAGTCACAGCACAGAAACAGCAACCTTGACTGCACTTAGAGCTGCGCTTCAAATCATCGCTCCGGCATGAACCCTGGGTGTATCTGCACAGGCTGTCGCTCAACACAGCAAAGAGCCTGTGCTCTTACTATAGCTAAAAGCAAGACAGGCGTACAAAACGACACACAAAAGATGTCTCTCTGACAGAGGCCTCACCTGTGAGCAGCTCGCAATGGTGCTGGTTGGCAAGCCTATGGATGGAGCCCAGGCTACATCACGGACCCAGTCGCTATGAGCCTCCAGCTTCTGCTCTTCCTTCCACTGCCCATCTTCTTCCCTGAAAACACGTGTATGGCTCAGCAGGGTGGCAGCAGCAGCCGCCACGTTTCTCACCTCCTGTTCTGGAAGGCTTTGTTTTCATCGCTTTCAGAGTCCTGGCTGATCCAGGTAATACACAGCACAAGTGTTCCCCATCTTCTCCAAAAAGCTCTATGGCTTCAACTGACAAAATCCCTTCAAGGGCACAGAAAGCAGCATAGGAAAACCAGAAATCTGCTATTGTGGAAGTGACAGTGGCAATCAAAGACAATTAGAAAGCGCTTTCCAAGAGAAGATGAAGCAGGGCTGACACAAATTGCTATAACCATGAGAGATTGTGCATCACTAAGTCGTTTCCATTTTTAAAGCACTTCTCTAAAATGATAATTTGAAGATAAAAGTACAGAGATACTGAAAATATTACCTGAGATACAACAAGGAAATTCCAAGACTATAAAGGTATCAGGTTTTGTAAGTTCTGAAGTCTGGCAGCAGAGCACTTACTTCCAGATCTTGACAAGGTTGTCACAGCCACCAGATGCAAATCTTTTGATGTAGTTTGGTTTTTGTCCAGATGGTTGTTCTATAAGGCTTCCTGGTACAACCGCAGGAGCCCAGCTAACTGCATTACAGCCAATCTATTTCATGAAAAAATATCATTATTAAAAGATGCTTTCTTTAAATAAATATTATAATAAACCCATCTTAGGAAACTTGCACAATGCTGGATAAGTATCAGATGAATAAGAAATCCAGATACAGTCTAGTCTCAACAGGGCACTTACTAGAAAGCCTGAGGTAGCTAAGTAACTGTTTTATGGGCAAATATCATCTCGGCTGTGTAAACAGTGGAGACAGAGGTATGGACTGAAAAGACATAGGCAGTTGCTGAGATTCAGGAGTAGAAGGAACCTGTGGGTCCAGAGACCAATCTCCTTTTACAGAGAGCCACTGCCATTAGCTTATCAAGTTCTGCTTAAGCAAAGACCCCCACGATTTTGGAAAACATGAGTGGTGCAGTTTTTCCAGCTTCAGTTTATTCAGTCAGTTTGTACAGGTGTTCTTAGTACCAAAGCCATTTCCTACCAGATAACTTCCAGCACTGTGTTTAACAAGAATGTTTCACAAATATTATCAGTGCTGTTTAATAACCTCTGTGTCTTAAGGTACACCTTCCCACTCTGGATTAATTAAACCCAAGTTATTCTCAATTCTGGAAAACATTTCACATAATTTCTTTGCATTTCCATATTTATCCAGTCTACAAGTTCTTTGCAGCACCAAGTCGGTGCTTACATGTAGCTCCAGGAGCTCTGCACGCCCCAAGGAACAGACGTACCGTATGTGCGTTGCTGATCTTCTTGAGTTCCCACTGCCCGTCGCCCGTGTAGCTCAGTAAGGAAATGGCCCCGTCAGAGCTCCCGCAGGCCAGGATCAACCCGTAGTCGTGTGGGGCCCAGCAGACAGAGTTCACTGTGCAGGGACAGACAGGCCGGATTACAACAGGGACTGCCAAACCGAGTAACCAAATCGCTGACTGGTATTAGTGGAGTAGTCACTAAAAGCGAGCAGCTTTGAAAGCTAAGAATAAGAGTCTCAGCATTCCTGAATTTCAAAGCTAGTCAGCTTTTACTCAGTGACTGAAAACTGCCTTTATTTTTGGCAACCTTTTAGAAAGAAACAGCAAAAGAACACCTTTAATGAGAGATTAAAAACAGTGACTATCCCTTGCAACAGTGGAGAGCATTACCAACGCTCGAACAAAAGCTGAATGGCAGATGTAACATTTAAGGTCTAGATTAGTAACAAAACAAAGCTGAAGACTTCTCTTCCTGTAGCGGACACATACAATACTTTCCTCAAGAATTCAGTACCCTACCATCTTGTTTATTTGAAAGCTGATTTATTTGTAAAACATCTCCTACGCAAACATCCTGTGAATCAGGACAGGTTAGCCTGCAATACAATGTTAGTAAATGTTCTCTTTATGCTGAATAGACTTAGTGTCTCTCCATTAAATCATCTGTCTGTTTGACAGACGCTTTCTTCTTTAACACCAATCGATTTATTCCAACATTAATGAATCCTCTCATATCGCAGTTTCACTTTCCAGCTCCAGACCCCACATACCCGAGGAATCGTGCCCTGTGTACTCATATGTCTTCTCCCAAGTGCCATTTTCTTCCTTCCAGATAATAACCTTCCTGTCGTAGGAACAGGAAGCCAAGATATTTCCATACATAGGGTGAGCCCAGGCAACCTGCCACACGGGACCTTCGTGCCTGCAAGAAACAGTGTGATTCGGAAAAGCTGAGAGAAGCCCGTCCCAGCTGCGGCCGTTTCGCACCCTTACTGTCAAACAGTGCTCTGTAAGCGATTAATGCAGCGATGCGAAGAACGGAGTGACACCAAGGCGAAAAACAGCACACAAAACCACTGCCATTGAAAACAATACCAAATACTTAACCTTATGCTACCAGTTAAGATTGTAAGTTTACTTCTTGAAAATTGTAGGAGTCAAGTATTTAAGGAATGAAGAAGTCCCTGTGTTATCTCTAATGGGCTCTCTGTGCCCCCTCCCAGCTCACAGAACTGTTCAGCAACAACCAGCCATAGCGCTGACTGCCTCGGAGGAATTTACTGTACGTCTTACATTACCAAAGGCCTAAACGACAAAGACAACAAAGATTTCCACAGATTAAAATCTTCCGTTTACGACACTCTACCCTCTCAGGTCCGCGATGAGGATTTGCCCTCCATTCCGAACATCAAAGATTTTCACGGATCTGTCCGAAGAGCAGGTCGCGAGCCGCGTGCCGTAGTAATCCATCTGCGCATCGTGCTGCAAGGCGACAGAAAAGCTGCTGTCAGCACCTGCCAGCTCCGCTCTGCTAACCAACCCCACTATGTTTTAGCAGTAGGTGTAGGAATTGTGAACAGATAACCGAGTCCCAGCAGGACAGGCTAAAAAGGACAGTTCTTAAACAACCCCTCTGCTGAAGCTCTGAACCATTCAGTGTACGCATACATGTTGTTTCATAAAAACAAGCATAGGCATAAAAATTAGAGCTTTAAATCATTTCCCATTCCCCCAGTAGCTCGGTTTTCCTGTCCACACAGTACAAACCAGCGCCATCAGAATTTCGGGCCGCGTTCCCCACCCAGCATCCCCTGTGCACCCCTGTACCCAGCTCCGTGCCCGGTGCCCTTCGCCCGCAGACCGGCGGGGCCGGGGCAGCAGCCCCGCACACTTACGATCATGTCCTCGTGAGACGTGTCCACGGTGTTAATTACCGAGACCTGCGGGGGAGGAGAAACAAGAACCAGTGCGGGCACTCCCGGGCGCTGCGCTGCCCCTGGCACAGCCCCCGCTCCGGCACGGCCGCGGGACCCCCGGCGCGGCGCCCCCAGGGCCCGGGAGCTCACCGGCCCGGCGGCCGAACGCGGCTGCGCTCGACCCGGGCACCGGGGACCCCGCCGGTCCCGCCCGCGCCACCGCTCCCCGCGGCTGAGCGGAGCAGGGCAGCCCGCAGCCCGTCCAGCGGCCGCCCCACCGAGCCGAGCCGAGCCGGGCCGGGCCGGGCCGGCCAGCCCGCCCTTCGCCCCCCGCCCCGGGCCTACCATGGCGGCGGCGGCCCCGCGGAGCTCCGGGCGGCCTGGGCTGCCCTGCGGCCGCGCTGCTCAGACGTGGCACGGCGGTCCGGCACACAAACGGCCCCGCTGCGCCGCTCCCCGCCCGCTCCCGGGTTCCGCCGCGCCGAGGTTCCGGGGCGGGGCGGGTTCCCGGGTGCGCTGCCCGCGCTCCGCCGGCAGCGGGCCGGTGTCCCCGCACAGCCCCACCGCGGCCGTGCCGCGCGCAGGGGACGGAGCGCCGGCCGTGCCGCAGCTCCCCGGGGGGCTCACGCCCGCCTGGGGCTCCAGGGCAGCGTCCCGGCCGTGCGCCGGGTGCGGTCCCCAGGCTGCCCCGAGCGCCGAGGCACCCCCGCGGGGCAGGGGAGCCGGCATCGCCCCTCGGGGGCTGGGCGAAGCGCAGGGGGCGGCCCGGCCCTGCCCGCCGGTGGGGCGGCCCCAGCCTTGCTTAGCGCGGGGAGCCACCGCCGAGCCCGGGGAAACCCCTTCCCGCCGGCCGGAGGGCTCCGCGCTGGGCGGTGCGGCCGGCAGGGGGCGCCCGCTCCGGTCCCGGTGCCGTCCCGGTGCCGTCCCGCCGCCTCGGGGGGGCGCCCGGCGCCCCAGCCCCGCGCCCGCCGCCATCTTCCCGCGCAGCGCCGCCGCCATGGCCAGCGGCTCGTACCACATCTCCAGCCTGCTGGAGAAGATGACCTCCACCGACAAGGACTTCAGGTGCGGCCGGGACGGGACGGGACGGGACGGGCTGCGGGGGGACCCTGCCCGCGGGATCCCGGCCCGGGGGGACCCCGGCGTCCGGAGCAGGTTCGGTGCCGCGACCCTGCTGCCGGTGACACCCGCTGTGCAGCCGGGTCTGTACCAGAGTTCACCAGTCAGTTTTGGTGACTCTGTTCTCCGGGCCGAGGGGATGTAGAGAAAGCAGCGGCGATCCCTCTGGTGCTGCGGAGTGCGAGGGAACGGGCATCAGAGCGCCAGGCGGGATACAGCTCCTGATAGCAGGACTTTACATTCTTATTTGCTTTGCAAACGAAGAGCATCGTAGCAGAACCGCTGAAATACTTTGTAGCTTGGTTTTCCGCTAGGAGGTTAAACTGTCGGTGCGTTAAGAAAGCTGAGCCCTGTCACCCGGTGGCAGACGCTGCGGATACTGCCTGTGCTCGAATTGCTTTAGTAATTGTTATTAGTGTATAGTATGAAGGTGCCAGACTTGATCTTTTGAGCTCTTTTAGAAGAGAGGCATTAGTAATATCCTAAAAGGAGGTTGATTTTTACAGAGGCTGCTGATGTTTTTATGCTGTTAAAATCAGTGCTTTTCAAAGAAGTCAGTGCTGGAGTAGCTGCACAGACAGTTCAGACAATCTGAAGTTAATACTCCGAATGAGATGTGCCCAACACCGGGAGTGTGGCACCTTATGGAGATGTTCCAGGGCTGTTTCCTCGCAGCACACGGTCAGACCTGACCTGTTGTCCTGAGTTTCACAGCCGGTTACAGGACCCGGTTTCACGTGCTTCCACGGGACGGGTCCGTGCGCCGGTTCCGCGGCCGCGGGCAGGACAGCAGCGGTGCAGAGCTGGACGTGCCGCCGCGGGACACCGCGCAGCCCGTGGCCATAATTGGTCATCCGTGTCCTGGCAGACACACTGAGCTGCAAGTGCGGCTTCGTCGCTCTCGCAGAACCAAAGGCAGGTTGCGTGTTGTTCGCAGTGCGGGGCAGAGCGCCTCTGTTTCTGGATTTCGGGCTGGCTGTGGCGCCGCGGCGGTCCCTCCGTCCAGAGGGAGCGGCTCGCAGGCTGAACACACGGCTGGTCCCTGGTGCTCGCGGCTCTGACATGCTGGATCAGTTACATCAGAGCCTAATTTAAAGTGGAGGGGGCACTTGGGACACCAGAGGGACGAGCTTCTCTGTGGTTCCTTTCAGGCGCCCGTTCCTGTGCAGGGGCAAACGTTGGAAGGGAGCTGACACACCATAACCGTACTTAAATTTCCCTGAACGTCAGACCTCCAAAACTTGGAGAGAGGGTTAAGCAAGGAAAGAGGCTGAGTGTGCGGACGACACAAGTGTTTGCATTACTAGAGGCTCCCAGGACCTGAAGGATATAACAGCAATCTAAATAGAGCCTAGGGAGCACCTAAGGAGTAGTTTGCATGGAGTCACAATTTCATTTTTCATTTTTGAGCTTGATAACTTGATCCTCTCTGCATATGGGGGTTCATAGTGTCAGTGCTACAGAAGCCAGACGGAACAGCGCCCGGCGCATTCCCAGACCCAGACTGGTTTTCCTGGGCCTGGCGGGTGGTGGAAAACACCACCATGATTTTTTCTGGCAGAATTAACGGTCTTGATTTAGTCACCGAGAAAAAAACCCCCAAGCTGCATGCCCGTGTTAGAGTTGTCGTGTACCTCATCCCTGCTAGGAATTTTAAGGGGAAGAGAGAACCTATATTCTCATTTTCACAGACTCCTTAGCTTAAGCCTTTTCACCAGCTACCTCTGCCCGAGGTTCTCACTTGTAGGTTGCCTTATTGTTTGGAACAGTGTAAAGGGCTGTAAGTTACTCTTTGAAAATGTGTTTTCATACAAGCAGAGATCGTCAAATTGCGTTGTCCAGGGTGTTGCAAAGGAAATGCATTTGTGTCTGTAGATCAGCCAACCCACCTGTGCTGTCTGTCCTTTCAGGTTTATGGCCACCAACGACCTGATGGTGGAACTGCAGAAAGATTCGATAAAACTGGACGAAGACAGCGAGAAAAAGGTTGTGAAAATGCTTTTGAAATTGCTGGAGGACAAAAATGGGGAGGTCCAGAACCTCGCTGTCAAGTGGTAAGAGCCTCGGCAGTAGCTGCCATGTTCCCGGGCAGGGATGAAGGTGCCACTGGCACAGAGGGGCGTTCAGGGCCCCGTGGCGGGGGTGCTCACCACCCTGTGCTGTGGGGGTGCTCACTCACCTGTGCTGCAGGGGTGCTCAGTAATCTGCGCTGCGGGGCTGCTCAGTAATCTGCGCTGCGGGGGTGCTCACCACCCTGCGCTGCGGGGGTGCTCACCACCCTGCTTTCCCTCCCGCGCCGCACAGCAGCGTCAGGGCTGGTGTTCAGAGCCGTGAGCACACAGGTACTTCGTAGAAGCAGGAGGTGATTTTGGAAGCAGTTCAGTGTTTGTGGTGTGAATCTCACCACATAAAAAGTAGCATGCCTAAGGTTTTATTACCTTAGAGAGAAGCCCAGTTTAAAATTTTGGTCACTGGGGTCCTCTCCTTTCTCAGGCTTTGAAATCCAGCACTGAATTTCCCTGTGGTCCTGCCTTTGCTGGACATGGTACTGAGCATGTATAGCCCTTCCGAAATGGCATTTGAATTTCAGGCCCAACTCCTGCTCTTCCAGGGCATTTTCGTTAAAGTTTGCGATGCACGTGTTGGTTTTCCCTGCTTTGACTCTGGCTGCAGCCTGTGCCGCTGCTTTGCCTTTGACCTTTTCAATGTTTTTTACATCCAAATGAAAAAGGCAGCAGGTTCCTTTATTCCGGCATCACCTGATGAAGGGATCCTGTCTCATTCCCCCAGCATGGCTGAATGGGAGTGTTCATTCTAGAAATGAAATTGAGTGGGTCAGTTCCCACGCAGGGCTCCAGAAGAGTGGGCCATTTAAAGATAACTTCGGGTTCCTGTCATTTTTCCTGCAGAAAAGTTTTTCTAATAATATTAATTTTAGAAAGTGCAGGGGAAAGGGCGACGTCTTCCCTGTGTTGTGATTCCGAGCGTCGGCTCAGGCAGAGGTTTTCACACGCATGACAGAGGGCAATAGGTAGCTAATGTGTGAAAACCCATTTGGCGTTTCCTCCTGGAAGGCAGTTTTTGATGGTACCTGCCTGTAGATTTCACCGTTGCTCTGTGTGACGTCTGTAGTAGTTGATGTGAAATGTCTCCTACAAATCTGATGTAAAACTGACTGAAGGCTGATGTAGAGTTAGCTGAGGCAAAGGTGCAGGGTACGTAAACGCAGGGCCATGCCGTGCTGCAGGATATCGGTACTCCATGTGTTTTGGTGATGTTTGCACTCGGGGCTGAGCTGCCTTGGAGGAGCAGTGAGCTGAGCATCCCTCTTGGTGGCAGAAAGCATCCTCCTTCCTCATGTTCTCACTGCCTTCTCCCGCACAGCCTGGGCCCGCTGGTTGGCAAAGTGAAGGAGTACCAGGTGGAAACCATCGTGGATACGCTGTGCACAAACATGTTGTCCGACAAGGAACAGCTGCGGGATATCTCCAGCATTGGGCTGAAAACCGTCATCGCCGAGCTGCCACCTGCGTCTACAGGTACAGTGTCTGTCCCTGGTTGTCACACTGAGGTGGTCGGGTCACAGCCTTTGGGAAACACAGGAAAACTTGTAGTTTAGGGCCTAAAAGTTACAGATTCCGTGTTCATCTGCTGGAGGACAAGTAATGAAGTGAGGAGAGAGGGGAGGTGGCCATGGCAGTGCTGCCAGGCTGCTGGATTTCGGGTTGGGACGAGAGCTGGAATCAAGATGCAGATGCTTGCTGAACTCCTTTCTCAGTTTCTGCAGAATGTTAAGCTCTTGTGAGCCATCCTTTCAGAGTTCTTTATGTAACACACGTCACATGCACTGAAACTGGTGTAGGGTAGCAACAGATAAGTTGTCTCCTTAAGGGCTGGGATTGACACTGTGTGGGCAGAAGGCAGCAAGAGCAGCGTGGGTTTGCTGCAAAACCAAGAGGGTGGACACCTGCCCCTGTGCTTCCTGCACCCGGAGCCCCGCGCCAGGTGGTCGCTGTTCTGCTCCCGTCTGCAGCAAAGGGGAGGTTGAGTCCCACACAGAGCGTGTGCCTGGGGCAGCACCAATCCTGTGTTGTGCAGCAGTTACGGGGCTGCAGGGATGTGCTTGTGCTTTGTCTCAGGACGGCGTGAGAAGCGCTTGTCCCTTCCTTGGAAAGGTTTGTGCAATTTGAAGCTGCTTGTGCTTTGCACCGAACCAGCTGGGAAAAACCCAAATGCATCGCAGTGCAGAGGGAGAGACCCGCTGCTCCGTGCGCGTCCACCTCCTCTGACAAAAGCTGTTCTGGTTAGGGGTCCCTGTGGTGATTTCTTCTTTTCTGATGTAGGAGGGATTAAATGGTTCTTAGCAGTAAAAAGCCTTATTTTTAACTGACAGTGGGGAAAAATCTCTCTCTTGCAGGCGCCACTATGACAGCGAATGTGTGCAAAAAGATCACAGCCCAGCTGACAGGAGCCGTTGGCAAGCAGGAGGATGTGTCTGTGCAGCTGGAGGCCCTGGACATCCTGTCAGATATGCTGAGCAGGTATCAGGGGATCTCCTGGCAGCGCCGTGTGGCAGGGCTGCATCTCTGTTTGCTTTTGATTTCTCTGTTTCCCTAATCCTACCACAAGGACTTAAAGCTGAAGGATCTGGGTTGGCTGCCCCGGGGAATATCTCAGCAGAAATGAGAGGTGACACGCTGAGCCCTCGGTGCTCAGGAACCGCAGGAGGCTGGTGGTGGATCCCACGGAGGCTCCGTTCACACAGGTGTAGGGAGGGAGAGGGCAAGGCAGGGAAGTTTATTTTAGCCCCGCGATCTGATCACACATGCATTTTTTCCCCTGCTGCCTTTTTCTCGTGTTACATAAGTCAGAGTGACAGTGTCATATGTCAGCTGTGTGCAGGAAGTTCTTGACAGAGCCCAGGTCGTCCAGAAGGGCACTGTCAAAACCAGGCTCCTCACGATGGAGACAAATAACGCTCCCCGTGTCACACTGAGCGAGTTCGTGTTCAGACCCAAGTGCCAAACCCACCCTTTTCCTCTCTCTCCCCACAAGATGCACAAAGTCTTCAAAGCTGAAGGATTTTTACATTTTTGCTGGCAAGAGGGATTCTTCTGTGAAGCTTTGACTTTCACCTTCTGTCTTGTGCTGTTGATTCCAGACTAGGGGGAACACTCTACTCTTTCCATTCCTCCATTCTGAGCTGCCTCCTTCCCCAGCTGACAAGCCCCAGGCTGGCAGTACGTAAAAGGGCCATCATTGCCTTGGGTCACCTTGTCTTGACCTGCAGTGGAAACATCTTCTCAGAGCTCATGGAGCATCTGCTTGCTGAGCTGAAGAGGAATGAGTCCACCTCTACTACCAGGACGTACATTCAGTGTGTCGCTGGCATCAGTAGGCAGGCTGGACACCGCATAGGTAGGACGAGTAGCTTGAAATGGCGCTGGGCGACGTGCATGCGTTTGAGAGCAGCTCCTTTGAGTGGTGACAGCAGTGTGCTCACTCTGGTCCCTACGCACCAGTGGCTTGTGCTTTGTGGTTCGCTCTGTGCGCCTGAGCTGGCTCTGATCTCCGCGGGGAGACTCTGGCTGCGCTTCTGTAGGGATTTCATCTCAAGGTCTTGCAGCACTTCCCTGGTCTGAATTAACACCCCTGAGAGTTAGGTCAGCGGATTCACCCCATTTTAAATGAGAGGAGGAATAAAGGGCAGCGTTCACCTAGAGGTGCTGGACACTAAACAGGCTCCCAGGGAGGTGTCACGGCCCCAACCTGACAGTGTTCAAGAAGAGACTGGACAACGTCCTCAGACACACGGGGTGACCTGTGGGGTGTCCTGTGCAGGGACAGGAGCTGGACTCCATGATCCTGTGGGTCCTTCCAGCTCAGGACATTCTGTGGTTCTATATCGTATTCCTGTGTAAAAGATCTGCCAGAGCTGAGATGAGGTCCTAGGAGGTTTCTAACCACAGCTCTCTGTGACGGAGATGCCAGCAGAGGACAGGGAGCAGGGCCCGCCTGCCCAGAGCCCGGCCAGGCCATGGGCCCAGGAGGAGCGCTGTGCCGGGGCGGCGGCCGTGCCGGAGCTGTGGCTGCTGCGCTGAGCCGCGACTGGAATGGCCCTTCACTGCTGCTTCCTTTGCCTTTCCCAGGAGAACATCTGGAGAAGATAATTCCTCTGGTTGTCCAGTACTGTAACGTGGAGGATGACGAGCTGCGAGAGTACTGCTTTCAGGCCTTTGAGTCTTTTGTGAGAAGGTGCGTGCCTCCGGGGAACAGCCGAGCCCCGTCCCGCGCAGCACTGTCCTCCCAGCGTAAATATCCACCCCTGAGCGTCCGGTGCTGAGCGCCTTCCTCTGTGCCCCCTGTGGGGAAGGCAGCTCACAAGTGAAGGCCCCTCTGCACCTGCAGAGCTGGGCTGGAGCTCGGGCTGGTTGCCCTCAACACGTGGGAGTGTGTGTGTGTGTTGGTGCTGCAGGAGGGGCACTTTTCCGCGTCCCTGGGGGATCGCTCAGCGGGACCTGCTCGCTGCTGCTGCCCGAGGGAGCGGGAGGCAGGACCGGGCTCCTCTTGTCTGGTCAAACGTTTGCTGCTTGTCTTGGGAAAGGAGCCCTGCAGAGCCGCTCGGATTTTCTCCCCTGAAGGGAGGGTTCAACCAGGTGGCTGAATTTATTTTATTTACTGCTTTCCTTACAAATACTGCACCCCCCAGGGAGCGTGGTCTTGCTCCGTGCACAGCAGGAAGGAGCGGCTCTGGTTTAACTCATGTCAACAAAACGTTCACACAGTGTGTGAAGCGTTTGAGGATCCTTTTGAGATGAATGATGGTATTTGGATATTTAAAATTGTTTAGTCTCAAATTATTAACTCTTAGGATTCTTATTTGTCGTGATAGGTGCCCGAAGGAAATGGACCGTCACATCCCTAGTGTCATGGGGTTATGTTTGAAGTACATCACCTTTGACCCGAACTACAACTACGACAATGATGAGGAAGAGATGATGGAAACGGAAAACGGGGAGGATGAAGAGCAAGGTGCGTGCTCGCGAGGATGACTGTGCTGGGCAGAGCACTGGGTTAACACCTCTCCCCTCCCTGTTTGCTCACCCTCTGTGATGTTACTCTTCCGATCGTGTGTGCTCTGAGGTGGATGTCGAGCCTTGGTCAGACAGGAGGGTCCCTTTAGCGCCTGCTAGCTATAGACAGCTTTCCAGAATGTCTTTATTTGTAGTTGCTATAGCGTGGCAGCCAAGTGCAACAGTTAGAAGAAGTTCCCTGGAAGAAAGGCATTTTTGTTTACTTCCATACTAATTGGGGTAAGATCCTGGCCGGCTTCCTGGAGAGTGTTACATGCTCTGCCAGTAGCGTAGTAAATTGTTACGCTGTTTGTGCCATCCAGGAATTGCTAAGACAAATATTTACATATTTCTGGATTTAAAATCTGGAAACCTCATTCTTCCTTTAAAACAAAAGCCTTGATGCCTGAGCTGAAGCAGCCAGTAAGGGTTGTAAGATTATTCTCCATCAGCTCTTACCTGGAACCTGGCACAGGGCAGCCCTGGGTCGCTTGGCTGGTTGTGACATCTGTAGGGTCGGGCTGTTGGGGACAGTTTTGTGTTCCCATGTGTGCGAGTTCCTGGTGTCCGTTTGTCTGGTCAGCTGCAGGGGGGAGCTCTGCGGATCGCGTGCTGCTCCAGCTCCGGTTTTCTCACGGTGGTGCATCTTGTTTTCCCTTGTCTTCTTCCCAGAAAGCGATGACGAGTACAGCGACGACGACGACATCAGCTGGAAAGTGCGCAGGTCTGCGGCGAAGTGCCTGGAGGCCATCGTCAGCAGCAGGCACGACCTCCTGCAGGACTTCTACAAAACTCTGTCCCCAGTCTTGATAAGCAGATTCAAAGAGAGGGAGGAGAACGTCAAAGCTGACATCTTCAGCGCTTACATCTCCCTGCTGAAGCAAACGCTGCCCATCCAGAGCTGGCTCCACGCTTCGGATGCCGCTGGCAAAGATGACGTTCCCCTGACGATGCTTCAGAACCAGGTGCGTGAGGAGGTGGTGGCTGGTGAAGTCAGAGAGCGACCGAGTGACGTCTGTGCCGTGCCGCCCATGGACGTGCCTGGTGGTTACACCCGGGACCTCACCTGAGCATCCAGCTCAGTTCGTTAAGGGAAAACAGGCGGTGGCTTCCCGGGCAGCTTGTGTTTGTGCACAGGCTGTGTGTCACTGCTGGTCACACAAACAATGTGGAAGCAGCTGGTCAGGGCCTGCCTGGCCCAGGCTCCTTCTGATGCTGTGGCCCAAAACATTGGAAACAACTGTGTTGTTATAGAGTAGCATGGCTGTGAAAGCAGCTTTTTCTGGCCAATGCTGCTTCTGACTGGTGAGTCCTTGAAGCAGGAGGGTTGACATTCCTGCCAAAATATAATTACATCACTGATTAATCATCTCCCCCTCCAGCTCTTCCATTCATGTAACTTTTCTTCCTGTGCACTGTCTTGTAACCTGTCCCGAGTCCATTCTCTGGTGGGCAGGTGACCTGCTCCTTGCTGTCCCCATGGGGTCCCTTGCTGTCCCTGCTGGGTGTCTCGCTGTGCTGTGGGTGCCTCTGGCTCAGCCGAGCAAGCGGCTCTGGTGGCACCGCGCTGTGCGCTGCCAGCTGGGGTGACTGACATGTTTCTGGTTTTCTTTTCCAAACTGCAGGTCCCCAGCATCATCAAGGCCTTGCACAAGCAGCTGAAGGACAAGAGCATGAAATCCCGGCAGGGCTGTTTCAGCCTCCTGACCGAGCTGGCCAACGTCCTTCCCGGCTGCCTGGCCGAGCACGTCCCCGCGCTGGTCCCCGGTAAAGCTCCCCGCGCGCAGGGCCGGCTCCTTGCCTGCATGCTCCGGTTCCATTGCAGTGTCACCCCTGCTCAGCGTCAGGACGTGCACGTCACGTTCAGCTCCGTGGGGACGTGGGAGCAGCTCCCAGGTGGTCCCGTGGCTGGGCTGAGCGTGTCCGCGCGTTCCGCCAGCCCCTCCACCTCAGGAGAGCCTGCTCCAGCCTCCTGGGAACAGGGGAGACCACCTGGAAACTGGGCCTGCTGAGACACAAGTGACATTTGCTGTTGCAAAATTTAGTGGCATTTTAAGAATGATGTGCATTGACTGTTTATGTAATTTGTACGGCCCCACTTTTCCCTGAGCTTTCCTGCCTGGAGGTTCACGAAGAATCCCGCTCTGCAGAAAGGCTCGTGGTGCTGAGCTCCTGCCTTTGCTCTTGCTGTGACTCTATGGGAAAGATAAAAGAAGTCTCCCGGGGTTGTCCCCAGGCCTGATCCGTGCACCTCCCTCTTATGAATTAATAGTTTGGGAAAAAACCATTCAAACCAAGAGTCCGGCACGGCTTCAGGGGTGGCAGGCAGCACTGATCTAAGTGTTTGTTGTTAAGTCTCCTGGGAAGCACGAATACGTGCCACAGAAGCTGGCCTTGGAAGCGCCTCCCTTTCCAAAGGCACTGCATCTCCATGGTCCACGGTCACGTTCCAGCAGTGCCAACGGAAGCTGTAAAATAGATGAACATCAGGGCCCTGGCTGCTTTTTATTTTGGTTTTAAAGACCCCCCAGGAGTGTGTGGGAAACCTCCCGAATGCGCATTCCTGCTGCCTGGGTGCCCGTTGTGCAGACCGAGCTTTCCCTGCCATGTTGTCGTACTCGTTTGCGCTTGACGCACCGTGTCTTCTCATCCCAGCCCAGGATGAATGTTCAAATTAACTTTTTAAAAGGTTTTCCTAGCCCTCCATCCAGCACTGGCACGGAGAGCAGTTATGTCTGCATTGCGGCTCCCCGGAGAGCAGAAAGGCAGCGCGGAGAGCAGCTCTTTAGTGCCTTTTATGTCTTGGGTGGGGAGAGGAAAGAAAGCAAACAGATCAGATTGTGTGCAGTTGTTGAGTGGGGGGGTGGCTTTGATAACAACCACCTGCTGAGATAGGACAGCGGTCATTCCTGTCTCTCCACACAGGTATTGTGTTCTCCTTGGCCGACAAATCCAGCTCCTCCAACATGAGGATTGACACGCTGTCCTTCCTTCACGTCCTCCTGTGCAACCACCAGCCGGAGGTGTTTCATCCTCACGTCAAGACGCTGCTGCCTCCCGTCGTGGCCTGTATCGGAGACCCCTTCTACAAGATCACCTCAGAAGCTCTGCTGGTCACGCAGCAGCTGGTGAAAGTGATCAGGCCTCTGGACAAACCGTGCGCGTTCGATGCCAAGCCCTACGTGAAGGACCTTTTCCCCGGCACGCTGAAGCGGCTGAAGGCCGCCGACATCGACCAGGAGGTGAAGGAGCGTGCCATCTCCTGCATGGGACAGATCATCTACAGCCTGGGAGACCATCTGAGCACCGACCTCCAGCCAACCCTGAAGATATTCCTGGAGAGGCTCAAAAACGAAATCACCAGATTGACAACAGTCAAAGCATTAACTTTAATTGCTAGTTCTCCACTGAAAATAGATTTGAGACCCATTCTAGGGGAAGGCTTCCCCATTCTGGCTTCCTTCTTGAGAAAGAACCAACGTGCCTTGAAGCTGAGCACTCTGACCGCCCTGGACACCCTGGTGAAGAACTACAGGGACAGCCTCAAGCCGCCCATGATCGAGTCCGTGCTCACGGAGCTCCCCGCGCTCATTACCGAGAACGACATGCACGTTTCCCAGGTGGCCATCGCGTTCCTTACGACGTTAGCTGAGGTTTATCCGTCCTGCATCTCCAAGATCAGCGGTTCCGTTCTGGCCGAGATCCTGCAGCTGGTGCACTCGCCGCTGCTGCAGGGCGGAGCGCTGGGCGCCATCACCGCCTTCTTCCAGGCGCTGGTACTGACCAAGGCAGCCGGCGCGGGCCGCGCGGAGCTGATGAAGCAGCTGACTGCGCCCGTTTACGGCTCCGGCGCAGCGGGGGCGGCCGTGACGTTGCACAAACAGGCGTATTACTCCATCGCAAAGTGCGTGGCAGCGCTTTCCTCGGCCTGCCCCAAGGAAGCCCCTGTGACTGTGAACCAGTTTATCCAGGATGTCAAAAGCCCCAAGTCCAGCTCTGCGGTCAAGGTTCTGGCTTTCCTTTCACTGGCAGAGATGGGCCGCACCACGAACCTCAGCGCGCAGAGAGAGCTCAAAACCGTCATCCTGGAAGCGTTCGCTTCCCCCAGCGAAGAGGTGAAATCCGCTGCGTCCTACGCGCTGGGGAACATCGGCGTGGGGAACCTGCAGGAGTACCTGCCCTTCATGCTGCGGGAGATCGGCAGCCAGCCCAAGCGGCAGTACCTGCTGCTGCACTCGCTGAAGGAAGTCATCAGCTCCTCCCCGGCCAACGGCCTCAAGCCGCACGTGGAGGACATCTGGGCTCTGCTTTTCAAGCACTGCGAGTGCGCAGAGGAGGGGACGCGCAACGTGGTGGCCGAGTGCCTGGGGAAGCTGACGCTGGTGAACCCCGCCGAGCTGCTGCCCCGGCTGGAGAAGCAGCTCTGCTCTGGTAAGGGGTGGGTGGGGAACGCCTCATTCTGCTGGGAAATCTCTGTAAGGTGCTGGTGGGTTCAACAGGGAGCAAAGCGTGTGCAGAGGCGAGGAGGAGCCACAGGGATCTCAGCAGGGGGGCTCAGAGCAGCGCTGGGGTGCAGGAGCGTGTCTGCACGGGGGCTGCACGGGGGGCTGTGCAGGATTTAAACAAGGCTGCTGTTAAGACAAATCCTCTTTATCTCTCGAATGCGGGTTTAACGGGACCAAGAGCAGAATTTGCGTTTCACGGTTCCAGCAGTGATTTCCCTTGATCTCCCACTGTTCTACCCTCCACCTCCGTGGCAGGCTCTCCGCACGCCCGCAGCACCGTGGTGACCGCCGTCAAGTTCACGATCGCAGACCAGCCGCAGCCCATCGACGCGCTCCTGAAGGGCTGCATAGGTAGGGGCCGGGGCGGCCGGGTCAGTAGCAGCTCGGGGGTTCACACCTGCGTGACCCTCATCCAGTCCCCGTGGCTTTTACTGTGTTTGCTGATTTTGTCATTGAAGAGCGAGACTGCCGCGTGGGTCCTCGTTACGTGCTCTGATATGTTGCTCACGGGCACGTTCTGTTGGTGACAGAGGTTTTTAGGGAGCTTAAGTTCCTTCTGTGTTTGAACTTAGGATTCAAGCATCTCATGACAAGGCTCTTGTAAAATATAACCCACATTTAAAGGATCTTGTGCCCAAGGACCCACATCTCAGATCTGTTGTATAAAACTCGGCCTTCTGTTTCAGAGAAGTCTGAGCAGATCTGAGCAAGGAAAACCAAAACCAAAATCAAAACTGAACTTCCTTGAATACCAAAGCTTGTGATGGGGCTTTAGGATGAGGCAGCTGGAGTCATGCAGTTTGTTTTTACGCCCAAATGCAGGAAAGTCGTGTTTCTTCCATTTACTAAATCCCACATGAAGGGAGGGAACACATCTCGGGTCTCTGTTGGGCTGCAGCCCTAGAGTTACTTCACCGTAGGTGCTTTCCTACCCAGGCTCCTTGCCATACACTGCTATACCATTAAACACCGTTAGAGCGCTGCAGCGGGCTGACCCGTGTGTTCTTATCCCACAGGTCACTTCTTAAAAACCCTTCAGGACCCCGACCTGAACGTTCGGCGCGTGGCTTTAGCCATGTTTAACTCTGCTGCGCACAACAAGCCTTCTCTAATCCGAGATTTACTGGGCGCGGTTCTCCCCAGCCTGTATAATGAAACGAAGGTCAGGCGGGAGCTCATCCGGGAGGTACGTGCTTGGCCGGGCTGGGGCGCGGTGGGGCCCTGAGGTTGTCACCCCGGCTGCTGCTGGGTGACAGCTGCAGGTTTTGTCTTGTTTAAGGTAGAAATGGGGCCATTCAAGCACACAGTGGATGACGGCCTGGACGTGAGGAAAGCCGCTTTCGAATGCATGTACACGCTGCTGGAAAGCTGCCTGGACCGACTGGACATCTACGAGTACCTGAACCACGTGGAGGACGGGCTGAAGGACCACTACGACATCCGGGTGCGTGCGGGGCCGTGCCCGGGGTGCTGACAGCAGGGCGGTGCTGCGCTCCCTGCGAGCCCGGCCTTGACATGAGCCGGTGTCACCACACGTGGGCTGTCCCTGCCGCGCCGTTCCCTGCACTCATTGTCCAGCTCTAGTTTGGCCGTAGTGGCCTCGAAAACACAATCCTGGTGGAGCTGGTCTTATAGGAAAATTACCCACATCTAAAATACCCGTGAGTTGGCACTTGCTCAGTGGGGACAGTGACACAGTATTAAAAAAAATACAGTGTTGTCGTTGCTGATGGCCTCACAGCTTAGTAGGAAGCGCTGCATCCTCTGATGCGATGTTTGATTTCCTGGCGCAGATGCTGACGTTCATCATGCTGGCCCGGCTCTCCGCGCTGTCTCCTAACGCTGTGCTGCAGCGGCTCGAGCGCCTGATCGAGCCCCTCCGGGCGACCTGCTCCACCAAGGTGAGACCAGGCGCTGTGCCGCCGCGCTGGGCTCTGCCGCAAAGCCCCGGTGCTGCCGGTGCTCCGGCGCCGCTCTGGGCCGCCCACTCCTGCGCCGCTCCAGGCCGCCCGCTCCTGCTGGTCCTGCTCTTTGTGCCTCTGCCATCAGCTCAAAACGGCGCTTTGGGTTTGCAGGTGAAAGCGGGTTCCGTGAAGCAGGAGTTTGAGAAGCAGGACGAGCTGAAGCGATCTGCCATGCGAGCGGTGGCTGCTCTCCTCACCATCCCCGAAGTCGAGAAGAGCCGCGTAATGGCCGAGTTCTCCTCTCAGATCAGAGCCAACCCCGAAATGGCGTCACTGTTTGAGAGCATCCAGAAGGATTCTGCTTCCCTTCCCACCTCAGAGTCCATGGACATGAGCTGAGACCTGACGGTGACTCCACCACCCCTGCCCTCCGATGCGTTAACCCAGAGACACCTAGAGCGCCACCGAGCTCGGCTGTGACCGCGGGAGCCACAGGGGCAGGAATGGGGCAGAACGGCTGTTCCAGCTGCGCTTGCACCAGAGACCCCAACGAGTCATAAGGAGACGCGTGAGATAAGGGAAATGTGTCCTGACGCAGGGGCGGGGTGGGAAAATGGATGTTGTGATTTTTCAGCCAGTCTTTCAGGGGCATATGAAGCAATCTGAATTGAGAGGGGTTCCGTGGTAATGGAACCTACTTCCTGAAATACTTCCTTACTGCATAGAAGGAAAAAATAGTTTAAAACATTTTTTTAAAACCACTGCACATGCACTTTCTACCCCAAATTGCCTGAAGAATATATTTATATTGTTTCACTAAGTAACATGGCTGAAAACCAGAAGTCGTGTCCTTGGTTAGTGATGAGCATCGTAAGCACAAACCCCGTTTCAAAACCAGACTTGAGGAGCCAGGTGAGCAGAGCTGCTGGGGGCAGCTCTTCCCCCCCTCCCACCTGGGGCTCCATTCACCCAACGCCACCCCCAGCTCGGGGTCCCTGCTGCGCTGGGGCAATGGGAAGCTCCCTTGACCGTGTTTTTATGGTGTTAACTGCAGAGTACCTCAGCCATCTCCCAAAAGCCAGTTACTCATTGTGGTACAGCCCCAGACCTCACGCTGCGCCTCCTGCATGGAGCGCTGGCTTGTGGTCCCCGGGCAGCCGGGTGGTTCTGCTGCAACCAGCACATGCAGCCCGCACAGACTCTTTGCACTTGAGAACTTTCACAGCAGCAGCTGTTGGGTTCAAACCTCGCTTTGCATAGGGGAGAAAAAGCCTTAAGAGACAGAGGAAATGTAACAGCAAGTCAGGAGCCCTAGGCCACCACAGCACGCTTCTGGTAGCCATGTCAGCTTCATTGCTCTGGGTTTGACAGAGTGGTTGATGTGAAAAATACTTATATAGTGCCGTGTGGAAGAACAGCCATTCTGTTTGAGTAGTACAGCAAATAAAAACGCACTCCTGAAGGTGTGTGCGCTCATTCCTGACCGTGTCAGCTGTCACAGCAACGCTGCGCGGTGCTGCTGCGGGTGGCTCTGGCAGAGCCGGCACAGCGGGGCCGTGATGCTGCAGACCCTGAGTCCTTCCCTTCAGCCACTCACAACAGCCACCCCAGTGGGTTTTTACACTTTATTAAATACATCTCGGCTGCAGGAGCCGCTTCATTCGTTCTCCTCGCTGCGCAGTCTGGCGTTGGGATTGGTGATCTTGATGGCGAGCTGGGCCGCTCTCTCCACGATGATCTTGCGGTTCTTGGAGGAGACGTTGTGAGCAATCTCTGCACAGTACGACCTGCGGGAAAGAGCCCACGCCTCAGCCTGGGCCCAGCGCCGTCCCACCACACGCGGGGAACCAGCCGCCCCAGCCAAGCCCGACCCGCCCAGGCTGAGTGGGCGCTGGGCTCCAGCACAGCTCTGCTCACACCTGCTCTCTTATGAACAACAAGTTGGTGAGAAGTAGCTTTTTAGGGTGTTAAATATGACTCTTACTGCTTTGTTATGAAAGTGCTACTCATAGATGTAGGCCTGCATCCCAACAGTTGGAAGCCACAGTTTGGTCACTGCTCTATCACAGTGCTGCAGTACAGTGCCGTTTGCCACCATCATAACATCAGACTGTTGCCAAAAGTACCAATTCACTGGCCTCAAGACACCCTGTGCCCCCCATGAGCAGCTCCACCACCCACCACCCATCACGCCGGCAGCACCGCAGCTCTATGGAAACCAACGCAACCTTCCTGCTCTTCAAAGCATCAAGCTCCCTCATCTCCTGCCCACGTCCTGCCCCACCGCGCTGCCCCAGAGCCCCGCGGACTCACTTGTTGCTCATCATGAGCACCTCCAGCTCCTTGACGTTGTGGACCAGGAACTTCCTGAAGCCCGTGGGCAGCATGTGCTTCGTCTTCTTATTGCTGCCGTAGCCGATGTTGGGCATCAGGATCTGGCCCTTGAACCGCCGGCGAACTCTGTTATCGATACCTCTCGGCTTACGCCAGTTGCGCTGAAGAAATGCAGAAAATACGTAGTGATTACAAGACCGGGCTGAGCACACCAGCCCTTAGGTAACAGCTCCAGCAAAACCCTTCTCCAGAAAGCCCCGCGCTGCCAGGCAGTCACGGCACAGCCCGCTGCTTCAGCACGGAACACCTGTGCTTTAATTCGTCATCCACCCCAAAGGCGACCACGTCTGACTGTCCCAGAATTCGTTTTTTAAGGAATTTCGTGTGACTCTTTACCTTGATCTTGACATAGCGGTCGGACTGGTGGCGGATGAACTTCTTGGTCCTCTTCTTGACGATTTTAGGTTTGACGAGCGGTCTGAGGGCAGGCATGGTGCCTAGGACGGACAGACGGGATGAGAGGGGGAACCCGCGCGCAGGGACGCGTTCCCCCGCTCAGCAGCTGTGGCAGAGTCTCTTCCCCGCGCGGCCACGCCAGGCCCGCCAGGGAATGGGTGTTCGGCTGCGCTTCCTCTCCCTCCCGCCTCCGAAGCTGGCAGAGCACCGGCAGCTCTCCAGATGCGATCCTGGGAGGTGCTCACATGCCCCCCGTAACCTCCCGCCCCGCAGCTCCAGAGCCCGTCCCGCTCCCCGCACCGGGCTCCTACCGCGCAGACAGCGCCACAAGTTCTGCTCCTGCGGGGTAATAGCGATTAAAACTCACCGAGCGCAAACCAGCGGCTCCGGCTGCAGCCGCTCCGCTCCGCGCCCGCGCACTAACGCTAACAGCGCCCATTTCCGCTCGCCGCCCCCGGGTCAACTTCAGGGAAACGAACCCCCCGGGCCCGCACCGCGGCCGAGCCGACTGCGCCAGCGCTCCCACCCCGCGGAGCCCCGGCCGTTCCCGGGGCAGGGCCCCGCGGCCCGGCAGGCAGAGACCCCGGATCGGCGGAGGGCAGTGGGACCTGCCCGGGGGAGCGGCCGTGCCAGGCCCGCGGCCCCCGGGGGGCGGATGAGGGCGGATGGCGGCGGATCGCGGCGGATCGGGACTCACCGGGTGCGCGATGGCGCCGTCCGCGGCAGCGCCCGCCGAGAGAAGGGGCGGTCCCGTGCGCAGGGGCTGATGGGAAACACGGAAGGTCCTGTCAGGTCCGTGCGGTGCCGCGCCTGCGCAGTGCGGGCACCGGGGCCTCGTGGGGCACCGAGCGCCTGCCGGGAGGCTCTGCCGGGCGGGCTCTCCCCGGCGGAGGCGTCCGGGAGGACGGATCGGTGCGCCACGCCGCGCCTCGAGCCGTGCTTCTGCCACGGGTCTGCCAGGACCTGCGCGGCGTCACTTCCGCCAGGCTGTGCCGGGGCGCTGCTTCCGCCAGGCCCGCTGGGCGGCCGGGCGCCACCTGGCGGTGCCCCCGCCCCGCAGCCCCAAGGCCTCCCGGTGCCTCCCGCCGCGCACGCGCGTTAACTGCGGCCGCCCCGAGCCCGGCGGCGCCCGCAGCGGGCGGGGACCCCCGGGAGCGGCGACAGCGGACCCGGCGGAGCGGGGCCGGGGAACGGGGTCGGGGGTGCAGCCCAGAACGAACAGCTGGTACAAAACACGGATACGTTTATTAGAGATTCACGGCTATTTTACACATTCTATGAGCGATGAGCAGCGCTGGGCACGTTACACACACGGAAATTAAGAACCTGGTGAGCACAGGAGCCTGCAAGGACACCCAGCGCGGGAGCCAGCGCTGCGAGGGCACCGGCTGCGCCCAGCCGGGGCGCGGTTGACGCTCGGTTGACGCTCAGCCAGGGCGCGGTTGACACTCGGTTGATGCTCAGCCGGGGCGTGGTTGACGCTCGGTTGACGCTCAGCAGAGGCTCAGGCTCTCCTGGTTCTCCCGCAGCCACGTGTGATACACGTTTAACTTGTGGTCCTGCGGCTGCACCTGAAGCACAGCAGAAGCGCCAACAGTCAGTACAACACCTCCTCTCAGCGCAGCCCCCGCTCTGACCAGCTCCCCTCCGCGCTCCGGCCGCCTCCGCCCCGCCAGACATGGATACGGCCCCAGTCCCCGTGAGGGGGGCGCCCTCAGCAGAGCAGAACGGCCCCGTGTGCCCCACCAGAGGAGCCCAGCACAGCCCAGACCCCCCAGCAGCAACCGCAGACACCAGGAAACACAGGGAACTCAGCCCTTAACTGGGGCAGGGAAGAGACTCACACCCACATCGAGGAAACAGTGACAGCGAAAGTGCAAAATTACAGAAAATCAAATCAAGGTGACGAGTCTTCATTTACAGGTTCAGACTTGTAAAAGGTACATTGTAGGAATTCAACCTACTGAAGATATAAAAATGGCTCAATTTTTTTTAAGCCGAGTGAGCCGCCGGGCAGAGCCCCCGGAGCCGCCGCAGCACCCACCTCCTTCCACTCGTTGACGCAGAAGATGCGGTAGGAGTCGTTCCCGTACTTGCCGATGCCGTGCAGCTCGATGGGGTAGCGCCAGCGCTTGCTCAGGTACTCGTCTGCAACACAGCACACACCTCACTGCCCGCGCTGGCACTAAACCCCGCTCCCTGCTGCTGAACAGCACCTTGGGACACTTTAAATGCAAAACACAAGTTTTAGGTCTTTCCTGCTGAAGGCAGGCGATGAAACCCTACAGGGTGTATCTTAAACACCTTTTAAACAAATCACTGCGGGTGAGTTTTAATTCCACCTCCTCTGAACCCACAGAGGAATGCTTCCATTCTGTGTACAGAAAATATCAGAATCATAGAAAAATTCCATCTGGAAGGGCCTCTGGAGGTCACCTGCTGCAAAGCAGAGCAGAGCCACCTAATCAGAGCACAAAACCCCAAGGCAAGTCCTGCAGGCATTCGTATCTTCCCCTCTGGGAAGGCTCCCAGACAAAGGCCTCTTGCCCATCTCACTATCCATGTGTTATTTCAGTCTCGGTTAAGACAACAGGATCAACAGCTTTGCATGTGTAAGACCAACAACACTGCAAAGTTGCAGAAAATAAACCCCCAGCAGTATTTGCCAAACAGGAGGGAAGTCCCAGAGTGCTGGTTGAATAGGAGGCTGTTTGTCTCCCTGGTGCCATTCAGGCCGCTCCACAGTTGGGAAAACCTACCTGAGAACTTGATGATGGTTTTCGCTCTGAGCGCGTAGAGGCCGAGCGGTTTGAGCAGCTCTGACATCTCCTTCCAGTCTGCAGCCCGGGTTATTTCAGGAGAAGGGTATTTTCTGAAGAACTCCCAGAGCACAGGAATTGCCATTTTACCTAGTGAGAGAAACCACCGCCAACAGAACACTGCAGGTCATCCTCTCCTCAGATTACCTGTGTGCGTGTTTTGCCGGGAGCTTTTACCAGGGGCAAGAGTTACTAATTAAACATGGTTTTTAATCCACTGGCACAATATACATTTATTTTTCATTAATGCCACTAAAAATCCCAGCTGTTCTAACACCACCCCGACATTCACACAACATGAAACTGTATCGCTCTATTTACCTGAGGTTTTATTGAGAAATATAGTTGCAATAAGAAGTTTCCATGGATCGTGGAAAAGTGTTTCCTGGACCAAATTAAAAGGAGACCGTGGAGGAGTCCACTTTCTCAAGGCTTTCCTCCTAGGCGGGCTGGGGGCTGTACAGAGGCAGCGCAGGAAAGGTTACGGGGCAATGAAGGAGGGACTCACGCACTTAAAGGAAAATAATGTTTAAAATGCAGAACATTTGAAGCAGATTCCTCTGGGTGCGGGCACTGCACGCGGAGAGAGCGCAGCAATTCACGCATCATTCCACAGAACTGCCAGGGACTGTGTCCCCTGGCACAGGTGGCAGGAGCCACGGCTGCCTCGCTGTGCCCCACTCCCTGCTCCACGGATTTGGGGAGAGGGGTCCCCAGGTCCCCCCCAGCATGGAGCAGCAGCTGAGGGGCGCAGGGAGTCCCCCCGACAGGGAAACACCCCAGGGGCTGACAAGAGCTCCCCCAAGCCCACACAGCCCAGCGCCGCACAGCTGCCAAGGAGTTCGGAACCAGACCCAACGGTGGTTTGCAAGACACAAACCACAGAGGCTTAAAACAGGCCAAGCTCAGGCCTGGACAGTAAGCCAGGCTCTCTGATGCCACCTAAGCACAGCCAGACTAAAACTGGGGATCCTCCAGAACATCATCTTGAGCCACCCTGTTCCTTCCCCCAGAAAACATTTCTTTCCCTAAAGAATATCATACCTTCTTTACTGTATTTACTTGAAAAATATGGGCTCGTTTTCCTCCTATCCACTTGCGTTCGTGGGACAGACTCTTCTGTAAAGAAATAATACTTTAGCATTAAAAAGAAAAAAACCAAATATTTTGCTGTCATGTTTCACACACCATTCCCACTTCACGTTGTGATGGAAATACAAGGATTTCTTGTAGGTGTGCAGACATAAATGTGCTTCAGATCCGCTCCAGTACTCTCCATATTTCAACTCTATACACAATCTTCAGAAGATAAACTGTTACTTTGCCTCAGTCTGAGGAAACCGGTTCAAACCACAACCAAGGACTAAATGTTGTCCACATACTGCAGCGTGTGGAACAAGCTAGAATGAGCCTTTTTATGAATCAAACCAACCGACTGTGCAACAACATTAAATGAATTAGTGCAAAGGTAATGAACGTTATCATATTACACTATACAGCTGAAGACATCAGGAGAGTAAGTTCCAGTTGTGAATTAATCTGCATTAAGTTAAATGCTGTTGGATAAAGAAATTAGATGGTTTCAGACGTCAAAGCAGCGTGACCTGAATCGCAATGCTCTGCTCGTACAGTCAGGAGAAGCCCTGGCAGCACGCTAGGATAATATTCTGCCCAAACCCACACAAATACCTGATGGCATTTTAACCGTGGTGAAGCTTTCCTCGTCACAGGGCTGCCAGACGCCAGCATCCATTCCAGCGTCAGATTTAACGTCCGCGGTACCTGGGCTCCCTCTGTCTGTCTCTTTCCCTATGTTCAGTCCATTGGTTTTCTCCTCAGACTTTGCAGAAGCTGTGCCATCGGAACCCGTCTCCACACACTCCTGCTCTGCCAGGCTCTCCAATTCCCTTTGCTCACGAGCCGTCACGGATCTCAGCCGTGCGTCCGACCGGGCCCTGGAGACCCTTACCCGTGTTCTTCCTGCACCCGCGGGGTCTGTGTTCTGATCACCGACACCCCGACTGTCAGCGGCAAGCGGCTCTGTCCTTCTGCAGAACTTCTTGTTTCGAACGCACTCTCCTTCCTGTTTGTTACACACTCTTCTCGGCCTTTTGGGTTGGGTATTATCTCGATTCCTCTTTTCTGAGCTCCTTCCAGTTTTCGTATTCTGAACACTTTTCCTACCTGCCCTTTTTTTTGTGGTTTCCAAAGAGTCCTCTGGTTTTACGCCTTTTGTGACCAAATCTTCGCTTTCCAGAGCAGCGGTGCCATCTTCCAGGTGTTCGTTTCCAGTTCTGTCCTCTGCCCTGTGCTGTGCACTGAGGCCTCGTGCTTGGCTGTGACAATCCCCACTCTCCAGAACAGTTCCCACAGCTTTTGCGCTGCACCTTTTCGCCCCGGAGCGGGTGTTGCTGTGACGAGGGCCTGTAAAACCAAAATCTTCTGCTGTTAGCGCTGTCTCCCCGGTTTTCCGAAGATACTCCACAAGCGCCTTTTTGGATCTCAATTTATTCCCTTCAGGGCTGCGGGACGAGAGAAAAGCGGATTGTGAGACTTCTCCATTCTCTCGCTCTTCACTTAAACGACTGTTGTGGTGACTAAGAACAACAAAGGAGCAGCTGACGGCTGGGGGCTGCACACACACCGCTGGGCCTCGACCAAGCGGGGTCTGCTGAGCCTTCGCAGACACCCGTGCACACCCACCCCCGCCACAGCGCTCACGGGCGAGCACAGCCCCGGAGCAGCGGGTCCGGGCCCGGGCCCCACCCTCACCTGACGAAATACACGTCGGTCCTGCCCGCGGTGCGGCCCGACCGCCGCCGCCTGGTCACCGTCCGCCAGCCGCCGGGGCCGCTCCTCTCTGCCGGGCCCCCGCCGCCAGGGCGCTCCAGCGCCGCCCCGGCTCGGCTGCCGCCCGGGAGGCTGCTGGGGGAAGGAGTCGCTCGGGCAGGACCCTGCTCAAGCCCCTGCTCAGGACCCCGCTCGGGACTCCGCTCGGGACTCCGCTCGGGCTCCCGCTCCGCCATCGCGACACTGAACCGCGCTCCGCTGTCACGTCACGTGACGCACCGCCCTTCCCGCCTCCGCTCCTGCGCAAGCGCACCCCGGCCGCGCTGGAGCGCGCCCCCTGCCGTGCCGGCGGTCCGGCGGGACCCCGGGCGCATGCGCGTTGCCCGTGGCAGCGAAGGGCGGGTGTAAACATCCGGCCGGGGGATGCGGACCGCGCTCACCTGGCGCGACAAGGCCGAGCAGTGGTGAGCGGCCCGGGGACAGCGGGCTCGGCCGGCCCGGGGAGGCCTGGCCTGGGCACCGGGGCGGGCCGGGGAGCGGGGCCGGGCGCGGCCGATCCTCGCGCGGGAGCGGCCCGGGGCAGCTCGTTGAGGCGGCGCTGGGCCCGCCCCGCGCGCAGTGACCGCTGTCCGGGGCCCCGGGCCTCTGGGTGCCGGGGATCCGGTGAAGCGGAGCCTTCCTGGGGGCCGTTTCGGCCTTTTCCACGTTACGCGCAGCCCCGGGCAGCAGCCCGTGTGCCGGGCGGGTCGGTGTGCGCTCGGCCCGGTGCTCGGGGCTCCGCGGCGGCTCCTTTGTCGGGGCTGTCCTCCGGGGTCACGCTGCTCGAAGCTCGCAGCCAGCACCTTCTGGTGTGCGGCATCCTTGAGGTTAAAGGGAATACATTTTCTGCCTCCTAATCTGTTTTTTCTCTGTAGCATTTATGACCTTGCGTTCAAACCGGATGGGACCCAGCTGGTCATTGCCGCTGGAAACAGGCTGCTGGTAGGGAAACCTTTATTTTAATTTTGCATTTACGGCTCTATGAATATGATTTCTTTCACATTAACTTATGAATATAACCCTTCAAAATCCTTTTATCTCTGCCAGTCCAGCCTCATCTTTACATACATATTAATGCAGACTAACCATGAAGTGTTTTAAGCTCTGTTTCCAAGAGTAATGAGATTTAAGTCTCTTGTGTCACCTCATCCTCTTGCACCTCAGCCGGTGGTTTGGAATCCATTAACCTGCATCCTGCGGGATGGAGGGATGGATGGCGAGGTTGTAGAGATGTAGGCTTTATTATTTTATACGTATTTATTTGTTTTTCACAGAATGGTATATTTAGTGATGGTCCTTTCCAGTGATTTATTATGTTTTAACATTCAGTGCAGGGGAAAGAAGAGAAAGAAGTAAAACAAGCTGCCCGAATGAGCTGTTTGGAGATTTCTTTAGTGCATGTAATTTTCTGACACGGAGTCTTCTTTCAGTCCCAGAAGTATCACATTAGGAAAGCTGCTTCTACACTTTAAAACGTTTTGTCTTGCATGGCCTGTGTGCTGTGCAAAAAGGCAAACACAGAGTGTATAACCTTGTTGGCCTCCGCTAATTTTATATCCCAGTCCTCACTGGAAGATTTTGTGTCTGTTGTCTTTGTTGTATGGTTGGTTTTGTTTCCCCCTGTTTACACAGGTGTATGATACTTCTGATGGAACCTTGATTCAGCCTTTGAAAGGACATAAGGACACCGTGTACTGTGTGGCGTATGCTAAAGATGGTAAATATGATTTTGTTGTCTGGTTTGTGAAGTGCACATCTTCCGTTTCTGATTGATAAACAGAGAAATCAGGGTTGTTTCAGTAGCCGCGTTTTGAATGCGTGTGAGTGCTGGTGTGCGTTTGTTCGTTTTTCGTGGGGGGTTTGGACTCCCGTGCAAACGCCACCTGCAGCAGTCCTGTACGTTTAGCGTGAAGCCACCTGTCCATCCAAGAGCTGCGGTCCCCACTTTGCTTCTGCTTCAGCATGGTTACGTTTGTATGCGTGGGGTAGGGGGGAGGTGGGTACCCAGAGATCCGCCTGCCTCTGGTTTGTATTCCCACAGCTCCTCTAGCCCAGAGCTTCCCGATTTGATCCCTCACGCATTTCTGTGCTCTCTGCAGACCTTACTCTGCCTCCAGCCCGGTCATTGTCTCCAATTCTCATTCTGGGGGACTCAAAGGACTCGCTCTCAAGTGCTGCTGTTCCAGGTGTAGGCGATACCTGTGACAATGTCCCTTTTTTCCCCTGACACCGCTGACACAAATCGCTGTGCCTGACGGTGCTGGAAGGGCTGTCCCTGCCTCCCCTGGCGCTCTGGGAATGACAAACAAAGCTATGGGGGCTGGAGGAGCGCGGTGGCGTCGAGACCTTTGCGGCGTCAGGCGCTTTGCTGAGCCTTGTCGTGTTCAAGAACTTCTTGCTCTCTCTTTGATGGAGTATTTGGAGTTAAAGTGCCTCTTGTATGTGTGGGATTTAAATTCTATTTAATTCCTAGGCAAACGTTTTGCATCTGGCTCTGCTGATAAAAGTGTGATAATTTGGACTTCAAAGTTAGAAGGAATTCTGAAATACACGTAAGTGATGCCTTTCAATTCTGTGCCTCAAAAGCGGGCTTTGATTGTGCACTTGTGCTGGCAGAGGCCGTGCTCTAGGTTTGGAAGAGGGTTGACTAAGGTCAGAGAAAACGCTGGTGAGTGGGGAACGGGGAGAGGAAAAGAACAGTCAGAGTGTCTGAGTGAGGCGGGAAAGCAATTAAAGGCATGAAAGGGTGTGAGCAGTCTGGATAATCTCTGAATTTAAAGGGCTGTCAGAGGACTGAGGAAATGTATCCGTCGAAAAAAATGAAACAGAATCTGGCTCTGATCTTGTATAATAAAATTAATATCATTCTGGTTCAAAGACCAAATTAAATATAAGATTTGGTACTTTAAGTTTATTTCCATCCAGCTTCTGACTTTATTTTCCTGTCATCCCCCTTGAACGACATCTTCAGATCCTGTTTCTGACCGCGTGTGTTCGGTGGTCCCTGGTTAGTGCACAAACTGCTGTTCTACGAGCGCATGTTTTAGACTCTAAACCAAGCACATTTGGGTTGGAATTTGGATAGCGCCTTTAGTCACGTTTCACAAACCACCCTCTGCGTACATTTTTAGCCAACCTTGATGAAATGCAGTGAATGCTGCCACTTAAAACCAGTTTTTTTGAAGGTTTATTACTGATTTAGTTTACAGCAATTGCAGATTAATTTAGTGTAATATAAACTGATCAAATTATTTCTGGCATCTGGCAAACCTTTCGGCTATCCTGCTGAAAGTCGGCAAAGCGGGCATTTAAGGCTGATTTATTGAAATATGGCTGTAACTTCGTTCTAGGCATAACGACTCTATACAGTGCGTCTCGTACAACCCTCTGACTCATCAGCTGGCGTCCTGCTCTTCCAGTGACTTCGGTAGGTCTCCCCAGCTCCGTCAGCAGAAGCCGTGCGGGCGCAGTGCGGGGCGCTGGGGCGGGGTAGAACGTCCCCCGTGCGACCGCGCTGTGCTGGAGAGACACCCTGTGTTATTTAGGTGGATTTTTTCCCCCATTTACTGACAAATAATATATATTTAAATGTTCTCCTAGCAGTGGATGAGGCTTTGATCCTGCTAAAGTTCCAGCCGAGTTTTCTGGCAGTATCGGTTTCTGGTCTGAACACTGGTAAATGCTTACGTGTCACTTATTTTGGCTTTTTGTTTGCTTCCGTCAAGGCTTGTGGTCTCCTGAACAGAAGTCAGTCTCTAAAACTAAAACCAGCAGTAAGATTACTTGCTGTAGGTAAGTTCTAAGGATTACCCGTGTCATTTTTTTCAATACAAACAATTAAAAATAACATGCAAGCTTTGAAAATAAAAAAAGTTCAGGTGAAATGGTTCAACCTGACAGTGACAGTACGTGGTGGTACGAGAGGCTTCTCCCCCTTTTTTAATAGCCAAGGGGTTTGGTTTTTATCGGATCCTGCTTATACCTGAATTCTTCTGAAGATATTAGAGAGGCGTTCTGGTCCTGAGCGGGTGTCTGAGCGACTCGTTCCTTCTGCGCAACAGCTCGAAAATCAAGTTAGAGGAAAACCAGTTCTGCTCTTTGTTTGTAGAGCTGTTCTCCCGTGCTGCTGGTCTTTCGGGAGGAGGAGATGCTCCCGTTCCGGGGAACTGAGGCAAGGGCACGTTAATTTGTGCAGAGCCGCCGTCTGTCTGCCCGCAGACCGGGGTGGGACCAGGGCTCCTCCGTCCCGCGCCGCGCGGTCTGAGCCGAGCAGGGGTCTAAATGTGCCTTATGAACACTCTGTCTCCTGCCAACACTGTCATCCCCAAAACGTATCCGCTGCTTAGCACACGTTAGGAGTGTTGCACGCAGATGACAGCAGGATTTTTGATTTCTACATTTTTAAATTTCTGTGTATATTATAAAATGTTCTGCTGTAGTGCATGCTGTTTCCGTGAGTGTGGATTTAGGTGCAAAACAACCTGTAGGGTACCTGGCTGCCTCCCAGGCCGTTTCTGTCACCCCACAGTGTGTGCACCGTCCTGCCTCCCTGCTGCTTGTTTTCAGTAGTTTGCTCTTCAGCCTGTGTGTTTTGTCAGCTGGACCAACGATGGGCAGTACCTTGCTTTGGGGATGTTCAACGGCGTTGTCAGCATCAGGAATAAGAACGGTGACGAGAAGGTTAAAATAGAGCGTGCAGGGGGTGCTTCAGCTCCAATATGGTCCATCTGTTGGAATCCATCCAGGTAAATAATGTCACGCTTCCTTTTCGGTCATGCCGAACAGATAATCCTTGGCTTATTGACTGCAGAAAGGTTTGACTTTTATCCCTGCTCAACCAGATTAATGCCATGTACGACGTTACCTTTTTTTAAGTGATTATGTATTGGGTTTTGGCTTTGCTGCCAGTCTTTAACTGGATGGAGAAACTGGGAACCAGTTCCACTTATTTCTCAAGAAACGTTTCCTTTGTCTGTCATGTTCGTGCTGTTGGTTGGTTGGTTGGTTGGTGTTTTGCTTGTTCATTTTGCGGGTGGTGGGGCTGTGAGTGTGTTTGGATCCGGGGGGAGAGAGGAGCTGTTTTGTCACTTCAGTTCAGAGGGAATGTTGTCCCAGCTGTGTGAACAGACACTTGCTGTTGCAGTCGGTGGGAGAGGTTTTGGAGCAGAGCAGATGGTGGAGCGGAGTCAGGTCACAGCTGTGTAGCGGAGACACCGGCACTGCCACCCAGGCCTGGCGCTAGGCAGGGTAGTGAGGCACGCGGACCAGACCCGCGGGAAGAGGCGGCCTCTGAGGATGCCAACTTGTGAGTGACACTTCAAAGCAGCATATATATATATATATATATATTATCTAGAACAATAATGTACAGAAAGGACCGAAGGCAGACAGTATTATGCAGGATACAAAATCAGACATTCACAAATGAGGAAATTCTAGATGAACAGATACCTGTATGATCTTAATTAACTCTGCTAGCGTGTGTTCGTTAGGAGGTGGTTCTTAAGTACGTGACATCACGTTGCTTTTCCCCACGGGTGCCTGCATCCTGCACTGAGCAAAGGGATGGCGCTTACCAAACAGCTGCATTGCCATCAGGTTTTCTAATTGCTCCCTTTCTGCGCAGTTGCTGGCGGGAAGCTCTGTTTGCAGCGGAATGTCTGGATCACCATCTCCCTTCCTCCAAGGAGCAGTGGAGAACAGACCGTGGCGTTTTGCTGCGAGCCGCAGTTCCAGAGCGAACCCCGTGTGCCCTCCCCTGCTCCGCTGGGGTCCCAGGGGCTGCGCTTCCCCCTCTCTGGCACCTGCACCTCCCTGGCGCTGCCACCAGGACCAGCGCCCGCGCGCTTCACCCGCTCCGGGGACCGTGGGCGTCAGTGTCCCCGCCGCGGGCGCTGCTGCACGCGAGGTGACACATCAAGCTCTGCGGCCATTCCTGTACAGGAGACGGATTTTTCTTGTGCATCCCCAAGCTGTTTTTTGGTTTTAAATGGCAAGATGTATCCGCTGTCCTTCAGTTTGTGGTTTTTAAAGAGTAACATGAAGTACATTCTGCTATCTTACTTGCCCTGTTGCTCTAAGAAATGTGTTCATGAATTGCTGTAGAATGACTGCTTCCTTTGTTGTTTTAGAGATGAACGCAATGATATTTTGGCCGTGGCAGACTGGGGTCAGAAACTTTCCTTCTACCAGCTGAGCGGCAAACAGGTGTGTTTGACAACGTGAGACAAGAGCGGCAGGGCGTTCTGATTGTTCTGGGTGTTTGACAACGTGAGACAAGAGCGGCAGGGCGTCCTGATTGTTCTGGGTGTTTGACAATGTGAGACAAGAGCGGCAGGGCGTTCTGATTGTTCTGTGTGTTTGACAACGCGAGGCAAGAGCGGCAGGGCGTTCTGATTGTTCTGTGTGTTTGACAACGCGAGACAAGAGCGGCAGGGCGTTCTGATTGTTCTGGGTGTTTGACAACGTGAGACAAGAGCGGCAGGGCGTTCTGATTGTTCTGGGTGTTTGACAACGCGAGGCAAGAGCGGCAGGGCGTTCTGATTGTTCTGGGTGTTTGACAACGTGAGACAAGAGCGGCAGGGCGTTCTGATTGTTGTGTGTGTTTGACAACGCGAGACAAGAGCGGCAGGGCGTTCTGATTGTCCTGTGTGTTTGACAACGCGAGGCAAGAGCGGCAGGGCGTTCTGATTGTTCTGTGTGTTTGACAACGCGAGACAAGAGCGGCAGGGCGTTCTGATTGTTCTGGGTGTTTGACGACGCGAGACAAGAGCGGCAGGGCGTTCTGATTGTTCTGGGTGTTTGACGACGCGAGACAAGAGCGGCAGGGCGTTCTGATTGTTCTGGGTGTTTGACGACGCGAGGCAAGAGCGGCAGGGCGTTCTGATTGTTCTGGGTGTTTGACGACGCGAGGCAAGAGCGGCAGGGCGTTCTGATTGTTCTGGGTGTTTGACGACGCGAGGCAAGAGCGGCAGGGCGTTCTGATTGTTCTGGGTGTTTGACAACGCGAGACAAGAGCGGCAGGGCGTTCTGATTGTTCTGGGTGTTTGACAACGCGAGGCAAGAGCGGCAGGGCGTTCTGATTGTTCTGGGTGTTTGACAACGCGAGACAAGAGCGGCAGGGCGTTCTGATTGTTCTGGGTGTTTGACAACGCGAGACAAGAGCGGCAGGGCGTTCTGATTGTTCTGGGTGTTTGACGACGCGAGACAAGAGCGGCAGGGCGTTCTGATTGTTCTGGGTGTTTGACGACGCGAGACAAGAGCGGCAGGGCGTTCTGATTGTTCTGGGTGTTTGACAACGCGAGACAAGAGCGGCAGGGCGTTCTGATTGTTCTGGGTGTTTGACAACGTGAGACAAGTGCGGCAGGGCGTTCTGATTGTTCTGGGTGTTTGACGACGCGAGACAAGAGCGGCAGGGCGTTCTGATTGTTCTGTGTCCCGTACTCAAGGTGTTTGCATACTAGAGCTTTCTTAGCTACATTAAATGTGTTCTGTTTTCCCAGCGTTTTATGAGTCTGCTTTGGTTTTGTTTAACCATCTTGTCCCTCAGCTCTCGTTTCTCCCATGGTAACCCAGCTGCTCTCTTACAGTTTTTGTATTAGGGCCCTTACAGCTCGGCTGACTTTGTGACCTGGCTTACTGCTCTGTAGGAGAGACCTTTGTATATCTTCAACCAGTTAAAGGGGGTTCTGTGCCTTGCTGTGCTCTGAGTAGTGTGGTTTGGAGGGGATACTTGGGAGCTGCCTTTGGGAATCTTAATAGAACCCGTGATTCTGGGTCTGAAGGGCTGTGTGTGGCCGGCGGGGTGGGAAGGCTGGTATCAGTGATGGCAGTGCTGCCCTGGGAAAGCACAAAGTGATCCTTTTGCTAATGGTTTTGATTTTTTTCCCCTTGTAGGTTGGGAAGGACAGAATGCTCAATTTTGACCCTTGCTGTGTTAGCTATTTCACTAAAGGAGAGTACATTTTACTGGGCGGTTCAGACAAACAAGTTTCCCTCTTCACGAAGGATGGCGTGCGTCTCGGTACCATAGGAGAGCAAAGCAGCTGGGTGTGGACGTGCAAAGTTAAGCCAGACTCCAACTATGTGGTGAGTAGGAGCATTTTCCTGACTTTTTCATAGAGAATCTGTCATAGAGGTAAGACCATAACTTTCAAAGTCAGTTGTTCAATCTGGACGCCCTCACTGAGGCAGCAGAACCTCAGCAGCGGCTGGGGAGCCCCAGAACTGCCACCAGAATTACAAATAGCCTGCAGGAGTGAAACCTGAGCTGCGAGGGGCTGAAAATGAGCCCAACAGCTCTTTTCAGATGCTAAGGCATTTGCTGCATTCTAATTGTAATAGAGAAGGGAAGAAAAGAAGAAATGGCAGCTAATTTCTGCGTTGACCAAATCGAAATCAATGTTGGCAAGAAAACACTGAATTTCTAGCGTTACACCTCGTGGAAAATGCCAGCGAGACAACCGTCAGCCAGAAATGCTTCGCTTTGTCACTGCACAAACGTAAGAGATACAGAGGGAATTCAAAACCAGAAACCAACCCACCGCCCCCCAGGAAAAACCCAAACCCAACAGTGTAATCAAACCAACCCCCCGCCCACCCTCATGAGCCCCCTCCCCACCTTGCACTGCACTTTGACCACTGCCTAAGTACAGTAACTGGTGTCAATCTACGTGTTGTGCATGAAGAGGAATGTCACGTTCATATAGATGCTGTACGTTTTGTCAGTTCTCACCTACATGAATCAGTTAATGGAAATCGTTTTCCTCTCGTGCTCAGGCAGTAGGATGCCAAGACGGAACAATATCCTTTTATCAGTTGATTTTCAGCACTGTTCACGGCCTGTATAAAGATCGCTATGCCTACAGGGACAGCATGACTGATGTTATTGTCCAGCACCTCATCACTGAGCAGAAAGGTAATTTCACACTTGCACTCAGGCCAGAGCGTCACTCATTCTGCTCTGGTTTGGTGTTCTAATTAACGTCCGTCGGAACGAACGCCGCCTGTCCCAGGCGGGCTGTCGCTTTGGCGGCAAAGCTGCGGGGCGGCGTTCGCAGAGAGCGCAAACCTGGATCCTGGAGGCTCAGCGCTGACGGGCTTAATGAAAGATGTGGGATTTGCAAGGACACTGGGCGGGGCAGAGGCTTTGAAGATAAGGTTTTAATCTGCCAGTGGGATAAAAATACTGCACATCATATTTAGCTCTTTTTTCCCTTACTTGCAGCCTCAAGGACTTGTGTTTATTTTGTTTCTTGTCTGCTGGCTTTGCGTGGCAAGGGACCAAAGCGTAGTCCCGGAATGTGCTGTTGACAGTGACAGAGGGTGATAAACTGCGCTGGGGATGGTAGGTTAGGCAGATGCAGAACGACAATGTATCCGAGCAGGAATCTACTTGTAGTTCTAGAGATACTTTAGAAAGATGCAATTTTAATGTATGAATAAGTTTTCGGATTTCTGTATCGGTTATTTTCATGTCAGCCCATACCGTACTGTTCTCGTGTTTGTTTTTTCTTTCTCTAGTCAGAATAAAAGGCAGAGAGCTTGTCAAGAAAATTGCAATCTACAAAAACAGATTAGCGATCCAGATGCCAGAGAAGATCCTGATCTATGAGTTATACTCAGACGACTCTTCAGATATGTATTATCGGGTGAAGGAAAAGATAGTAAAAAAATTTGAATGCAACTTGCTGGTTGTGTGTTCAAATCACATTATTTTGTGCCAGGTACGTGCCTTAAAAATGCGGAGTATTCTGGGGGTGCACCGAGGCTGTGAGGTGCTGGCCCGCAGCCGCGAGCGGGTTGTGCTGGCGGTTCCCGCCGCGTGGCGCCCGCCGCTGCCTCTGCTGCCCTCAGGCTGCGAAAAAGATGGGGGGGTTGTTTTCATTTGTTCATAGCACTGGAAAACCCTAAAAGATTCACTCTGTTAAATTGTCTGTCTGACTTTATGACTTTTGTGTATAAGAGCAGGCATTTGTGCTAGTGTAGGCATAAACATAGCACAGCAAGGACACAGTGGCTTTATCTTTACCTCCATGCGGTGTTTTGTATGTTCTTGTGTCTTCAGGAGAAAAGGTTACAGTGCCTCTCATTTAGCGGCGTTAAAGAACGAGAATGGCTGATGGAATCTCTTATTCGTTACATTAAAGTAATTGGAGGACCTCCAGGAAGAGAAGGGCTCTTGGTTGGCCTGAAGAACGGTCAGGTAACGCCTCACGTCTGTTACGTGTCTTTTCACTGCAAGTGAAGTCTGGCTTGTGCTCTGAGGGGGAGACCTTAGGAGCAGCAGGCTCTTTTACAGCCCAGACTTCACCTGGCAGGGTCTCGTCTTGTGATTTAAACCCGATTTCTTCCATCTGTAAACTTTGTACAAACACGTTGAACTTTGTTTAAAGTCCATAAATTGTTAGGAACAGCTGACAAAGCTGGAGCTGTTGGTGAGCGGAGAGCACGTTTGCGCTGGGGCGGGCTGGGGCTGTACCTGGGCAGGTCTGGGGGCTCCAGGGGGGACTTTGCTTCTGGTTCACAGCCAGTGAGCAGCTGAGCGGTTCGGACCGAGGGTGCTGACCTGGAGAACGGGAGCAGAGAGGGACCGAGATCCTTTGTGTCTTCTGTCTCTAGGCTGTACATCTCTGTAGTAGTATATTAATGTAGCTGTTTAGCTAGTGGAGCATTAAATCACCCAGGATGTGTAGCATGTGTTTTATTTGTGTAGGCTTGTAACCTACATTATGTTGTGGAAACAAGTCTTTTCAAGACACCTCAAACTGAAAGCGTTTCCTTAATTTTAATGACCATTTTATGTCTGAAAGATATTGCCGTTTCACGCTTTAAAGCGCATTAAAGTGTGTACCCGCTGTGCTGCTTCTGGTGCCGGGAGAGAGATGGGGTGGGCTGACGTTGGTTCCGACCTGCGCAGATCCTGAAGATTTTTGTGGACAACGCGCTCGCCATGGTGCTGCTGAAGCAGTCGACGGCCGTGCGCTGCCTGGACATGAGCGCCTCGCGCACCAAGCTGGCCGTGGTGGACGAGCACGACACCTGCCTGGTGTACGACATCCGCACCAGAGAGCTGCTCTTTCAGGTGAGGTTCAAACTCGTGACAGACACCTGGGTGGGGAGGAAGCGCTTTGGAGCACCGAACACACCGATAGCCTTCCTGTTCAGAAATTCACATAATGGTTATTTAAGCCATTTTCACATTTTGTAGGATTTAACTGTGATCTGTTTCTTTATCAAAACTACCCTTTTGGAGACGGCAGACAGAGAATTAGAAGGCAGGAGATATATGTGAGCAACAGCTGAATAAAGAGCACTTATACATGTGACCTTTCTGGTTTAATGTAGGGCTCTGTGCTGTTCCCTTTGAAGTGTGACAGTTAATGAGCATTTTGGCTTCATCATTAGTACGAGCAGAATTAAAGCCTAAACTTCTTTGTTCGTGGTGTATTCCTAGGCTGCAAAATGAATAGCGATAATTCTCTGCTCGCTGGCAGTTCAGCAGCCAGTGTGAGGTTCACTCGTTACTGTTAACGAAACGTTTTCGGAGAACACTGGATAGAAAGTACGAAGTGCTACAGAGACGGGGTCTGTAACTTCCTTTTTATTACGGGCAGAAAAGTGATCAATAAAATCTGCTAACTAGCTAACAGTGTATTATTGTGGAATTTTATATTGTGTGCTACAGTTTAATGTGATAGATCATTAGTAAATACAAAAAAAGGCAATTATAGGTGTTTATTAAGATGTCAAATATGTCCCTATAAATGTGGTTAGGAATAGGCTAAACTGTAGAATATCAGAGACACGAAGGGTAGGAGTGCGCACCCGCGCGGTCTGTGACAGGTCGCGTGTTTCCGCGGGGAGGTGCGAGGGTGGGTGTTGTAATCCCCGGCTCTCTTGCGCCCTAGGAGCCCAACGCCAACAGCGTGGCCTGGAACACGCAGTGCGAGGACATGCTGTGCTTCTCGGGGGGCGGCTACCTCAACATCAAAGCCAGCAGCTTCCCCGTCCACCAGCAGAAGCTGCAGGGCTTCGTGGTGGGCTACAACGGCTCCAAGATCTTCTGCCTCCATGTGTTCTCCATGTCGGCCGTTGAAGTTCCACAGGTAATCCTTTAATCTCCTTAAGCGTTGCTTTACATTTCATAAACATCAATGTTTAAGAAGTGAAGGAGCTTTTCTGAGACTCACTGGTATTCCATTACCAAAATGATTGCGGTTCACGCTTTCATCGTGTTCAAGTTATATTGCATGATCTGTGTAATTTTTGTTTATTTGGCATGAGTTGATTTAACTTGGTTTTTGCTGTTGTTGGTCATTGTTTCTAACGCTCCCTTCTACTTGCAATGCACATCATGTCGGAGCAAAGATGGAGCTATGGTCTGGGTGCTACCTCTTCCTGTATTTTTACTGTAGTCTCTCCATGTACCTTTTTCACATTGCAATTTGATTTTTCTATGAGCATATCAAATACTCATTTGATGTACTCATAGAAAGAACTCTTATTGTTGCTTCATCTGGATGTGTTTAGACAACATTTAAGCTGTATATTTTAGTCTGAACGTGTAGTATGTGTGCAGTCTTTATATTCTAAATTTAGAGATTGCCTTCCACAAAATGATATTTTCTACTTTCTGGGAAGCGATGGAAAAGTCTGAAACAGTCCAAGAAACTGAACAAAAAAAAGAGAAAAAACAAAGAGAAAAACCCAAAAAGCAGCCAACACAAGCAATTCAAACCACTCTGATTGTGCACCCCGATGTGGGCAGGAAGGACCACGGAAAAGGCAGAGGTGCCGTTCTCAGCTGCCGGGCCCCGTACCGCAGACGGGCGCCCTGCAGAGCTGTGCTCGCCCTTGGGTTTGACAGTCGTGGGATGGACCAGGCGACAGATTGGTAAATCCCCCCAGGAATCAGCATGCGGGCTCTGGAGCTGCAGGTCCCGAGGCTCCGTCTGTCCGGGTGGCGCGCAGCCCGTGCTTTCTCTCTGATTCACTTTTAGGGCAGGTGCTGGAGGTCAGCGTGTTCTGGGTCCAACAGTCGCAGTGTGGTGAGCGCGCGCTGCCGCGGGGCTGGGCCGGCGGCGTTACCGCGCACATCTGGGTATTGCTGGGGGCTCCGCATCTGGCCGTGGTGCCGCTTCTCAGCTTTGGGCCTTGGAGAACAACCTGCTCTTCCTTTGTGCTGCTTCTGTAGTGCTGACAAAAACCCAAACCCAAACCAACCTCATGGGCTCATTGTACACAATATTTAGTGTGTACGATGCTCAGCAGAATTCACATTCTTAGCTACTTCCTAATATGCAAGGAACTGAAGATTTGATGCTGGATGAGTTTGGAATATAGTTAACCCAGCTTGTCTAAACACACAGTAATAACCACATTAGAACGTTGTTCTGTCCGTTTTGCAAAAAACACACATTTATTCTCTGTGGAGCTTGTAATGGTTGTGATTCAAATACATTTTTCCCGCAATGGATGTAGAGAATGCCACTAATATGTCTTTAATGGAAATCCTCAGTCTGCACCCATGTATCAGTATCTGGAACGCAAAATGTTTCGAGAAGCCTATCAGATAGCGTGTTTGGGAGTGACCGACGCTGACTGGAGAGAACTGGCCATGGAAGCCTTGGAAGGGCTGGAGTTTGAAACAGCTAAAAAGGTAAAGCACTTCTTATTTAGCTAAAAGCTTGGTTTATATTTATAGAAATACGTACACATATATATATTGTGTGTGTATAATGGATGTTTTATGGCAGCTGGAATGCAAAGTGGTGTCCCTTGGTTACTATCGTGTCTCTAGTAGATGTATGTTATTCCATATAACAAAGAAGACGTTGGTTGGTTATATTCTCAGTTTTGAGGTGAGGTTTTAACTGCAATGGAGTTTCTCTCTCTAGGTAAATGCATGTTTTAAATTAGATGAAGCCACGGTAAGGGAGGGGGAGGCGGGGCGGGCGCGCACCGCCAGGGGGCAGCACAGGACGCGCGTTCCCTCCCGCGCCGCGCGCTCGCACCGCAGCCCAGATGTGCGGTTCCACATTGTGATTGGCGCTCCAACCGCAGCCCAGATGTGCGGTTCAGCACTGTGATTGGCGCTCCAACCGCAGCCCAAATGTGCGGTTCCGCATTGTGATCCGCGCTTCCACCGCAGCCCAGATGTGCAGTTCAGCACTGTGATTGGCGCTCCAACCGCAGCCCAGATGTGCGGTTCCGCATTGTGATCCGCGCTCCCACCGCAGCCCAGATGTGCGGTTCCGCATTGTGATCCGCGCTCCCACCGCAGCCCAGATGTGCGACTCCACATTGTGATTGGCGCTCCCACCGCAGCCCAGATGTGCAGTTCCACATTGTGATTGGCGCTCCCACCGCAGCCCAGATGTGCAGTTCCACATTGTGATCCGCGCTCCCACCGCAGCCCAGATGTGCAGTTCCACATTGTGATCCGCGCTCCCACCGCAGCCCAGATGTGCAGTCCCACGTTGCGATTGGCGCTCCCACCGCAGCCCAGATGTGCAGTTCCGCGTTGTGATTGGCGCTCCCACCGCAGCCCAGATGTGCAGTCCCACGTTGTGATTGGCGCTCCGGTTGTGCGCAGGTGACGGTGGCGGGAAGGCATCGGTGTGGCCATTCGCCGCCTGGAGTGCCCCGGTCTGTCAGTGGGCGTGTGCTGAAGAACAGAGTTTTCTCGGGCATAAAATACATCTCTGTGTTATTTCCCCACCTTTTCTCCAGTAAGAGGGTGAACTGAGTTCAGTGTCGTGAATATTGCAGGAAACAAAAAACATTCTAAAAACATGGAGGGAATGGCCTGTAATGATAGGCATCCTTTAATAACAGGGGTTTTTTAAAAGGAAATTAAATGCTTTTTTTTCCTTAAGTATAGGCATCAGAATAATTCCAGTTTCATAGATGGCTTTATGCAAATAGATATTCTTAAAGAGAAGTTTTCAGTGCCTCCTTGGAATTTTAAAATAGTGCCCTCTCAGAATTAGAGTGGATTAATTGGAACAAAAGCAGCTTCTTGACATTAAAGGCTCCCATAGTTCCTAGGCTGATCTGGTGTAAGCAGAATATTCTATGCCCTCTTAAGCATTAGTTTGGTTAGAAGTCTTGAACGTGCAGGCTGAAGAGTTCCGTTTCTGTTTTTGATGATGGTCCGGAATAAGCGCGGAGGCGCTGAGGCTCGCCGTGGCTGCGCTGGGGCCTCGCGTCCGCGTGTGCCTCCGTTTGCACAAGATGCTGCACGGGCTTGCAGGGCTTTTATCTGACCGTCTTCGTCCTTCCTTCCTTCCTTCCCCCTGAGGCCCTCTGTGCCAGACTTCCAGACTGGTATAGAACTGGAAGCACATCCAGTATGCTCGGGCAGTACGGTCAGTTATGTGATCTACCTTGTAACAGCTTCCTTGAGTTTCCTTGTCCGTATCGTGCCTCACATCAAAACGGAAAAGCTATAAAATAGCTAGAATAATGATGTGTCATGTTTGAAAGGGCATTTTGTACTGTGTGGGGCTGGCACGCACCGCGGCTGGTCCTGCTGCTGTCTGCGGCAGTGGGTTGTACCCTGGTCTGTCCATGGTCTGTCCGCGGCGGTGGGGTTGTACCCTGGTCTGTCCATGGTCTGTCCGCGGCGGTGGGGTTGTACCCTGGTCTGTCCACGGCGGTGGGATTGTACCCTGGTCTGTCCATGGTGAGAGGCGGTGGGGTTGTACCCTGGTCTGTCCATGGTGAGAGGCGGTGGGGTTGTACCCTGGTCTGTCCATGGTGAGAGGCGGTGGGGTTGTACCCTGGTCTGTCCATGGTGAGAGGCAGTGGGGTTGTACCCTGGTCTGTCCATGGTGAGAGGCGGTGGGGTTGTACCCTGGTCTGTCCATGGTGAGAGGCGGTGGGGTTGTACCCTGGTCTGTCCATGGTGAGAGGCGGTGGGGTTGTACCCTGGTCTGTCCATGGTGAGAGGCAGTGGGGTTGTACCCTGGTCTGTCCATGGTGAGAGGCGGTGGGGTTGTACCCTGGTCTGTCCGCGGTGAGAGGCGGTGGGGTTGTACCCTGGTCTGTCCGCGGTGAGAGGCGGTGGGGTTGTACCCTGGTCTGTCCGCGGTGAGAGGCGGTGGGGTTGTACCCTGGTCTGTCCGCGGTGAGAGGCGGTGGGGTTGTACCCTGGTCTGTCCATGGTGAGAGGCGGTGGGGTTGTACCCTGGTCTTTCCGCGGTGAGAGGCGGTGGGGTTGTACCCTGGTCTGTCCGCGGTGAGAGGCGGTGGGGTTGTACCCTGGTCTGTCCATGGTGAGAGGCGGTGGGGTTGTACCCTGGTCTTTCCGCGGTGAGAGGCGGTGGGGTTGTACCCTGGTCTGTCCATGGTGAGAGGCGGTGGGGTTGTACCCTGGTCTGTCCATGGTGAGAGGCGGTGGGGTTGTACCCTGGTCTGTCCGCGGTGAGAGGCGGTGGGGTTGTACCCTGGTCTGTCCGCGGTGAGAGGCAGTGGGGTTGTACCCTGGTCTGTCCATGGTGAGAGGCGGTGGGGTTGTACCCTGGTCTGTCCGCGGTGAGAGGCGGTGGGGTTGTACCCTGGTCTGTCCGCGGTGAGAGGCGGTGGGGTTGTACCCTGGTCTGTCCATGGTGAGAGGCGGTGGGGTTGTACCCTGGTCTGTCCGCGGTGAGAGGCGGTGGGGTTGTACCCTGGTCTGTCCATGGTGAGAGGCGGTGGGGTTGTACCCTGGTCTGTCCATGGTGAGAGGCAGTGGGGTTGTACCCTGGTCTGTCTGGGACGTGCAGGGACCCGTCGGGTTGGGGACCACACAAACCAGCGAGTTTGTGCCTGGCCTGTTGGCACAAAGACAGCTTGACTCCTGTGTAACAATATTCAGTTGATTTTTCTGGCTTTTCAAGTTAATTACTTTTATTCTTTTTTCTTTTCAATAGGCATTTACCAGAGTACGAGACCTTAGATATTTAGAGCTGATCAGCAGCATAGAGGTAAGAGAGTGTTACAGACAGCGTATTTCCGTACACTTAACACTGCGCCCACATCAGCACTTTCCATTTTGGGGGCCATCTGTGCAGATGGTGCTTCTGACTGGGAGTCGTGTCCAGGGGGAAGTGACTCCAGCTCTAGCAATGGGGAAGCAATGGAGGAGCGGGACAATGAGAGCTCCTGAAACTGTCCTCAGGAACACTGGGAAAAGTTCCATATTCAACTGATGACTGGTAGAATGCTACTGTGCTAACAGAGCTCAGTACGGAGCACTTCATAAACATGAGTTAATTAAGCCTTTCCTTACCCCCTGGAGATAGGTAGTTACTATTATCACCTCCTTGCAGAGCCAGAAACAGGCCCAGAGAAATAACATGACAAATTCAAGGTCTCATGACAAGTCTGTGACAACTGGAAATAGAATTTGGGATTCCTTACTTCCATACTGTGCTCTAATCACTCCTTCTTCTTCTTTTCACACTTCTCGATAGAATTTCAGTAGACAATGCCTGTCTGTCACGAGCACATCAAAAGGGACGGTATCACCCTGGTGCTTCTGCACAGACTGCGTGGTGGGGCTTGGTTGGAAGATCGGTGCTGAGATGGCATAGAGGGAATTCCTCTCTCTCAGGCTAATTAGATTGCCACCTGCTCTGAAAGAATCCGTCCCTTGGCTGCCACTCCTGCAGTGTCCTGGTTCTGTCACACGCCGCTCGGGACCGTGTGGTCCCGCTGCCGGGTGTCTGTGACGCTGGTGACAGCAGCAGTGCCTGCGGGTGCCCCGGGAGCCGAAATCAGCTCACGCCCGTGGGGACAGCGGCGGTGACACCGGCCGTTATCTGGGGGCAGGTTAACATACTTTTTGAATCCGCGTGTTGCTAGCAGTTATTTCCATGTTTGTCATCCCGCCCGCACATATTGTTAATTTAGACAAATTATATGCTGGTGAGTTTCTACGGGAGAAAACAAGGAACCCATCAGGTGCCTTCTTTTCAAATAGCGCAGCATAATGATAGCGTGTGTTCGTTTTCCTCTGTGAAATCAAGAGAAGTGATTTTTCATCACTTTGGTTTGTATAGTGACATTTAATTTTGCTCTTCCTAATGTTAATTAAGAAGGGATTTAATCCTTTAATTATAAATTCACCAGAAATGCAGGAGAGGCATAATTATCATATCCTGTTAGGGGTTTTTATGAACAGTTAAGGCCAGGGCTGGAGATGTAATTTTCCAGTGGCTGTTTCTCCCCGCGGTCCCGGTCAGCGGGGCTGTTTGCTCCATGTCCCTGTGCTGTGCTGCAGGAGCGGAGGCGGCGCGGGGAGAACAACCGCGAGCTGTTCCTGGCCGACGTGTACGCCTACCAGGGCAAGTTCCACGAGGCCGCCAAGCTCTACAAGAAGAGCGGGCACGAGCACCTGGCGCTGGAGATGTTCTCTGATCTACGCATGTTCGACTGCGCAAAGGTAACCGTTTGCAGCTCACTATCTGAATGCAGAAGTATTAGTGTACGTGTGACTGTTTTCAAAGTCTGATCCTCCAAAAGGATTGGGTGAAAAGGCTTTGAATCCCAGCTTTGTTTCTCAGTTAGTTGGTTGGAGGCAGCAGATTGTGTTTTGCGTGTTCTCAGATGTGTCCATCCGTGGGTCTCCAGTGGAATTTTTGTTGGACACTGCCAAAGTGACTCTTTCATTGTGATTATGTAGTATTATCCATACTAATTTTCCTTTTTTAAAAAACCTCAAAATCTCATTTTCATGACTGTTTCCTCCGCTATATTTTGCTGGAGTCCCTTTTGGGTTTTTGTCTTCCAGAGTTACTAAGGTCGCACACATGCAAAGCAGAGGTGAGCACACCATGCATTTAATTCACGTCCATATTATAATAAAAGTATTTATCTTTTGGAGTTTGAGCTTAAATAGGTATGTTAGTTCTGTATTAATGTGTTTTACAAAGTGTCTTGCATACTAACCCAGTACATTTTTGTTTAGCAGAGATTTTCTTCCAAAGATTCAACCTGTCTTGGCTTTTTTTTAGACTGTTTCCATGCAGAAATGAACTGAATATGGTCTTAGAAAGTGATGGGTTTATATGTTGATAAGAAAGCATAACTTGGCTTTTAAGTCTCCAGTGGTGTTTCCCTATCAAACCCCGGGAGTGCCCGTGCTGTTCGGTCTCACTCAGCACCCGTCAGGGCCCGGCTGTGCGCGGCGCGGCGCGGAGACCCTGCCCCGGCACACACGGGAACCGCGTTGGCGCAGGCTCCGCAGCCGGGGCTGCAGAGAGCGCCTCTGCTTCCCAGAGCTTCCTATAAACACTGGAGGGCTTTGCTGATGTAAGTCTGCCTTCTACTATTTTTGGCTGATGAGTCTTTGTTAGCTTCAGTGTTTTGGCTCCTCTTGAACATAAATGTAATTCATAGATGAGAATTTTCCCAGAAGCCTTCATAAGAATCTTTTAATTCTTGGCTGTGGTCATGTCTATATTTAACTAGCAGAGAGCAAAAGGTCTCGTGTCTCCTCTCCTCGAGAATAACTCCATGCACAAGAAATTAAAGGTGCTTTATAGCGCATGGAGGGAGCTGCTGCTGCAGGGACTGCACAGTGCATGGCAGAACATGCAAAACCCCCTTGTTTGCCTGTTACTTTGCTGAGGAGGGATATCTGGGGGTTGCGCGCTGGTTTTGTGTTGGGGTTTTGGTTTTTTAATGCAGCCAGAATTGCGCAGAGGGCCCCTGGTGCTGGGTTTGGTTGGCTCTGGCCGAGAGCCCAGGCCGGGCTGAGCTCAGGGGGCGCTTTGATGTGTGGTCACGGGCGCCTTATCGCGTACCAGATCACAGAGCACCGAGGGCTCACAAAAAGCTCTTTGTGCTGGAAGAAGCCGAGCTTTTGGTGACAGACTCACTTTGGTGACCTGCGCTGGAGAACGAGTCGTGGCAAGGATGCTGTCCAGCTCGGTTCTGTCGCTGGGTTTTTCCACAGTGGAAGATGATCCCGTCGTGTCCGTGGTTCCTCGGTGACGCGGGGGCGCTGGAGCTGGATCCCGCGGCGGCTCCGTGTGCTGGGGACGGGGCTGCGCCGGACACCCCAGCGCTCAGGGGACGCCCGGTTGTGCCGCTGCTTTGGGGGCTTTGCTTGTTTGTTGTCCTGTTCTGGTTTTGGTTTGGTTTTAATCCTGAATCAGAACTTACCAGAAACACAGAGCATAAGGTAATTTTCCACTTCCTTCTCACCTTCCCATTTCTCCTCTGCTCTGTGTTTCCTTTGGATAGAAGCTGTTCTGACGGACGCTAGCCTGTGCCGTTAGCAGACAAAATTGCCCTCAATCGACTGGCGTTCTGGTGTCGAAGTGCTTCTCTTTCTTGCGGGTGCAGGTGCCAGCGATGTGAACCACATGCAGCTCAGCCATCAGAAACGTTCCCGACACGGTCGTGGTCCCAGCGCCGGGCTTGGCGCCCGCGCTCCCTGCAGCAGGGAGACGGCGGTTCAGGGGCTCTCTGGCTTTTCGGCAGCTGCTGTTCTGTCGTGATAGAAGAGCTTGTTTGATATATTGCAATATAGTTACCAAGTGTCTGCAGAAAACGGGATTTCAGCCTGTAATTGATTTGTGGCTGGTCGTCCTGGCGCAAACGTACGGCTAAGCGAGTGTATGATTAACTGAGCATGGGGAGCGGCTGGCTCGCTTTGAGGGTGAAGACTTCCCTTCCTGGCTTGCAAAAGAAAATCCGAAACTTGGAATTGATCCGTTACAGTTTTTGAGACGAGTGCTGTTCTGTTCTCGAAAAGCATGCAGAAATCATTATTGTATCCGCTTAAACTGGATTGCTAGAGAGCAAACCGAGGAATGCAGGATGTGTTTATTACCTCTGAGGCATCCGTACCATCCTTCTCCTGGTCCTCCCAGAATCTCCCACTTGTTTTAATTGAAAACTACCTAAATAGGGGACTTGCCGTTGTTTCCTGCCAAGCCCTGGGCCTGGCTGCTGCGTTGCTGAAGGATCAGTTCGTGTTGCTCTGCATGCAGCAGCGTTTGTTTTCTCAGGAGGCATCATGATGTTCATCTAAAAAGCCTTTATGTATTTCAGAATTCGGACTATAACCATGTTTGTGACCAGAAGGTAATGCAAACTTTTGTATTGCACTATTGCAGGATTTTGTGGGATCTGAAGACCCCAAAGACACAAAGATGCTGATGAAAAAGCAAGCAGATTGGGCCAAGAACACCAACGAGCCCAGAGCGGCGGTGGAGATGTACCTCTCTGCCGGAGAGCACGCGAAGGCCATCGAAATCAGCGGGGACCACGGCTGGGTCGAGATGTACGTGCAGTTCCCTCTCAGAGATGTTTTATCGTGAAAACTTGAATGGGTTGTTATGAATTCTGCATCGTTTTAAAACAGGACACAACTTGTTTGATGTGTGCCTTTGCTTATATCAAATTGCATATTTGAAGCACATCTACAACTAAGAATGTTTTTAAAGTTCCATGTGGTTAGAGAGTAGGGATATATTTGTGTCACAAAAACAGAAGCATCACAACAGTGAAGAGCATGAATGGATTCATCCGTAGCACGAGGCTCCTCTAAAATCCGCACGGCCACGAGTGCTGTGGGAGAGCCTGTTCCTGCTGTCCTGAGCTGGTCACAGCATCCCTAGAAACAATGGGGCTACTGCTGTCACCGGCCACATTCTCCCTGATTTGCAGCAGGTGGCACTTTGGGTCATTTGGGAGTTGCCACAAGACCTTGGGCGGGTGGCTTGGGCGTCCCTCGTGTGGCCAAGGGGCCGTGTGGCCCGTGTCCCCTCGTCACACACACCCGCTCCCTCCCTCTGGCCTCGTGACCGTGCAAAGGGCTTGAGATAATTGCACGTGTGAGTGAAGATTGAAGGAACAGGTTCTGAGTTTGGCGAAGGAAAAGAAAAGGGATTTTGAATGTCTGCTGGACACTGTTCAGCCAGCGCTGCGTGGTACTACTGTTGTGATATCTATTAAAAAATAACTGTTTAAAGACAAAGTTATTACGATAGTGAAACAAAAGGTAAATCAACGAGGCAGACCCTGAAACATCTGGCTTCTTTTCACTGGGTCTAGGTTAATTGAAATTGCTCGAAAACTGGATAAAGCTGAGCGTGAGCCTTTGTCCAAATGTGCCTTCTATTTCAAACAACTGGGGAACCCAGGCTATGCCGCAGAAACCTACCTGAAGATGGGTGACCTGAAAGCCCTGGTGCAGCTCCACGTGGACACCCAGCGCTGGGAGGAGGTGAGTGAGGCCGCCCGCAGCTCCGTTGGTGCCTCCCAGGGGTGAAGGTCCGCGGGAGCGCGGGGCTGTGGGTGCCAGCCCCGCCGCGGCCGTCACCGTGGGGTTGGTTCTTGTTCTGCACAGAGGGTGTTGACAGGTGTGGTTTCCCGAGGACGTGTTCTCCGGGTGCTGCTGGAGCGGACGCCCCCCCACGCAGTCCTGCGGGTGCTTTGGCAGGGTGCTTGGTCCTTTACTGCCTGGTCAGAGGGCTTGGGAAGTGAATCTAGACTGTGCTTGTAGTGTTCCTTCGATTTCTCTATTAGATATATTCAGTAAAAATAAAAACGTTTTGGGCTCTTGCTGTGAAATTACTGCATTTCCTAGATAATCGCTTTCAGGTTTCCCTGCTTCAATAACCAGACTGCTGCTATGCTTAGCTTCTTTTCTTTAGTTGTTGATTGCTTTTTATTTTATAAATACATCAGTTTGATACTGGAGAAAATATGGATTACCCTCTCTGTATGTATTTTTATAGTGAATTTACTTAGAGCTAAAGAATTGATCCCATGGACTATTCTGAACCCTTTAACCGCTTAAACGGTGCAGTGTTGTAAACCTGACATTTGTGTGTACCTCAGGCATTCGCTGTGAGTGAAAAGCACCCTGAACTCAAGGACGACGTCTATGTCCCGTACGCCCAGTGGCTCGCAGAGAACGACAGGTTTGAAGAAGCCCAAAGAGGTGAGAATGGGGCGGACAGGTCGCTCGGGGTTCACTCCAGGCTTTTCCGATACACAGCATCCAGTCTCTGCCCGGAGAGTTCTTATCAGTGGCATTCAAAACCAAATAGAAGCCGTGTTTTCAATACCAGTCTTATTTGATAAGAAAAGCGATGGGTCTATTAAAAATTATGGCATCTAAATACAGGTCCAGATTTTCCATCACAGTGTGGCACATGGTAATAACATTTGGCATATTGATATAGACAGCCCAGGTCATATTTTTATCACAATAGAATTCAAAATACGGCAAGCACCTTATGAACCTGAGTGGAAAGCAGAGGTTTTCCTTATATTTAGGTAATGTTGTGTTCGTACAAGTAAAACTTTCCCGTTTTTCTAAGAGTTTTCATGTATTTCGTCAGGCCTATAAAATCACCTCTCAGGAGAGCTGGCAGCCTCCCGTCGTGAACAGGGCGGGCTGAGGGCAGAGGGGGCAGCTGGAGCCCCCGGTGCAGCGGTGGCAGAGGCGTTGGCTCTGGGGGCAGGAGGCGCTTGTGCCGGGGGTGGGCTCTCTATGGAGACCGTGTTTGTGAGTTTACCAAGTCAGAATTCGGGATCTTTCTTTGTACTGGCTTCTGCGCATCAGATAAAGAGATGCTGTTAATAAAGACTAGAAGGATGTAGTAAGTGCTGTACTCTTTCGAAGTGCTCAGCGTTACAAACCAGAGCACTAACCCCAAATATCAATCCATTGTAGTTTTGAATGAAGTTGCAGTGTTCGGAGATTGCCATTGGTTGTACGGATATCTAATCAGCACAGCATTTTCATTCTCTTCTGTATTTTAAAAACAAGCAATCAGCGTCGTACAAACCTGAGTGCCCGAGAGCTGCCGAGGCAGTGCGAAAGCCACAGAATACCTACAGATGCTTCTCATGTTCCATTAGTGTTGCTGCTTTCAAGGAGAAAAATACCAGTGTATAATCCTTTCTATGCTGCCCTGGATAGCATACTTGATATTGGCTGAACAGACTGCTCTTAATTTCAAAACATTAATTTCAGTTAATTGATGTAATGGCAGTGTAAAATCCTCTTTGCGCAGCGTTCCACAGGGCTGGCAGGCAGGGGGAGGCGCTGCGGGTGCTGGAGCAGCTCACTCACAACGCCGTGCTGGAAAGCAGATTTGACGACGCAGCCTATTATTACTGGATGCTTTCCATGCAGTGCTTGGATATAGCCCGAGGTGAGGACCTGAGCGGAAGTTTGTCTCTGTTACCTTCTTGTGCATGCAGAGAAACAATTCCTGAATCGTGATGGAGTTGGTGCAGCTTCACTCTGCTGTGGCTTTGTTTTTGTCGGGGGGGGTTTTGTTGGGTTTTTGTGTGTGGTTTTTTGATTGGGGGGGTTGTTTGTTTTTCTTTTAGCGCTGTGCATCGCTCTGGCTTGTGCTATTTTTGTAGTCCCCCTGGTTTTCCCATGCGCTTATTAAACCAAACAGGCAAACCAGCAACATCAGCCTGCGCAGGCCTCTGCTTGAAATGTGACCGGCGTAAGAATGGTGTCCCTGGGACCGTGTGCCCTCGTGTCCCGTCCCACAACACACTGTAACTGCAAAGGTGCTTGGAGGGTTAATGCACCAGTACATGAAATACGATCTTAGAGTATAAGGAACATCTAGGGTTTGAACATGGGTTGGAGAGGAGCTTTGCAGATCACTTCTGCCAACAGAGAGAAAGCTGATTGTTCATTCGCTACCATCTTGTCTCCTAAATGTATTTCACTGGGAGACAGGTGGATCCGATAGGTAATAAGTATAATTTAGTGATAATGAATATAAAAAACCTGCTGGTACTGCCTTTGCCTGCTGCTCTGAGTACCTTTTTTTCAGGTGGCTTAGTAGTGCCTCTAATATTTATGAAACGGGTGTTTCAAAACTCATGTATTTGTAAACTCCGCAGCTGTGGCTGAGCTTGCCGGTGCTGCACAGCTGCTCTTCTCCAGCCGTGTTAGAGCCCCTGCCTCAGCTGGTTGTGCCTCACCGCGCGCGGTCTGGACCGGCGCTTTGCTGGGGAAGCAGAGGTCTGTGCCAGGTGTGGTGTGCAGAGGTGGGGGGCACACCTGGGCCGGTGCCCGTGCCTGTGGAAGTGCTGGTGCTGGAGCCATCGTACGCTGTTTTCTGCCCGACGAGTCCCATAGACTTGGAGACTTACGCCAATGCCTTTGCCTCCCGCAGAGCACGAGCCGCAGAAGACCGAAATGCTACAGAAGTTTCACCACTACCAGCATTTGGCAGAAGTTTACCACGTCTATCACTTCATTCAAAGATACACTGTAAGATACTCACTTTAGAAGTTGTGTATTTGTGCTTCCTGAGCATTTTCTCTCTAGACAGCCCAGAAATAACTAGGAATAATTAATGTTTTTTCAGGGAATTAAATATTAGTGTAGATTAGCAATGCCGTACGTAACCATATTTATTTCTTAGCCTTTGGCTGCTGTGTGGAAGAGCTGCGGTTGGGCTCCGGCAGCCCGCGGTGCAGCGCCGCGCTGTGCGCGCGGGTGAGGATGTGCCCGTGGGACGTCCCGCGCCGGCCCCTTTGGTGCGGGCTGCATGGTTTGGTTCCAGGGGGACCTGAGCTTCTGGTCCTGCACAGGCTGCCCTCAGCTCTTCCTTCAGTCGCGGGGAAACAGGGCTGACCAGAGAAGGGGCCGTGCCCTGGGGCCCGGCGCGGTGGAGTGTCGGCAGCGGTGCGTGAACCCCAGCCCGGAGCCGTCGGCTCCTGCTCCTTCCAGCAGCCACAGCGCTGCTGGTTGAAGTACCTTTTGTCAGCATTTGGGAAGCTCTGAGCTGTGCTCTGCTGCGATCCCTGCCCACGCTGCGCCGCCCTCGGTGCCGGGCACTGCGATGCTGGCCAGGCTGCCCGGCTCGCACGCGCCACGTGGAGGATTCTGGTTTAGCTTGGTGGATCTGTCTCTCTGCGTGTGGCAGGCGCGAGCTTTGGCGATAAAGACATGCAAAACCCACTTGCTACATTCTGTCAGCACCTCTTCTTTTTGCAGCTGTATGAAAGAAACGCGGTACTCAAGATGTCTGGTGCTGTGATGCTCAGTGACACGAGCTGTTGATTTCCAGCTTAGCAATATGTGTCTGTATTTTTAATACCGCAGGAGGAGCCTTTCAGCTTCCACTTGGCCGAAACCCTCTTCAATATGTCCAGGTTTCTGCTTCACAGCCTAACAAAGGAGATTCCTTTGGGCATCTCAAAAGTGTATCCTTCCCGTGCAGAACCGAATAAGAAGTTATCTTGTGAGATACATGGAAGGAAGGATTGATGTCGATCCACAATGCAGAGGTCTCCTGTAGAGTGTCTTCTGTTTTGGCTGTCGTTATAGTTAATGGAAACGGAATTTTGTCCATAAGAAACAAATTGGCACCTTCAAACCATTGTGTGTTCAACTGCTGAAGGAAAATCCATTCACCCCCAAATTACTGAAATTGGGTAAATGGAGTCAGAATACTTACCCAAAGCAGTGTTTATGTAGGGTCTGTTCCTTACCTTGCTAACAATTGCCCACAGGCACTTGGATAGTTTTTAACGCTTGGTTTTAAACAGGGTTCTGTACGTGGTTTCTCTTGTCAAAGCGTGCTTAAAGTGCTGGTCTGGAAACGCTTCATTACACAGCTTTTCTGACTGCAGAGTATTGCAGTTTTTCCTAAATGCCGTATGTATTTGAATTCCTTAATTAAATTACAGCAATACGTTATTTGCCCTGGCAAAGCAGAGCAGGGCTCTGGGCGCGTACAAGCTGGCTCGCCATGCCTACGACAAGCTGCAGGGCCTGCAGGTCCCCGCCAGGTTCCAGAAATCCATCGAGCTGGGCAGCCTGAGGATCCGGTCCAAGCCATTCCATGACAGTGAGGTAAGTCCTAATGTGGTTCCTGTTAATCATTAATGTGCGGCCTAATCCAAGAATCTGAGCTGCTGTATGCACAAAGAAATCTGAAATACATTATGCATAGCTCTGTGAGATAATTGTATTTCTGCTGGAAACATGGTCCTTTTATTGCCGTTCTTCAGGTCAAACTTCCTTTTGCTCCTGCGAACAAATTGAAATCAGCCCTTTCTGCATGGGCGCCCCCACCCTCCCTGTCCTCCCTTCAGCTCCCATCCCCGCTGCCTGTTAATTCCTCCAAGCCTTTTTCTCTGGATGCGCACGCAGTTGCCCCCCACTCCGGTCTCTGTCTCCAGCCGGAGGTGACTTTCACGGGTCCTGCTCCCCGCGCCCCTTCCCTCCGCCCCACCCTCCCATGACCTTCTTCCTCACACCCTATTTAACGCCTTTTCTCCTGGAGCTGCGGCTGACTTTGTGCAGGGCTCTGTAAAGCCGTGTCTCATGGAGCGCTCACTAAAAATAAACTGCATTGTGCGAGTGAGCGTGCACCTGGCCACCCGGAATAATAGGAGCACAATCTTAAGAAATGCCTAAAATAACCGTGCTCTTGAAGAGAGATGAATTAATTGGAGAACTTAAATTTGACCAAATCTTGAAGAAAAAAACTTTGGTAACCTCATCTCCAGCTTCTTTTGTCACTGTATATTTGATGCGGAATTCTGCTACTGCAAAGGCAAGGTGAAAATGTAGTTGTTAGAACGGTGAAGACAGCTAGTTTTAATGTGAAAACTTGCTGTTTTCTTAAAAAGGGAAAGCGTTTTCAGATGTTCAAGGATCTGGTTTCACAGCGGTATTTCTTCAGATTTGCGCTGATGTAATATCAGTGGTATAAACCTAGGGAGCCCGTATTTAATTGAAAACAAAGGGCGGAGGATGCGCCGCTCTTTCCCGATGACTGTGCTCAGCGTGTGTCTCTGCAGGAGCTCGTGCCCTTGTGCTACAGGTGCTCGACCAACAACCCCTTGCTCAACAACCTGGGGAACGTCTGCGTTAACTGCAGGCAGCCGTTCGTCTTCTCCGCTTCCTCCTACGGTGCGTTGGAGCATCTCACGTGCTGCTGCTTTCCAGGGAGACAGATGTTAGCTGAGCAGAGTGGGTTGCTGCTGCTCTTGTTCCCTCTGCAGTGGTGTTTGGGCAGACGGATCTTTCCTGCCAGTGTTGGTAGAGCTGGGTAAGCGCCGGCCTCTTGTCCCGGGGTCGCTGGATTTACTGCGAGGCAGCAGCAGCAAAGCGTCGCTTTGTCAGGAGACACGGAACGTATGAAGCGTTTCATTAACGCAGACGCAATCCTTTGAGCAGCCGAGGGGGTTTTGGTTTGGTTTAGTTGTATTTAAGCTGCTTCGTGAGCGTGCAGAGCAGCGCTGTCCCAGCGGCCGGGGCGCCCGTTCCTTACAGGGCCCCGAGTCTCCTCGCGGCGTTTGCTGGGTTCCCGCAGGTGAAATGTTCCTGCTTCTCTCGCCCCTCAGAAGTGCTGCACCTGGTCGAGTTCTACTTGGAGGACGGCATCACAGATGACGAAGCTGTAGCTCTCATTGATCTTGAAGCTCCAAGATCGAATAAAGGAAAGAATAAATGGCAAGAGACGATGAGTGACCGTATCCTTTTGATTAGAATTGGTTTCCAGTCCTTTTCTTACGGGGAAAAAAGCAACAATTTTGAATTTATTTCTCCGCTTCTATGTTTAAAATTTTTGTCATATGACTGATGTGACTACAACTGCATTGTGTGTCCTTTTTGAGTTAGTGTAACAACCAAAGTCGCGTTTTAACTAAATCCAACGTTCTCATGAAGCTGTTTGGTCAGGACAGTTTGTTTCTAGCGGTGTGGAAGGTTCATTGTCACGACCGGAATGCACGCCCCACCCGTTCTGTTTGACGCGCCGTCCGTAAGCAGCGGGGGGTCTGCGGCACGGGTGTCCTGCACGGCCCTTCCTGCGGGCACCGTCCTGCTGCGCTCTGGCACCCGGGGCTCCGCGGGGCCGCGGAACGGGGGTGCGGAGATGTGCGCGAGAGCACGCGGTCCCTGCCTGCGGCGGCTCAAAATTGTCATTTCAGTGGGTGGCCTCCTTTGTTTTCCTCGCCCGTCGGGGCAGGGGGGAGCACGCAGGGCTCGTGTCACACGTCGTGGTCGGTTTTGCTGCTCTGCAGTGACAAACCCTCCCGTCCCCATGAGCCACAGACAGCCCTTCCCGCGCTGTCTGTAGCCGTCTGGGCAGCATAGCGGTCTGAGAATATTCTGGTCCTCCGGAGCAACAAGGATGCCGGTGCTGCTGACGTGCTTCCGTTGTCGCTGTGAGCGCTGGCCGCTCTGCGGACAGCCGGTTTTATAGGAACGCTCTTTCTTCCTTAAGAAATGCATCTAGAGGCACAGAGTTTGAGGCTTGAGGACAATACAGATATTGAAGATGACGATCCCTTCACAGCAAAACTGAGCTTTGAGGTAAGAGCCCTACCTGTGCCGACCACTTGTTTCTTTCTTGCTACCAGCAGAAATGAACAGAAAATCCTAACTTGCGATCCATGCCACTCATCCGGTGTGAATGTGTTACAAAGGCAGCCCCTAGAGAGATGCGAAACGGGACTGGACCAGAGGGAGGGAGCTCAAGAGAGAAAGGGACTTACCAGTTAACTCCTCAATTGAAAAATCAATACCTAAATAAATGACCAGCCCCACAAACCAAGAAAGATCTTCAACATTCCTGGAGTTTGGTGTGATCATCCTGCAGCGATACAGCAGGGCTGGCCCCAGGGGGACTGTATGGAGGCAGGGGACCTGTAAACCAGCCCTTATCGGGGGGTTTTGATAAAGACCATGGGTGGGTTGAGAGGAATTGTGTTAAAATGAGTAATGGCAGCTCGCTGGAACCCGTTAGAGCTGTGGCTGTTGCTGCTGTTGCTGGAGGTGCTAATAAAACTGACACTGAGTTTGCGACGAGACTCACAGAATCACAGAATGTTAGGGATTGGAAGGGACCTCGGGTAATTCTATATTATTACAGCTTTTCCTACTGAACTTCGCTTGTTACGAGATCTTATTAATCCTCAAAGGGCTTTGCAGTTGGTAACTGTTCCTTTCCAAACCCTCTCCTGCAGCAGGGAGGCTCAGAGTTCGTTCCGGTGGTCGTGAACCGAGCCGTCCTGCAGTCCCTGAGCCGGAGGGACGTCCTGGTCAAGCGCTGGCCGCAGCCGCTGCGGTGGCAGTACTACCGCTCCCTGCTGCCGGACGCCTCCATCACCATGTGCCCCTCGTGCTTTCAGGTACGGTGTTCATAGAGAGGTTTGAAAAACCAAACCAAAACACCGCACTGAGAACCCCGTGGCTGAAACAATTCTGATCATTGAAACCTCAGACTTTAAAATGTATTCAACAAGTTCCTGAGGGACGTAGAGCCAGAGGCAATGAAAACAAAAAGCCAGCGCAGAGGAACAGCCGCCCTCTGGAGACCTGGAGGTGGCTGCCTGTGAGGAGCTGCACTGACAGCGCGTCGGAGCCTCTGCAGCAGACCCTGCCTCAACAGCAAATGCTGCTTTGTGTTTCTTTCTTTTTGCTCTGTCTCGCCACCCTTCAGCCTGGTCTAGCGGGGAAATCAGTCAGTAACTGAGTCGTGGTTCAGTCCCTCGTCCCCGCTCAGGAGCGGCTTGTTGAGATACTGGAGCTCAGTCGTATTTGCTTCCAGAGAAGCTCTAACTCTTGCCCTTCCTTCTGCGAAAGCCGTGAGCTGGTGGTGCCCGTTTGGCGGCACGGGGAGCGGCTGGGGAGCCGCGTTGCTCGGCCGCAGGTCGCAGCTCTCTGCACCGGTTCTCCCGCAATGACGGCTTCACATGGGCTGTGCCTCAGAGCACCCGCGGAGCTCTGTTTGCGCTTTCCTTGAGTTAGTCACAGCCTAACTTGTCCCTAAATCTCTTTCTGATTAACAGATGTTTCACACAGAAGACTATGAGCTGCTTGTACTCCAGCACAACTGTTGTCCGTTTTGTCGACGGAAGATAGATGAGTCAAACCAATGAAGAAACACAGTCTTTACCTCAGCGAGAGACTTCCCTGTTGGCTTGGCAAAGCACTGTGTAGATTGAGTTTTCCTGCCAGCTTAGTTAACTCACCTTGTTCTGTTTGGTACCTGAGTGGAACTGAGCTTAGTTAACTCGCCTCACTCTGTTTGGTACCTGAGTGGAACTGAGCTTAGTTAACTCACCTTGTTCTGTTTGGTACCTGAGTGGAACTGAGGTGAAGAAATGTAACTATTTTTTTAAATGAAAATGTCTGTTTGTGATTGTCCTCCACATTTCCCAGACAAGCAGCTCAAGTGCCACAGATTTTTACAGGAACATTTCTAGGGTCAAGTTCAGCCTTGGAGTAATTGTCGTTTTTACTCTTAACTTGTGTTAGGACTTGTTTTACTCTTTAATGTGTACCCACTATTGACAGATCTTCAAATAAACGGGGCTGTTTTTCACTACCCTTTCTGCAAGCAATAGGAGTTGGTTCGCGGTGTCCCCGTGGCAGCAGATGTCCAGCCCGGTGTGGGGAGCAGGGCCCCAGCACGCGGAGGGGGTCCTTGGGAAGGTGAACACGACATCGTCCCTTCCTCCTCCTTTCGCTGAGCTGCTGCTCCTGCACACGCCATGGGCCGCCGGGGCATCCCCGGGGCAGCTGTCCCAGCCCTGTCCCCTCCCGCTCGTGCCCAGCTCTGCCCTGTTGCTGGGGGACAGAGCGGGGAGCAGAGGGGCAGTGCTGAGCTCTGGCTGCGCCGCGGCGTTCCCAGCGCTGGCTCCGACACCAACGCGCTCAGCAGCACAGCCCGCGGTGCGGAAGGGCAACCCCGTCCCGGGCAGCCCTGTCCCAGCCAGCCCCTCACCCCTGCTCCCGGTCACCGAGCGGCTCCCGGGCAGCGGGAGGGTTTGTGTGGGGAACCAGCTGGGCTGGGTCTGAGCTGGGAAGCGATAGATCTCTTGACTTCAATCCAGTATAAATTGTGCCATGTTACCATGAGTTCTATTGTTGTGACATCCCGTCTGGCACAGCCCCCTTTGTTTTGGGTGGGAAGTGACATTCTGCTGCGCTGGGGCTGGGGCTGGGCTGGTGCAGCAGCCGCCGCATGAACGGCCCGTTGCACGTGAAGCAGCGCTGTCTCCATGGCTGCGCGAGGTGCTCTCCAGAGTGGCACTGCAGCGGCCCCGGGGGCTTTCTGAGGCCCTCCCTGCTTCCTGACCAAGTTTGCTTAATTTACCACTTCAGAAACATTCTGTTCTAATTACTGCTTGTCTGCTTTGTGACTCATCTGTCACTGTTTGCAATGAAGACTTCGCGACCAGCATGGATAAACAATGCTGCTTGCCATGGGAGCCAGGATGGGATTCGGCTCGTTCTCCCAGAACCGAGCTGGTTTTGCAGAGTTAGTGGGAATGGAAGATTGGAAAGATAGGTAGGGTTTGCCGTGACACAGCGACAGGATGGACCAAGCAAGGAGGTGGGTTTTTTAATGTCTCTGTGAATACAGTTTGGGCTTGAAAAGTGCATTGGGCTTTTCTGCCAAAACCATGCTCAACACATCTCGTGCGGGGTGCAGTCTGGTTCCAGAGCAGCCCGTGCCGGTGGAACTCTTGGGTAACCTCGTGATGCGAAGTCTCTGGACGCACAAGAGGTGCCGCGGCGGCGCTCGGCTCTGGAGCCGTCGTGAGAGGAGTCCCACAGCTTTCCCGTTGCGGGGCCCGGCCTGTCCCTGTGCCACGCAGCGGTGACGCACGCCGGCCCTAAGCCCCGGGCAGCAGCTGCTCACCTCAGCAGCGGCTTATTGCATCAGGGCTTAAGGTGACATATTTGTGTATTGGGAAGATAAACCTCTAATCCTTGTGTGCCCAGGTACCACTAGGAACAGCTGCATTTGCAATTAGATAGTGGCGCTGCTCTGGCTTTGGCAACACGTGTGAAAAGTTAATTGAGAGGGACTTAGAATGAGCGGCAGGTGTGTGAGGACGTGGTGTTTCCATGTTAACAGGCAGGAAGACCTTTGGGACCGGCCGGAGACATCGTGCCCACCTTTGGGTGCAGCACCCAGCTCTGGCTTTGCTGCTGGTGCCAGCGCTTGGGGCCCCTCAGCCCTTCCCCGCTTAGAGCGAAGGTTCCCCAGCTCGGTCTCTTCTTTAAAGAGAGCACAGAGCTTTGTGCTTTTTTCCTTTAAACTTTTTGCACGTACTAAAGTAACCCGCCGGGAACACTGGTCAGAACTAGGCCAGGGCCGAAGGAAGTTTATTAAGGCCAGGAGGACGCGAGCTGCAGCGGTTCTGGCGCATCTGTGCTGGACGAGGCGCTCGCAGGCAGCGCTGCAGGCCCGGCTCAGCTCCCCTCCGCCGCTGTCCCCTTCCCCGGGCAGGGCTGACGGTCCTTGTGGAGCCACCACGGGGGACGCAGCTGGTACCTGCTGCCAGCTGGAACCGCTAGTGAGAATGGTGATAAACAGCGGGTGGAAAACAGAGGAGACAGGGAAAACAGCTTTGGAGCTGAAAGGATTAATCCTGATGGTGCAAAGTGTGAGAACCACCTGCTCCAGAAGAGAGATCCTCTGCATTGTGCTCGCTCTGCTGCACGTCCCACTGCTTCTGAAACATTAAGAAGAGGTAAAGTCCAGCTCAGATGCTGGCACAAAGCGTCTGGAGCACTATTGAGGGCACTGAGTGGGGAGGCAGAGACACAGAGGTCGTGGGCGGCTCCAGCAACAGCTTTCCCTGGGGAACGTGGTGACTCCACGAGGTTTCAGGGAGACCAGGGGTGTCTGTCAACCAGCACATGAAGCTGAGTGTTGGCTTCAGCTCAGACCCTCCCTTCAGCGCCCTCTCCAGCAGCTCCCCAGCTCCTGTGCAGAGCAGCACCCATCCAGGACAGATGGACTAGGTCATTTATGAGGTGTCACCAGTGTCATCAGCGTGACCCAAACCACGCACAAAGCCAGGCACAGAGGAGATGGTACAGCTGGGAACCTGCCAGCAGGGTCAGGGTTCGGCATGGTGTTCAAACCTCCCCAGCCACATCCTGGGGCAGAAAAAGGGGCACTGCGAGCGTGTGGAAGGGTTGGTGATGCTGCTGCCGCTGGAGAGCACTTTGTGCAGCCTCCCGCGCGGAGCGGCGGTTGTGGGGACGGCTCTGCAGCGGGGCCAGAGGTGTCACCAACCTGCTGCCCCTGCAAGAACAGGCCTGGGACAGCCCTGTCACTGGCACACCTGTCCCCCCCACCTGCCCAGCCCAGCAGACCCCCAGTCATGGGGCCGGGGCGCAGGTGCCTCCGCGGGGGCTGGAGTGCGCACGGCAGCTCTGCGTCGCGGGTGCGATTCCTGCGCGGTGCTGGGCCCGCGCTGAGGAGCGAGCGCGTGCGAGGAGCTGCCGCCTGGTTTGGGGCCCTGAAGTGAGAGGTGCGGCACAGAGCCACCTCTTTATATGTGACCGTGAGCCGTGGTCTCCAGCAATGACAGCGCGGGCCAGCAACAGGTGTCACCTTAATGCCTTCCCAGGAAAGCCACTTAGCCCTGGATGATTATGATTAATAATTCTGTAAGCCCTAATCGCGCTGACACCGGTGCCTTCAGCTTACCCTGGGGGGCACTTTAAAAGGGGTGTCCTGTGGAGGTGAGCGGAGCTGCTTCTCCTGGGGGTGCCGGCGAAGGCTGAGAGGTGGCGGGAGCCCCACTTCAGAGCGATCCCCCCGCGCTCCAGCACCACCCCTGAGCCAGAGCCAAAGGCACCTCACCAGCCGCAGCCATGAACGGGACAGAAGGCCAAGACTTCTACGTGCCCATGTCCAACAAGACCGGGGTGGTGCGGAGCCCCTTCGAGTACCCCCAGTACTACCTGGCTGAGCCCTGGAAGTTCTCGGCGCTGGCTGCCTACATGTTCATGCTGATCCTGCTCGGCTTCCCCGTCAACTTCCTCACGCTCTACGTCACCATCCAGCACAAGAAGCTCCGGACACCTCTAAACTACATCCTGCTGAACCTGGCGATCGCCGACCTCTTCATGGTCTTTGGAGGCTTCACGACCACCATGTACACCTCGATGAACGGGTACTTCGTCTTTGGAGTAACGGGCTGCTACATCGAAGGCTTCTTTGCTACTCTGGGTGGTGAGTTTTCCAAATATTCTAAAATCTGCCAGGAACTGCCCCAGGTTTTAGGAGGGGGAGGGAGGACACTCGGGTGATCTGGGAAGCCGCGGTACCTGGAGGCCCTTGGGCTGCTGCCCCATGGGCTGAGGCGGTTGCAGCGGCTCAGGGTGGGAGGTGGAGAAAGTGACAAACGACTTCATTTTTTGTGACCTTGTTTTGTTCGCCACCTGCTCTGTATCCCAAGAACAACGGTGCAGCAATGAAAAGAAACCAGCAGCAGATTTTGCAGTTACTGGATTTGCACATCATTTTTGGCTTGCTTTCTGACGGGAGCGATGACAAACGTGTTCCTCCTGCCCGTGGGGCTGTGCCTGCCCTTGGCTCTGCTGCGGTGGGGCTGTGCCTGCCCTTGGCTCTGCTGCGGTGGGGCTGTGCCTGCCCTTGGCTCTGCTGCGGTGGGGCTGTGCCTGCCCTTGGCTCTGCTGCGGTGCGTGGTGGCGCAGGGCTGGCTCTGCTCGCCGCGCCGTCCGGCTTTGACCAAAGCAGGTGTCAGATAGAAGCGGTGTGTCTGAGCACGCCGTCCCCTGTCCCGCTCCCTCCAGCCAAGGGCAGCTGTTCCCCCGCTGGGTCCTTTGCATGGGTTTCCTGGGGAGCTGTGGGCAGTGAGAGGGGTTTGGGGGCGATGGGCACTCGTGCGTCCCCGAGAGGGGACATGGCACTTGCCCAGGACGAGCAGTGGGATCCGTGACCTCAGAGCGCAGCAGCGGGGGGCTCAGCGGTGGTGAGGAGGTGTCTGCCCATTCCTTCCCCTGCAGCCACACTTGGCCTTTGTTCATTTCGCTGTCCGAACCCTCGTGGGGCTGTACCTGCTGCTGGGGTTGTCCCAGGAGGCCTCGTGCTGGCATCAGCGTGTTTTTCTCCTCCCGTTGCTCACAGTCCCCGTGTCCCGTCCCTCTCTCCCCGGCGCAGGTGAGATCGCTCTCTGGTCGCTGGTTGTCCTGGCCATCGAGAGGTACGTGGTGGTCTGCAAGCCCATGAGCAACTTCCGCTTCGGGGAGAACCACGCCATCATGGGCGTCGCCTTCTCCTGGGTCATGGCCTTGGCCTGCGCGGCGCCGCCGCTCTTCGGCTGGTCCAGGTATGGAGGCGGCCGTGCCGGGGCTGCGGGGTCGGGCCGGCGGCTCAGCCGTGTCCTCCAGCCGTGTCCTGGCCGGCGCTGAGCTGGGCTCTCCCGCAGGTACATCCCCGAGGGCATGCAGTGCTCGTGCGGGATCGACTATTACACGCTGAAGCCGGAGATCAACAACGAATCTTTCGTCATCTACATGTTCGTGGTTCACTTCATGATCCCGCTGACGGTGATTTTCTTCTGCTACGGGAACCTGGTTTGCACGGTCAAGGAGGTGGGTACCAGCCGGTGGCGGTGGCCGGGGCCGTCCCTGTCCTCAGGGCTGGGAAGGGGACCCAGAAAGGGCCCTCAGGGCCAGGCTGGCCCTCCACAAAGAGGGAAATCGCAAACTCCAGATGTGCAGCCCGACGACCCCAAGCCCTGAGCCCGCGTCCCGTCCCACGCCGGCACAGCCGCCCCCAGCCCCACCACAGCCCCGCTCCCTTGTGCCCGCAGGCGGCCGCCCAGCAGCAGGAGTCTGCCACCACCCAGAAGGCAGAGAAAGAGGTGACCCGCATGGTCATCATCATGGTCATCGCCTTCCTGATCTGCTGGCTGCCCTACGCCAGCGTCGCGTTCTACATCTTCACCAACCAGGGGTCGGACTTTGGGCCCATCTTCATGACCATCCCGGCTTTCTTTGCCAAGAGCTCCGCCATCTACAACCCTGTGATTTACATCGTCATGAACAAACAGGTAACCGGCAGGATGCCGGGCAAGCTCCTTCTTTGTCCTTTGCTTTATGACAGGTTACGGCGAGCCGCGGCACCTCCAGGTGCTGGTGTGCCGGGAGGGGCGTTTGTTTCCAGCTGATCTTGCCCCGGCACACGGGAGGGCGACTGTGCAGCTCACCCTGGGTGTTGCACAAGTCTTGTAAATGACAGTTCATACTGCCTGAAAGCAGCCGGGCCTGGGGTGGTGGAGGAGCGGGGGCTGTGTCCGCCGAGTGGCAGGCAGGGCAGCAGGCAGCGGGGAAGCAGACTCACCGCCATGGCACCTCTCTTGCTGTGCGGGGGTTTCCAAGCAGCCCCTCAGCCAGAGCCATCCTGGTGTCTGCCCACCTCACCCCGCGCTCCCTTCTCTTCCAGTTCCGTAACTGCATGATCACAACTCTCTGCTGCGGCAAGAACCCGCTGGGCGACGAGGACACGTCTGCTGGCAAGACAGAGACCTCCTCCGTCTCCACCAGCCAGGTCTCTCCGGCGTAGGCCCCTCCGGAGCGGCCGGTCCTCGGGGTCCCCTCGCCGCCCCGGGAGCGCGAACCCCCGCTGCCACCGCCTGCCCCGCCGCACCGAGGCCACGGCCCCGCCGGGCGGGCTCCTCTCTCCTGGCACTAGGACCCCTGGGAACAAGGCTGTGAATGTGTACACACATTTTGTAATTAAAATGCAAAGGCTTAGCTCCTCCACTGACGTAAATCCGTGCTTTTCTGTTGACCTGCTGAGAGCTCGCGCCCCCATCCCGAGTGCAGATCCCCGGGCCCGACGCCCCGCCATGCCCGCGCCATCGTCTCCCTCGTCCCACCGCGACACGTCCCCGCCTCTGCCGCTGCGGGGCCAGAGCTGGGGACCCCTCCCGGCTCCGCAGCTGGAGACGGAGCCCAGCTGGTAGCACCCAGCCACTCAGCCCCGCCGCACTGCGGCTGCCCGGGCAGCTCTGGCTGTCGCCAGGTGCCCCAACCTGCCGTGTGCCCCCAGCCCTGCCCCACCTCCAGCACTTCAGAAGCCCCGGGAGGCACCGTGACTCCCGCAGAGGGGACAGGACAGGGTACCAGTGTACTTGGGCCCCTCTGTGCCACAGAGGCAATGGCTCTGGATCCCACCCCCAAGCAGGTGGCATGGAGGGGTCTGGTGGCACAGCATGGCACGGTATGGCATGGCACAGTAGGGTACAGTACAGCATGGCGTGGTGCGGTATGGCATGGTGCGGAACAGCACGGCATGGTGCGGAGTGACACAGCACAGCCACGTGCGGCTGCAGCCAGGTGTGCTCGGGGAGGGCGGGCACCTGCAGCACGCGGGTGTTCTGCTGTCCCCCGGTCCTGCCCGTCACCCACAGGCACCTCGGGCTCCCGCGGGGCTGTGCCCCCGATGTGCACCTCCCGGCCCCTCCCGTTCCAGCCGCCACCGGTTTGGCGTCAGCCCAAGTAGGAGCTTTTGGCCGGCGCTCGTGCTCCTGCGGCCGGAGCGGTGCCGCGCTGAGCTGAGCTTCCCTGCGCGCGGTAGCAGGCAAGACAAGGGAGCATATGGCTCAGAGACATCGACATATGCTCGGAGCACTACAAGATGGCATACTGCAATTGTAGCAGTGTTCTTCATTTTTATTTTTAGCTCAGTTATACAAATAAGATGTTTTTCTCGCTGTTCAGTGTTATCAACATTTGAAACTATTTTTGTACATTATTATCCTCTCTGATTTCTAATCCTATGCAGCTTTGCGAGGTCTAATAGGGAACATATAGAACCCGTGCAAGTTAAACCTTTAATAAAGAGCAATTTGCAAGTACAATTCTCTCATTATTTTTTTTTTGTCGATACTTCTGCATATTCAGTGAAATCTAAAGATTAGAGCTTTATGAATAATTCAGTGTTTAGGCTGATGTCTGATTCATGTACTTCAAATCCGGGCGCTGGTTTTGGAGGGAAGAGAAGGCAGGATTTGGTGTGCATTCGCTGTCCGCGAGGCTGTGCTCCACGGGAGTGACGCTCGGTGCCGCGGCTTTTACCGAATGGGAACAGGCTGGCAGTGCTGGCCTGGGGACAGCAACACGCAGGGTGCTGGGTGCCTCTCCCGGCTCTGTCCCCTGGGTCCCTGTCCCCTTGGTCCCTGTCCCCTGGGTCCCTGTCCCAGGCGCAGCAGGTGGGCGCGGACCCTGACAAAGCTCTGTCTGGGCAGCGCTTTGCACGCACATTGGTGCGGGAAGATGCCCACTGAGGTGGGCTGTGAACCGGCCCTGCTCGCACGTAATCCTGGCCCTCCCTCAGGCTTTCACAGGGGATGTGTATGAGGACATCGCTACTCTTACATAAAGAGGAAGGGACTGACACGGCGCCCTGTGGAGAAGCAGTGGTCCTGGGGTGGGGACATTCATGCTGCTCCTGCACCAAGGAGCAGTTCATGACGGGCTCGTCCCGCAAGCACGAGCAGGACGGAAAGCAACACAAGTGCCCTGCCCCCCTGGGACAGCCGGGAGAGGGTCCATGGGGTCACAGGACGAATTCTTTCTAACACAGCGCAGAAGTGCCCTGGGCGCGTTGGGGTGCCCGTATGGCTGAGGGTTCGGCTCACACCCGGCCCATGGGACGATGCTGTCCCAGCCGTGCTGTCCCTGCTGTAGTGCAGACCGGGGCTGCTGCAGGAGAGCGGCTCCTCCTGCCTCACCAGCCGACAAAGCAGATCTCCATCTCCTCACCTCCTTTGTGGGATCCTTGCTCCCTTCCGCTACCAGGCTGCCCCGGCAGCGCAGCCCCACAGCGGGGCTGTCGGGACGGGAGCCGGTGTGTCACACCAGCACACGGGGACAGGTCCCGCGCAGCCCCACGCCGCGGGGTGGCCCCCTGCCCGACCCCAGCACCCCGCCACCCACGAGCAGCGAGTAACTGTGACCCCCCATCGCTCACCCCGCTCCAAACCCCCACCCAGCCGTGCCCCTTCTCCCTCCCTCCCTTGCAAAGCTTCGGCAAGGGGCACTCAGCATCCCCGCCGCCTGCTCCCACTTGGGCAGCAACCAGAGCAATTAGCAGCTGCCAACCAGCACCTGCCGTTCCGATGCTAATCAGATAAATGAGCTGGAGGTGAGCTGAGCCTGTGAGCAGGGCTGGGCCTGCAGTTTGGGCTGCTGAATTTGGGGGTGTGTGCTGCCATGGAGCCTCAGGCAGGTAAGGGCTTTGCTGGGGCTCTGATGGCTGCGGTCCCTGTGCGGCCACAGGGATGAGCAGGGTCGTGGCTGTTTGGTTTCTGGGGGTTTGCAGCCCGTAGTGGTGTGAACGCCTTGGGCTGGGCCTGGGTTCCAGGAGGTGCTTCCCGTCTATCCCTGCAGCCAAAGCCGCTGGCGCAGCCCAGCTCCCCGGTCTGCTGGCCCGGCAGCCCCGGCACCCCCCAACCCTGCACATGGTCATGGAGGCGCTGCGGGCGCAGGACGAGAGGAAGGGCGCCTCTGTCGTTGCCATCAAGAGGTTCATCCTGGCCAAGTACCCCAGTGTGGACCCCATTCGCCTCAAGTACCTGCTGAAGCAGGCGCTGAGCAAAGGGCTGAGCCGTGGGGACCTGGTGCGGCCCCACAACTCCAGCGCCGTGGGGGCCACCGGCCGCTTCAAGGTGAGCAGGGGCTGCCGGCCCAGAGCGGCAGGGCTGGGGGCCAAGCTGCCTCCTGGCCCCGCTTCCACCTCCCTCTCGCCCCAGTTGGCCCCCGAGAAGCTGCGGCAGAAGCAGCCCCCGGGCAAGGCAGATCCTGAAGGAGAGCAGCCCCTGAAGGCAGCACGGAAAGGGACCACCAAGCCCCCCCGAACCCCTGCAGCGGGTCCACAGCAGCGAGGTAAAGGGCTGGGGGTGCCGGAGCCGCCCGGGGCTGCTGCGGCCCCGTGGAAAGGCTGCGGTTCCCCCTCATCCCCTGCCCCTTCTCCCACAGGCGCCACCAAGGAGAAGCCGACGGCAGCGAAGCAGAAGCTGAAGCCTGCGGATGTGAGTAGGGGCCACTGGTGGGCTGGGGGGCTCGTGGCACAGCGGCACCCAGAGCGGCCCTGTCCCCTCCAGGTGCAGCCGCCAGCGGCAGCCAAGCCCAGGAGCGACGGAGCGAAGCCCCCGCAAGCTGCTGGCCGCCCCCGGGCCCCCGGCAAAGGGCGTTCGGGGCCTTCCAAGGCTCCAGCTGCTGAGGATGCAGGAGGGGGCCATGGCGACAATCCCGCGGGTGCTCGGGCAAAGGGGCCCCGAAAGGCTCCAGCAGGAAAGAACAAGAAGGTGCCCAAGGAGGCGCAGCAAGATGGGCCCAAGGAGAAGGGGGCGAAGGGCAAGGAGAAGGGGGCAAAGGACAAGGAGAAGGGGGCGAAGGGCAAGGCGAGGAAGCCCCAGGTGACGGCGGGAGCCGGGCAGGGGGAGGCCAGGCGGCTGAAGGCAGCCCCCCGCCCTGCAGACAGGAGGGATCTGTAGGGTCCCAGACAGCCCTGCTGCCCGTGGGACCCCATCTGGGTCCAGGCCCTCGGGATTTGGGTTGGTTTTAGTCCCCAGGACAGGTTTTAACTCATGTTCACCTACTAATAAAGCTTGTTCACTCCCCTTGTGAAGCGGCTGCTGCCCTGCCCGGGGTCTCTGTCCCCCCAGCCCTGGCCTCGCCCCACACGGCACGGGGTGCGCTGTGCTGCGGCAGCTGCCGGCCTCGGGGAGAGGTGCCCGTCTGCCCCACGTGCCCCCAGCTGCAGCGGCACAGCTGGCCAGCCAGCGGTGCTGGGCTCCGGAGTGCAGGTTTTGGGGGCTGTGTGTGCAGGTGGTGAACCCCAGTGCTGGGCAATGGCCGAGGGCCCTGGGACTGTGGGCCACGACACAATGGCACCCGTGGCACCCCGGGTGCTGCGGAGCTCGGCCTTGGCCGGTCCTGCCGCTGTGGGGCCGCGGTGCCCGCGCTGTGGGGCGGGTGTCCAGGCTCCCGCTGCCCTTGTGCTAATGCCCGGCTGAGCCGGGATTACAGCGGTGCCGGGGCAGCAGGTCCGGTGTGTGCCATGGGTGAGGGTCCCCGCGCCGGGGGGGCTGCCTGTGCTCTGCTCACGGTAAGAGGAACACCCTCTTTTAGGGTTCCAAAGAGGGGTTTGGGGTGCTTGCTGCAAGCTGCTGTGCTGCTCGTGCTCTTGTTGTCTGTGGCACAGCTCCCAAACACAGCTCTAAACCTGTCTCGCTAGCTCCTGTGGGTCAGCGTATGAACACTTTCACTTAGTAGCTTCAAATGCCTGATTTTTCTCTTGCTCTGCGCAGAACAGAGCCCTCCTGAAGGTCAGCCCGATAATGCCAAGGGTTACAGTCCTCCTGGGCAAGAGAAAATAAGTGGAAGTAAAACGCTCTTCCTAAAGAGGATTTTGCTAATCTTCAGCCGGCCTTGCCAATGCCCTCCAAGGTTCCTGGCCTTGCTTCAGAGCTTAAGCAAGAGCTGAGCAAACCAACTTATCTTTAAACTTCAGCCTTGGCCATGTCGATCCATCTTTAATGGAGCTGAAACGCATGTCCCCCAGGGACGGGGCGTGGGATGCCGCGGTAATGATGGAGCGGAGCGCGCCGGCTCCTCTGGCCCTGGTTACCCGCACAACGCTCCGCTCGCTCGTGGGAACGTTCCGTAACAACCGGGCGGGAGCTGCGTCCTTGCTCACCGGGCACTTGGTGCAATCATGAGGCTCTTCTGCTTTGAGAGAGGCCAAATCATTTAATTGCTGGATTTAGCTTTGCTGAGAATCAACTTTCTAGTGGGAGAAGAAAATCCCTCTGGTGTCTGGAAAGAGCAGCTTGTATTGGGGGAGGTGGAAGAGTGAGGATTTAGCAATGCCACAGTTATTAAGAGCTATGGGCTGTGCTGGTGCACGGCGCTGAAAGCGAAGCCTCGAGGGCTGGCGGTGGACAGAGCAGGTGTTTGGGACTGGGTGGGGACGAGGGATGTGTGCCTGGCCCTGGGCACTGCCTGGTGTTACTGGGCTGTGCGCAGCACAGCGTGCGGCTGGGTCACAGCTCCGGTTGTGTCCTCGCGATCTTCCCCCTCGCGCCAGGTCCTGTTCTGGCAGGAGCCGGGGAGCAGGAGCAGCGCGTGGCCACCGGGGCTCTGCAGGACCCAGGGCTGAGCAGCGCGTGGCCACCGGGGCTCTGCAGGACCCAGGGCTGAGCAGCGCGGGGTCGACACCCGGCACGCGTGGACACGGGGAGGCTGTCGGCTGAGCTGCCGCCGGGCACGGTGCGCAGAGCTCCCCGCGCACCCACCGCGCTGCGCGTCCCTGGCGTGCGCAGGGCAGGAACCGCACCACGCGTATTCAGCACCTTGTTTTATTACAAAGATAGGCTTTTCCAAGAGTCTGCCACTTCCACTACACAGCAGGTAAGGGCACTACACCCACAACACGTGCCAAAGTTTAAAAACATGTTACAAAGGGCTCGGGGGTTCCAGACAGCACTACAAACCCTCAAGCTTCTGCTCTGTTGAAGTTGTTTCTTTAAAACAGTTGTAGCAACTACTTCTTTTTTCTTTGGAAAAAATTAAATAATAAAGCAATAGGCCCTAATGGATGGCCCAGTCCCAGCACCTGGAGGCAAACTATTGTGTCAGCTCACCTGCGTCCTTTCCTTCTAACAACACGGGGCTATTGCCCCATGGCCCCTTCCCACCTCCAGCCAAGCTCAACGTTCTCTGCCACCCTCTCCCTGTCGCCCGTGCCGTCCCGTGCTGGGCCCGCCTGTATCCCTGGCAGCTATGGGCCCGCCTGTATCCCTGGCAGCTATTCACAGTTTTTAAAAGAAAAACAAAAAAAATCAAGAATCTTTTGTGAAATCACTTTCAAAATAAAATGTAGCCCAGCTACATTCTTAGAGTGTCTATTCTGAAGCCACGTCCTCAGCAAAGACATTGAAACCTCCACAGTGTATGTACTTTTTCTGTAGTTTGCTTTAAAAAACCCTCTCTTCTTCCCCTTTCCCTCCCCTCCCTACCCCCCTTTTAACATACTGGATAAAGTCTATAATTTGTTTTAAAATAGATATCTATATACACTTCTGCAATTCTGATGTTCTGATTCCGACACACGTGGCGTCACTGAGAAGGATGGGATGGAGGCCACCGTTCCACGCAGTGCCAGCAGAGCTCCGGCGGGCCGCGGCCGTGGGCCCCGGGCGGCTCCCGCCAGCTGGATGAGCAGCGCGGCTCAGCCTCCACCGGCCCTGCCCGCACTGAGGTAGGAGCTTGTGTTTTCTGTTAGTTTGGCAACGCGGTGGCTGGGCTGGGTGTACTTTCACGGGCAGGTTGCCTGCGCGGGGCCGCTGGCTCTGAGCACGCGGCGCTGCTGCGGTGCAGCCTCTGCGGAGGGGCCCGTGTGACTGCAGACACCAGAATGGCCACAGCTGCCTCGGCTCCCTGAAGGGCAGCCCACGGAGCTGGGATGGGGTTTGCTCCAGCGCGGCTGTGCGGGACAGCAGGGACGCTTCTGTGTCTCGGGTGAGCTCTGTCTGTGCAGTGGGGGGACGCTGCTGCCCCTGCAGCCTGTGGTGCTGGAGCTGCTCTGCGGGTCTGCGAGCGGGAGCAGCACCGGTCACAGGGACGGGCTCCGGTCCCTGTGCCTTTGCAGGCCAAGCTCAGAGCAGAGGCGGCAGAACTGCGCTCTCTTGGGTGACAGCCACGGCGGGCTGGGTCCAGAGCAAGTGGAACTGGCTGCTCTGGGAAGACACCTCTGCAGCAGTGACCCTGTTTGGGGAATTGAGGAGATCGCACGGGGCAGAGAGGGGAGATGCTGCCTGTGTTATCCCTGCACGTGGCTCCCATTGCTCTGCCAGAGGCCGTCAGCAGGAGCTGATCCCCGGCACCAGCAGCGCTGCCGGGGCCGTGGGGCCAGCACCGCGCTGTGTGCTCACCCAGCGCCGCCGGGAGGCTGCGGGGCACCAGCCCTTCCCTTTCCCACCTCGTCTGGTTTCTGGGCAGAAGCTGTGCCTGGGGCCAGTCGCCTGGAAGCCAGGACATTTGCCAACCTGCTGCAACCCCAGTGCGCAGTGCAGGCAGATGCAGGACCCGGGGAGGGGGAACGCCCCTTCCCATGCTGGCTGACACGTAACACGCTCCCCCGGCTCCGTAACAGCCATCTCTGTTGGGGGATAAAGTGCTTGCGCCGTGTTTAGCTGCTTGGGAAGCAACTGCTTTTTCTCAGCCCCGAGTTCCCAGTGCTGCTCAAGTCTCAGATGCAGGAGTGGTTATGTCTACACATACAGTACAAAAATTAAAAGGCACAATAATACACAGAATGCAGCAGATAGTGAACAGCTGATAGAGTCCCTGGTGTTGGAAAAACAAGGATGTTGAGGGATGGTGTAAAAGGGAGCGCAAGCGTTGCTCCGGTGGCCTTTGCTGTCTCTGCTCAGTGCTCCCTGAGCTCCCCTCTGCTCCGCGTCTGTCGTTCCTGCTTCTGCAGCCCCATCTCTCATCCTGAGGAACCACGAACAGGGATGCAGCAGCCGCTGCCTGCCCAGGCGCTGATCAGGGGGAAGTGGGGACTGAGCTGGCCACCAGTGTCATGTCTCCATTTCTGGCTGGCAACAGCAAATAAATAACAGGTGCCACAGTGCAGACCAGAGGGGTTTGGAGCTGCTCGGAGAGGTGTCTCGTGGCTTCTTGTTGGGAGAAGGAGCCCTTCAGCCACGGGCCAGGCCCACCCCACCACAGGGCTGGTTTGAGCGTGACCCTGGCAGAGGCGAGCCGTGGTGAATCCGCGGCTGAAGGCCGGCTCCCCGCGGCGCTGTGCTGCGGGAAGGTCGCTGCAGGGCTGCGGTCGGCCTAGGCTTCGCTGCAGCACTCGTAGATGTTGTCCTCCATGAGCGCGATCACTTGCTCGAACTTGTGCTGGAGCTGGGTGCGCTTCGTCGTGGGGTTGGCGTCCAGGGCGGCCACGATCTGCGGGGGACACGGGCAGGTGGGTGGGGGACAGCACCGGGGTGCCCACCCGCCAGCCCTGCTGGGACCGAACCCTGGAGAGCCCCCGGCTGCCCTGGGCTCAGCCGAGGCCCCGAGCAGGGCTGGGAAGGGAACGCGCCCCAGGCGCCGGCAGTACGGGCAGTACCGGCACCGAGGCGCAGAGCTGCCCGGCAGCGGCAGCACCCGGCACGGCCGCCACCGGGACAGCAGGGGGAGACCCCGGAGTGGACTGTGCCAGTGTGCTCTGCCTTCCCGCTCCAGTCTGGCCCAGCCAAACGCTGTTAAAATCAGCCAGGAAGAGCTGGCCTTCTCAGCCAAGGAGAGCAGGTGCATCTGTGTGCGCATACATTACACGTGTGCATGGGATTATGCAAACAACGCTAATCCCGTTTCTGTGGGGCTGGATGCAGGCATCTGACCGCTCCGTTACAAAATACTGTTTGTTATTATACTGCTTGTTATTCCCTCCGCAGGTACGCTGAAGCCTGAGTGCAGCTGAACCCACTCACCTGGGAGCGATATCTCTTGGCGTATTTGTATATCTCAGCCATGGCGACGTTGGTATTGAATTCATTACGGTATTTCTTTATAAAGACACAACAGAGAAGGGAAGAATATTAACATGATACAGCAAGCGAGTTCAAGCCCAAACAGCAGGCATTAAGTAGATTAAAAGAAGGTTTTGCCTAGGTATTTTTGTTACTGTTGCATTGATGCAGCCAGGCTTTTGACTTGCTCCTTTAAGGAAGGTGCATTTTCTTACATCAGAAACAGCCTCAGTGTTTTTAAAGCCATCCCTGACCGCCCACACCTGATCACGCTGTTTATCCCTCGGTGCTCAAAGCCATCTCAAAGGATGGGGCAGCGCAAGAGCTGGGCGGAGGAACGTGGCAGAAAAACCCCAGGAGGCAGCTGAGGCTGGGGCGCCACTGGAAGCGGTTTGGTGCTGAGGAGGCCGCGGTGCATCGCTGGCGGGGCGTGCAGCCGGGGCGTGGCCGCCAGCTCCCGGAGCTGCTACCAGGGCTGGCATCCCACACCGGGCCAGCTGCCCAGGGGGTGCAGAGATCCTTCTCCCAACTCCCTGGCTCTTTGGCACTCAATTTTGCTTCCAGCTCCCAGTGGTGCCAAAGCGAGTTAGGTTCAAGCTAACTCGTGGGTGTTTACTGCAGCTCTGGCACTAATTGAAGATGCTTGGAATTAGGTCAGAGGAAGTTTGTGCCTGGAAGTTTGAGGCAAAATATCCTTTCTTGTTTGCTCCTTCCAGCACCTAAGCATAGCTGACTGCAGCCTGTGCTCCTGTGCTGCCCAGCTCCCGCCGAGCAGAGCAGGGCTGGTGCTCTTCGCCGTGGCGCAGCCCCCGACCCGCGCACCGCGGCTGAGCCCCCGACCCGCGCACCGCGGCTGAGCCCCCGACCCGCGCACCGCGGCTGAGCCCCGACCCGCACGCAGCGGCTGAGCCCCCGACCCACGCACCGCGGCTGAGCCCCCGACCCGCGCACCGCGGCTGAGCCCCGACCTGCACGCAGCGGCTGAGCCCCCGACCCGCGCACCGCGGCTGAGCCCCCGACCCGCGCACAGCGGCTGAGCCCCGACCGCCGCCCCCGCAGCCCTTACCCGCGACTCCTCGGCGAGGTGGGCGTTCATCTCCTGCTCGCTGAGCGGGGGCATGTCGTGGATCTGCTTGTAGTATCGCTGCACTATCTTCCTGTACTCGGGGATCTCCTTGGCGTACAGGAGTTTGTTGGTCGGGGAGTCCTAGAGTGAGATACCAAAATCAGACACTGTACTGTTCCTGGCTCAAAACCTTTCATCCTGTCTGACCAAAGCACCAACCCCAACGACAGGGGGGTCAGCAAACAGCCAGGTCTCTGGTCTGGCTAATGATGGGCACTTGCTGGAACGTCACGGTGCATGGAGCCATGGCCCGTCCCTCTGTCCTCCTCCTGGTGTGAGCGAAACGTTGGGCAGCTGCTGTGCGGGCGGAGGGTCTGCGGGGTCTCATTCTGCACCAGGGGCAGGATGAACGCGTGCACAGGGCAGGCGAGGTGCCTTGCTGCCCGGTGACGCTCTGCAGATGAGCGTAACACGACAGCGTTGGATAAAACACTTGTGGTTGTGGCTCTGCGTGTGGAAATTGGTAACAAGGGCTTCTGCATGCATTTACTCGGGTCTCTTGAGCAGCCAGCTTGATTTAAACTGAAGAACAAAGCTCTGTTACAAGCTGAACTTTGTCAGTTGAAATGTTGCTCTTGGATTTTTCATGTAGCTTTGATTTATTTTGCATTGGCTAACCCAGCCTGCCTGGCCTGTATTGAGTGCGCGTGAAGTAATTAACAGAAAATACTGAGTTCTCTTGATTAATGTCAGCTTGGACAAAGCAGTTTTAACCTCGCGGCCACACGATCGGCTGTACCGGTGAAGACATAACCCTGCCTGCACTCCTCGCAAGTGCCAGCATGACTGATTCTAACCCCGCGGCAATCCTGCCCCGCTGGTATCATTACCCGGGGAATGAACTTGGCCGATCCCGCAGGGAAACGGCCCCGGGAGGAACATGGGCGCGGGCTGGTGCCGCTGCCCTGGCAGGGAGCGGGGCCGGGATTTCGGGCTGTGCCCGTGGCACAGCCGCGTCAGCTGCGTCGGGCAGCGAGCGGGGCGGCCCGGGGCGGCTGCAATCTGCTGCTGCAATATGTGCCGCGTCTAACGCTGCGGGGAATCGGGAAATGGGCACCAGGCTGTGGCACCAGATCCCTCAGCAGTTTATTTTCAAACCCAGTGACAAGGCACTACAGGAACACAGCCAAGTTACAGAGCCTGCTCAGAACGCCGGGTTTGGTTTGTGTTTTGTGTTTTTTTTTCCCTCGGAAACACAAAGGAAACCCATGCTGCCTCTTTTTAAAGTTATGTTTTAATTTGTGCCTGATTTGTCTGTGTTCTGTAGAGCTGGGCACTGGTTTATTAACTGCTTGCACACTGCAGATGTGCAGAATCCGAATCCACTCTCACATCTGCAGTTTTAAGAACAACATCCTACAACCAGGGGACGCATCCAGCCTGGAAAACGTTCAGCGCTTCAATGCGTGTATATGCAAGCTGATTTTGATGCTGAGGATTTATTCTTCCCGTATTACTCAACAATTCCTTCACTTATGCTATTGTATTCCTAAAAAATGTTTCCATCTGCTGTCTGACTCCAGCTGACCCCTCTTCCCCTCATCCGCAGCTCGACAAGGACGAATTGTGGCTGTTTCGTAATACATGCAAAAAAAAGCCCCAAACCCAAACAAACAAAAAATCAAGGCTCATTAGATCTTCCTCCAGCGTTAACCTCTCCCAGCACAGGCTTCCTGCTGCCCTCGCGCTGGAGCCACACGGAGCAGCGTCCGGCTCCTGTCCCTCGCTCCATAGGGTCCCCCACATCACACACGGTGCTGCCGCCAGCCTTGGGGACCGGGGACAATTTACAGTGTTTCTTAGTAAAACTTGTTTATGTGGGGAAGTTTCAAACGTCAACACCGCGCTCAGCCAAACCCGCGGGGAGCAGGAACCATGGGCACTGGGTGTCCCGCTGCCTCCCGGCCCCGCGGGACAGTGCGCGGGCTCTGCAGCCAGCGTGTGACAAGGACACTGCACCAGGGAACACCCCGAGCTCCAGGGGCAGGGACACGGCCGTGCCCGCCAGCCGCCTCCACCTGCGATGGTTGGGAGCGTGTGCCGGCCCCAGGCGTCCCCGCACCCCTCGGCTCCTCCTGGGCTTCCCCTGGGTGAGGGGCTGTGCAGAAACCACCAGCCGCGGGGATCAGATCTTCACCTGAACCTGCAGCACCTCCCATCCTGCCACTGGAGTTCACACGATCCTCAGCTGCTGCTACGGGACTGTTAGACTGCTGCTGTCCCCTAGACCAGCCCCGGTTCGGATGCTGCCTGAAGCTGGGTGCTCTCCTGGGACCAAGGGACAGCTCACACAGCCACCCGCGGACACGGAGCCAGCGGCCAGGTCTCCATCCGCCCAGCTTGCTGGGCTGGGGCCTCAGCGTTTTGTGTGTCCTGCTGGTGACCATGTGTCCCCACTCCCCAACTGCTCTTTGTGACAGGAGCGCTCAAGCCTGAGCCAAGTGCGGGGGAAAGGAAGGGGAGAACTGATCCGCAGGGAGATGTCCCCCCTGGTACCTTGCCCAGCTGCAGGTCCGACAGGGAGCAGGCGTCGATGAAGGCCTGGGCGATCACCGAGAGACAGGCGTCGATGTGGTCCGTCTTGTCGATGTCGAAGACGAACTGGGGGTTCTTCAGGATGTTGACCCAAAACCTGAGAGGTAGGCTGCGAGGGAAAGGAGCCAGAACACACACCCGTGAGGTTTTGTGCTCCAGCGGGGAGGGGAGGAAAGGCAGGAAACATCATGAAATGAAGAGTAGAGAGGAAAAGATGAGGAACCGGTTTCAGCTATTTAATCACCCCCTCGCTAGAGGGGCAGGCACACATCTGCACCCGGAGAGACCTCAGGCTGGAGCGTGTGGCACGGCCAAGAGACACGTACAGCCTCGTATGGGGAGTGTACCCCTGTCCTTGTCCAGGTGAGCGTGTACCCCTGTCCTTGTCCAGGTGAGCGTGTACCCCTGTCCTTGTCCCTCGCTCGGGCAGCAGCTCCTGGGCCAGCACAGACAGCAGCAGGTTTGCCCGCACAGGCTGTCACATCAGGCTTCCTCGCTTGCTGGTTTTTGTAGCAATGGTGTCAGCTCCTTTTCCGTCTTCCCTGACAGCACTGTCATCTGGTTCTGATGGTAAGCCTGGCCCCGTGAAATGCATTTCATGTGTCCTTTTTTTTTTCTACTCTCTCATAATTTTCTCCTCCAGTTATTTCAGCGCTCGTTTGGCCACAGCACAACCTCAGTATATCACTCGCCATTCCCGCCATCCCTCCACAGCAGCTGAGGAGTGAAAGCCACTGTCTTTGCTCTACTGGCAAATAAAGGTAATGAAGGGCAGGCAAACCCACAGCTCAGCGGTTGTGTCTGCATGCCTGCTACCCCAGCCAAATCTGGTGTTCATATTCACGTGTTGGGCTGGCAGCCCCTGTCCCTGCAGCCTCGGGAGCGCTGAGCCCCTCCTGGGCGCTCCCTGCTCCCACCGCTTACAGCTCCCGGTTTCTCTCCTGCTTTGTCTCTCTCCATCGCTCTGGCCCCCACACCCGCTCCTGCTGCTGGGGTCCCCAGCCCCGCTCCCTGCCGGTCCCCGCGCTGCCACCACCGCCCCAGCACCCAGGGTCCCCTGAACACCCCGCAGTCGCAGCTTCACTAACCAGATAAATCAGGAAAAGTGCCCCCAAGGGCTGAAAAGCCAGAAAGCAAGTGAAAAGGAGCCAAATATGCTGCTTTTAAAACCTCCATGGTGTTTGAAGAGCTGACATGACTTTGGACTCTGCCTCAGATCCCCGTGCTCGGAGCTAACACCGCTGCTGTGTCCCGTCCTGTCTCTCTCTGCTTCTGCTTTGTTTGCATCAGCGTGCCAGTCCTGCCCTGCCCGTCACCTGCTGCGCCCCCGCCCAGCTCGCCGCTGCCCTGAGCTCTGCTGGTTCAAAGCTCTCCAGGCCTGTGTCTGGCCCCACCTTTCACCGCCTCCTCGCCACCCTCCTGCTTTCCAAGTCCCTCTTCTACTTCTAGCAACCTAATGATTAGCCCAGGACACCAAGGCTCTGCAGCTGCTGCTCCTGAGAGACAGAAGGAAGGAAGGAAAGAAAGAAGAGATTTCCTCTTCCAAACCTGTTGGTCTTCCAGATGTGCATAGTGTCAGGGTCTGTGATCCCTCTTTTCTCTGCTTGCTCCTCTAAGAAGTCAAAGAAATACTTGACGGCCACAGGCGGTTTATCATCTCGGATGCTGAGAATGGCTTTGAACAAGTCGTCCAGGAACTTCTGCAGCGTGCCCTGCGGGACGAGCGCACACGATGGGGACGGGAGCGCGGCAGCGCCCCAGCCCAGAACGCAGCGCCAGCGGCTGCGGAGCTGCGCGCAACGGGAAAGCCTTCGCTGCCAGTTGGATAAACGAGAAGGGAAAGGGGATGCCGAAGCAGGGAGGGAAAGGCTTGTTTGTGCATAGTGATATAATTAGCTTGCATTTGGGTTTAATTTCTTTTGGCATTGAGATTTTTCTTTCTTACTGCTAGGATCTCACATCTGTGATTGTTCTGCACAGTAAATACAAAGAAGACTGGAGACTGCTGGCCATCCTTGTGATCTCTGCTCCAGCGAGGCATCATGCTGGGATTAAAGATGGGCTGGGAGCCCAACTCCTGGAGCATCCGCACAGAGCGGGCAAGTTCCAATCTGAATTAAGATTGCACAGACAGAGCTGAGCATCTCCAGCTCCTTTCCCAGCAGGATCCCTGGCTGGGGAGATGGGTTTGGGTCTGAACTGTGCATCGTGAGCCCTGCAGCGCTCAGCATCACACGCACAGAGCCCAGCTCAGCCCGGGACATGGCATGGGGCTTCACGCTGCTCCATGCATAGGCTGGGGAGGGGGAGCCCGGCTGCATTGCTGAACCTGCTCCTGAAGCTGCTCCCGCCGCCCCGGAGCCCCCGGTCCCGCACAGCCCCAGCGCCAGCCCCCGCTCCCACCTTGGTGGAGAGCAGCCTGGTCAGGTAGATCTCCGGCAGGACCTTCTTCCTGTGGCTCTGTCTGTGCGACTTCTTGTGCTCAACGGATTCATCGGTGGGGAGGACCTGCTCCGACAGAAAGCACACGGTCAGAGCGCTCCTCTCCGCAAGTGTCACACCGAATTCTCCTTTAACTATAGAACGCCAATGTCAGCTACACGTAAAATTCAATTAAAAAGCAGTTAATGTGTTACAAATAGACCCTTATATGGCTTTAAAAAAGTGGTTCATAATACTCAGTTTTCCTGACGTATGTTTCTCCTGCGCTCTTTATTGCCTCTCTCAAGCTAGACAAAGAAAATGAAACAATCAATCTCACTCGGCGCGTCAGTCTGCTCGCCGTCCTGGCCGCCGCGCAGCGCCCCGGTGCACTTCAGGCTCCCAGGAGCTACGCACGAGGCTTCCACGGAAACCAAACCGGCTTTCTTCGGTTTGGAAAAAGTGCAAGAACGATCAGCCAATGGTTCTACCCTGGCCTTTGTAAAAACAAAAATAAATATTCCACTGGTCAGGTCATTTAATTACTGCTCTATAACGACCTAACGGGCCATTTAAGTCCATCTTGGCATTGTTTCACATGTGCGCACTTGGTTTCCTGTCCCTTCTCCCCCTTGCTCTGCGCGTGCTTGTGCGTGCATGTACCGTGTGTTTGTGCTCTATTTGAGCACCGACACTTCAGCAGAGAAAAAAAATGAAGCTACCAAATATTGTTGTTGTCCATCACACTTATCCTCATAGCAGCTTTTAGCACCGCTCAGCACTCGGCACTCCCAGCGCGCACAGGCAGAGCTCATTCATCTCCGTGCCCTGGGGCGGCGGCTCCCGCAGGATGTGACCCAGGCTGCCGTGGGTGCTACCGGCGGCACCGACCGCGCTCCCGGCTCCCTGCGTGACCCAGGCTGCCGTGGGTGCTACCGGCGGCACCGACCGCGCTCCCGGCTCCCTGCGTGACCCAGGCTGCCGTGGGTGCTACCGGCGGCACTGACCACGCTCCCGGCTCCCTGCGTGACCCAGGCTGCCGTGGGTGCTACCGGCGGCACCGACCACGCTCCCGGCTCCCTGCGTGACCCAGGCTGCCGTGGGTGCTACCGGCGGCACTGACCACGCTCCCGGCTCCCTGCGTGACCCAGGCTGCCGTGGGTGCTACCGGCGGCACCGACCGCGCTCCCGGCTCCCTGCAGCTGCTGACAGCCACACTGGGCACAATTGCTTTGCCATCCTGGTGATTTTTCATTATGTCCCATTGCACTAAAGCTTGTCTCCAGATAACCTCTCTGTGCCTCTGTGAGCCTCTCGGAAGCAAACTAACGAGCCCCGAGGCAGCTTGTTCATCACACCTGACGTTCCAGCCCACGGAGATGAATTAAGTTAATACCAGCGAGGCTGAGAGGGTTTTCTCCTCTTTCATCACACATGCTGAAAAAACAGGATGCAGAGACTGGAGTGCAGGAGAGACGAGGGATCACTGTGTCACCCTGCTCCCAGCGCTGTCCCAGGGGGACGTGTCCCGGAGAGCCCCCGGCAGCAGGGGACACCCCGTCCCCCTGTCCGCTGCGGGATCCCCCAGCCCGGCCCCCAGCAGCGGGACACTCACCAGGTGGAAGTACTTCTCGGTGTCCAGATCCTTCACTGTGGAGCACAAGAGAGACACGGCAGCTCAGTCGGGGGCCCAAACCCGCCCCAGACGCCCTGCGTCAGGAGGTGCTTTGCTTTCCCCAAGAGCCCCAACATCGAGTGGGTGCTCCCACCCAAGCGACCACAGCATTTTTGTGTTGGTTGTGTTTATCACCTTCTGGGGTGCATGGGGAGCCCCTCAGGAAGCACTGGAGGGAGGACTCGAGGTCTCCCAAGGGTGTTTTAAGAGCCACCCAAGAGGGAGCAAGAGCAGGATCACCACAGGGACACCTGCACCGCGATGCCCGCGGTCACCAGGGCCGTAGCTCCTTGTTCAGCAGGCGCAGGGACCCCCACCACGCAGACAGCCTGGAGAGGGGCTCTGAAACTCCTTGCTCAATGTGAATTTTTGTCTCCCTTGGTCTGTTCTGACTCCCTGCACAGCCTGAAACCTTGAAATGCACTGACAAAAAACTGCACGCGTAACTGCGCTGGAAAGGGCCCAGCTCTGCCCAACACGCTGCTACAACGGGGCGATCTGCGAGTGCCGGTGACACCGCAGCCCAGCACACAGGCAGCTCGCGCACCCCTGGCCACACACCCCTCTGCAACACCAGTGCTCCTGCCCGGCCAGCAGCCATGGGGAAGCGAGGCGGGACGCTACCTCTGCTCAGCGTGGTGTCCTTCTTGTCCGACAAACTCATGGCCAGCGATGCCCCTTCGGGGATCTGCGGAGGAAGAAACAGCAGATGATGAGGACAGGGCTTAAAGGTGCCTCCCATGGAGCCACAGACGGCCCCACGGAGACCCCGGGGGCCGGGGACACCGGTGCAATCACTGCTGAAACCCTCCGTGCCTGCCCTGCTCCCTCCCCAGCCTGGAAACGCCACTGCCCTACATGGAAACGGTCTTTAAAATGCAAATGCAAGACAGTGAGATTCTCAAATCTGACAGGAATCAGGCAAATATATGTATCCGAGACACATTTTGGATGTCGACACCAGGTACTCTGAAGAGGAAGGAGCCTTGCGCAGGTGTGTCCTGCCTTTCCCTGAAGGGGAGAAGGAGCGCGGAGCCTGCACCGCGGGGCCGGTGCCACCGCTCCGTGCTGCGGGCACCGGGCCAGCGCTGGGGCTCTGCAGCGCGGCTGCTACACTAATCACCATATTAATAACGACTCAGCTCCGGTTTTGATTTTCCGTGCACTGCTACAGACCAGTGAGGATTATGCTCCCAGGCATACTCAGGAATATGGAAATCATAGAAGAACTTCTGGTTTCATTTAATTTTAAAAGGAAAAACGGTCAAGAAAACAATTTGATTTGCCACATTTCCCCACCCTTTGGCCTCTGCTCCTCGATGGCATCCCCACCCCGGCTCTCAGAGCTGGCAGCGACAACTGTGCCCGTGACTTCAGCAGGAGCACGGATCAAGAGCAGAGTGATACTAATCAGCTAAGCTGGTGGCCGTTGGGAATAGGAGCTTTTTTTCCTCCTCTTTCTGTTGTCAGTAATAACTTGTTTTGCATGAAGAGTGTTTAATTAGTTTCAGTGTGTTGCAATATTAACGAGCTTCTCGCCAGGGCAGATGTCTATTCCCCGGAAGCTCTGGCGGAGCTATGGCAACCTCCCTGCCTGTTCCTGATAATCCTGTTTTTGGAGGGGAACCGCAGCTCGCCCCTGGGGCCAGGCGGGCTCCGAGGAAGCACAGCCTTCCCGCAGCCTGCCAGGATTACCTTGTAATGTGCTAATGTGTTCAGCTTCTTCCTGCCGTCCTCCACCACCGAGGTGTCGTCCAGGTCCCGCAGGATGTAGCTGTCGGTGCTGGTGGCGAACCACTCTGCGCACAGAGGAGGGAGAGGTGGCACCCGCCCCGGGAGGGACGCGCCGCGGGGTCCGGGGCTCCAGGGCCCGCTGCGTGGCACCGGGGCACCACTGGCAGCATGGGCTCCTCTCACCAGCACTGGGCTGGGATCCTTTTTAAATTTCAGGATAAGAAGTTGAGCACTGGGTAGATAAATGACAGCCCTGCATCTGTGGCAGGACAGGAGTCCATGGGCTCCCTTACCACTGCTTATGGTGAGACATGTACTGACAAGGCACGTGCAGGCTCAGAGGGTCCCTGTTTTGGGGTTAAGACTATGGGCTTTAAAGGGTGCAAGTCCAAGCATCCCTTTGCTCAACTCGGGCTCTCCTAAAGCGTCTTTCCTGTTACTTGGCTCCCTCCTGCCCACAAGGATCTGGTCCCATCCCCTGCAGACCACTCAGAACAAGGCTGCCTTGACGTCTGCTCCCTCGTCAGCGCTGCCTCACCCGCTGCCCTCTGACAGACACCGAGAGCTACCATGCAACATCAGCTGCTTCCTCCGGCTCTAAGGACCGGCCGGTCCAACGCATCTGGTCCTTACCGAGGTCGACGTCTTCCACCCTTGGCCACTGGGAGTAGGGCACGTTCTTGCAGAAGGCCTCCAGAATCTTCTCCTTCACTTGGCTGAGCGTGTCCGTGTCCATGGCCCTGACGCTCAGGGAGTCCATCCCGCAGCCTTGGAAGGAGACGTTGAGGTTCTGCGGACAGAGGCTGGGTTGGGGTGACCCGCCCGGCTCTGCCGGCTCCCGGGACCGCGCAGGCTGCTGCACCCGCAGCTCTCGCTGCCGCGCGCCGGGCCCCGCGCTGCTGGAGATCAGGCTGAACAAATGCAGCTCCCTGTGCCTTCCCGCTAGAGAAGGGCGCTGATTTACAGCTGAAGGCCCCTGTTTGGTGATGGAGCCAGGAGGACGCAGGCAGCAAGGCCACAGCCTCCCCACGGCTGCCTCGCTAATGCACCTCAGCCCTGACACACAGAGACCACCCTGGGGGCAGGAGAGGTCACCGCATCACCAGTCACCCCAGCTCAGCTCCAGCTGGTGACAAATGGGACTGCCAGGGCTCGGTGCCCGGCCTTTCCCCGACGCAATGGGCTCAGCTCTTTTGTTTAAACCAGCTTTAAGTGCGGCAGGCTGGGTCTGCAGCAGCGCTGGAGCCAACCCCCAGCACCCCAGGAACCTGCTGAGAACCCCTTGAGCAGCCGGACACGCAGCTGCGAGCGGGGATGCCCAGATACTGCTACAGGTGCCGCAGAACGCCGCAGGGCAATGAGAGCGACTCCTACAAAACCCCCTCTCCCAGGCGCCTCCTCCCCTCGCAAGCCGTGCAGACCCCAGCGCCCCAAGCGTGGCCTCTTCCTCTGGCCCGGCTTTGCGCTGGGACAGCCCCAGCTCTGCCTCTGCTCGAGTCCTCCGCGGTGTGCCCGAGCCCCAGGACAACGCCGAGCTGCACTTGGTGGCACACACAGCCCTGAAGCCACCCCACAGCAAGCAGCTACACGTGGCATTTACAGCTGGGGTTTTCACAGCCTGGAGGCCACTCTGCAAACTCTGCTTTGAAGTATAGGACACAGGCTTGGCATCCTTGACCGCAAGAACAATGTGAATGCACGGATTAAGTCCAATTTTTTCCATAGCAGTAAATAAAGATGTTTTTTTCACATTATGTATTGTGCAGGTGTTTTTCAAAGCCGAGTTCAGCAATGGGGGGACCGCCAGTGAGTTTGCACTAACCCCGCATCGCTCTCCTTCCTCCAACAGCCCCTGTTCGCTGTTGTTCATCTTCTTGCAAACAATGTAGGAAGCAGTCGCGTTTCTCCTGCTCAGACTTACCAAGTTACCATTTCTGCCGAGAAAGCCAATACTCTGCGCCCTGCTGCTAACCCCTCTCACTCTGTGCTGTACGTTTACAGGTCAATTGGTAACAGGAATCTGCAGAGGCTGTGGAGCCTGAACCTGCTCTGAGTTATGGAGACGCACATCTGGGGTAACCCACCGGCTGCACTGAAGCTGTTCCAGACTCATGCCAGGGAATTGAAAGCACGATTTGACCCAGGCCCTGGAAAGGTGTTTGCTGAATTCTGTGTCAGGCGCGGGGGGAGCGGAGCCCCTCACACGCACAGCCCGGCCTGCCCGCTCCCCCAGGAGCCGCTCTCAGCACCGCTTTTCAGCACCGTTTCTGCAGCAGCCTGCGCAGAGCCCTCGGCTTCGCAGCCAGCGCCTTCCCATGCTCCTGGAGATGCTCTTTTGCTGGGAATGGTAAACGTGTTGCTTTAACTCTCTGAATGCAGCAGAACAAGTTTTCTCACCTCCCTCCGCCCTAACCTGAGGTACTTAGGTGACCCACAGGGGATGGACATGCAAACCAACACCACAAGCCTTGCTCTGCAGTCGTGTGCTTAGGCAGGTGTATCAGACACACGGCTATTGCACCTGCACAAGTATCGCATCAGCTGTCTGCACAACCGCCCTGCCGGGACACGCAGCGCCAGCCCGGATGGCGGGCACTCACCCTGGGCTTGGCCTCGATGTTCTCCCGCAGGAGCCACTCCTCGTTCAGCGTGTACCGCGCCTTCCCCGTGATGGCGTCGATGGACCCCTTGTTGATCTGCTGCTTGATGGCGCAGATCAGCAGGAAGAAGGGCTCCCCGACCGTCTCCTGTAGGAAGGAAAGAGCAGGTAAGAAAACCAGAGCTGGTGGTGGTAACAGCGGGGACAGGCGCTGCAGGGACACCGAGGTGCAAACCGGTGTGCCTCTGTGCAGCGGGACACAGGACCGGTGCAGGACTGCTCCGCGCCGTCACCCCAGCTCCCACCACCCTTGCCTTGAGGCTGCCCAGATGTTTTCAGACTTGTGGCAACGTGACAGCGCAGATGGGAAAGAGGACACAACAGCCAACAACAGCCACGGGCGATTTTCGGTGAGGGTGAGCCGTGATGGTCAGCACCGGCACAGCCCGTCCAAGTTGTGCAGCGAGCGCTGCGGGGCTGTGCTTGCCACCGCGGGCTGTGATTGCCACCACGGGCTGTGATTGCCACCGCGGGCTGTGATGGCCACCGCGGGCTGTGCTTGCCACCGCGGGCTGTGATTGCCACCGCGGGCTGTGATGGCCACCGCGGGCTGTGATTGCCACCGCGGGCTGTGCCAGGCCTGCTACCTGCAGGCAGAGCTGCTCAGGAGCTCTGGACATATGCATCTCTGTGCTGGGAGTGTACGTGCATGCACGATGCTCAGCAAAACACAAATGTGCATTAATTTACATGTGAAATTACACATGAACTTTGTGGAGAGTCTGGCACGCTCCAGTACAGAGACGCTTCCTTCAGTCTGACAGCGCATACTGCACAACGGACTGCGCTCAGCAGCACGAGCATGGGGCTGATGTGCACAAAAATCCAGGTCTACAGAGATATTTGGTGCCCGGCTTTCCCGTGAAGGCATCAGCCGAACTCCTCGCTGCGCTGCGCGGTTTCCATTGAGAGCCGTGGAAGCCGGCCCGCCGCGTGTGCCTGCGGCGCTGGGAACCAGCGCCACTGCTCATAGCACAGCACAGCCCATCGCAGCGGAGCGGAGCGGGGAGGATCAGGGTCAGCGGCTGTTCCCATGCCGCAGCAAGCAAACACGGCATTTAACTCCTCACATCCATCCCACTGCATCTTGCAGGAGAGGTGAATTGTGACACTGCTGCAATGAAAACAAAAAACGTAACGGGGCCCAGCGATGTGCGATGCGGTTCAGCTGCATGGTTTAATGCCAGCTTTCCGATCCACTTCTGTCTGCTGCGCTGATGTGCAAGTCAAACACAAGCTATTTTCTTAAGAAACTTTTCAGTGCTGGAGTGCATCCCATTCTCCCTGCCGTTCATGTGCCATTTCCCTCCAACGAGGCAAGTGCAAATTACCGCACATTTCTGTACTTGTGAGCATCACACACCCTGCACAAACATTCCTGCCATCTGAAATCCTACTCGAGACAACAGATATCGAGTGATTTTGATATTTCTCAGTTAGGAGCTGCTAAATCCTGTTCAATCTGCTTCTTAATTAAGACTTGGTGATTCTTTTATTCTAATTGCCTTATAATTGCTAAAGCAATTAGTTTGATGTCGACTTTGATTCAGCTGCGCTCGGCGCAGTTGCCGATAAGGCGCTACAGCAGGGCTGTGGGTGGGCACGCACCATCTGCGCCGACGGTGCAGCCGCTCCGCTTCGCCAGGGCAGCTTTTCGTGGGCTCGGGGACGCTCCTCGGCCCTCTGCCGGGTGCCACGCCGCCCCGCTCCGCCCCAGCACGCAGCGCAAACCGGCGCAGCGCGGAGCTGCAGCGCCGCAACCAAGAGAGGCAACCGCGGCCGGAACGCACAGACAGACGTGAGGCCGCGGGGACACGGAGAGGTGGAGGATTGGGGACAGAAAGTGTCAGATGACACACAGAGGAGTGAGTTCGGAGCCACGGGCAGGAGGACGAGACGGGAGTAGAGGGGATGGCGCTGGCACAGCCCAGGCTGCAGCACCGGCCTCCCCAAACAGCGAGGTGACCGGCGGCGCTGCCCCTGCCCGGCCGTGACAAACCCTGACGCTGGCTCTGCTGAACAGGGACTCTGTGTCGGGGTGTGCGAGCAACACAGGGACAAAACCGGGCTGAATGCAGGGGTTTGGAGCCTGTCCCCATGGGCAGCTCTGGCCACGAGCGAGAGGCGAGGGGCTGCCAACAGCGACGCCGCTGCCGGCACAACCAGATAGAAGCGCGAGTCCTGCTCAGACGGGAGCCCTGCAGGCCTGGGACAGCGCGGGCCGGGGTGACCCTGCGGCTCCTTCACGCCGGGCTCGGCGGGGGACGGGGCAGCCCCGGCGAGCGCTGCGGAGCCGCCGCCGCGGGAACGAGCAGCAGCAGCCGGAAATGGCCGTGCGGGACACCACGACAGCGCTGCGCCCGCCAGGTGCTATTTCTGTGCTGGCTTTCGGGCTCGGGAACCGTGGGATGTTGTGGAAATCTGCAAAAGCGCTAATCAGACAGCAGATTTCAAAGGGGGGAAAGACGGGCTGGCAGGCAGGGACTAGAGATAAAATGGCAAACTTGGAAACCGCAAGCATTGTTCGTAAAACTCATCTGGAAACGAATCAAAACTGTCTTTGGACTTGGCTAGTTGGGAGAAAGGAAGTTTAACTAGAAGAGATCAGTGCTGATTCAGGACAAAAAAATACTTAAAAAAACACAGTCTGGGGCCTTTTTTCCTCCTATCGTGAATGTATTTTAATGAGACTTCATTTTCATTTTTGACTGAACTGTTATGGGCCCTTAAAGCTACCCAGGGCACTGAAATAACTCTGCAGTAATGGAAAGCACAGCTCAGGCTGGCATGACTTGAACGGCTTCACGCACGACGAGCGTGGGAGGGCTCGGGTTTTATATGCCTGGGAAAAAAGAGAGGGTTCGAGCACAGAGCGGATTCACATGTTGCTGCCCTATTAACAAGGCTGACAAGTCGTTAAGAGATGTCCTCCCAGGAACACGGTACAGGCGCTTCCAAAACGCCTCGGTGAGGCTGGGGTGGGAAAAGCACAGAAAACAGCTGCTTATCCCAAGTGCCTGCTAGTTTTGGGATGATTATCTATTTACATTCTGTGAAGAACCAAACCTCAGCTCCACCTCCCACGCAAAGCTTTGGAAGCTTGGACCCGACCTAAAAGCTGAATTCCAGGACCTTAGTGTTCCTTTAACTCCCCGTCAGGGAACAGGCCCAGAGCAACATGGTACCTCATGGGGAGGGTTTTCTTTTTTCCAGCATTTTTCGTCAAAGCTGTAGCAGAAAACACAGGCGTGGATCATTTCCTCCACCACCCTCTCGCGGCTGTGCAGAGCCGCGGTGCGCGCCGGCGGTGCCAGCGCTGCGGGTTTGCTCCGCGCAGCACGAGCAGCGACCGAGCCGAACCTCCCGGCAGCGCCCCCGGGGCCCTGCGCATCCCGGCCATGAGACCGGGGCTGCAGCCCTGCCCAGCTGAAGACAGCTCCTCCAAATCATCTTCCCCCAGAACACAAATGGACGGACTGTTAGGCAGAGCTTTAATACGAAACAAATGTTTTGAGCATGTAGCGCTGACTTACAAGGGAAAATACAAGCACTTGGAATTTTTCCACTGCACAACGGCAGGGACCTTCGCAGCAGCTGTTTCGAATAGACGTTGTGATTAATGGGGATAATTCGGGAATGAAAACCAGACCCATCATCACACGTCTGACAGAGCAGTGCCACGGGCAGGCGGGCAGCCTGCTTCTTTACCCAAGAAATGCCTCTCAGAGGGCAACGAGAGTTTGATCCAGAGGAGCGCGAGGCACCCGGGAGGCGCTTGACTATCGCTAGGGTTCAAATCACGGCGCTGAGCTGCAGGCAGCCGCGCTGTGGAGGCGCCGTGGGTCTGACGGCAGCGGCTCCGCGCTCACGTGCGCGGCGGGGCAGGCCCAGCTCTGCCGCCCCGCACCGGGAGCCCCGTGCCCGGCACAGCCGAGCTCGTGTCGCCCGGGACACTCAAAGGGCTCTCCGGACATTTCTGTCTGGTCACTCCTCTTCCTCAGCTGTATGTCGGCAGGCAGCACGGTTTCTCCTCCATCAGGTCCCCCCTCATCCCTCCCTGCTGAGCACACGCCATGTGGAAGCCGCTTGGAAACCAACCCTTTCTCGCACACTAGTACAGAAACCGTTTGCTTTTCCAAGGTGGGAAATGGGCTGCGGCCGAACGTGCTGCGATGGCCTCACCGCCAGAGCTCCGGGCCGAGCACACGAGCAAGATGGGGCTGACCCCCGGGTGCGACGTTACCCTGCCGGGGACCAGAATCCACCAGCGGATGGAAATTCAGGTTTGGGGGTGGCCCCTCAGCTCTGCTAAAGGCCACGGCCACCCCGCAGCCCCGCTCCCTGCACAGCCTGCCCTTCGGCCTCCCCCTCCACGGCCACACCAGCATCGGCCGCACCGCCCTGGCTGCAGGGACGGCCACCGGCCTTGGTACTGGGCATTTCACCAGCCCTGTCACTGGCTGTGTCACTGACCCTGTCACTGGCTGTGTCACTGACCCTGTCACTGGCTGTGTCACTGGCTGTGTCACTGACCCTGTCACTGGCTGTGTCACTGACCCTGTCACTGGCCGTGTCACTGACCCTGTCACTGGCTGTGTCACTGGCTGTGTCACTGGCCCTGCCACCGGCCCTGGACGAGCCCAGGGTGACGGGCACCGCCGGGGCAGGGCAGCACGCCAGCGCTCCCGGAGCTCGTCATCCTTAATTAGCTCTGTAATGTGCCCAAGGCTTCAGGCCCGCGTGATAAGACCCAACTCTCTTTCCTCTTTTTTTCTCCTTTTCCCCAAGAAAGCCTTCTTGCACAATGTCCATTTTTAGCACAAACCAGAGCTGGATCAGATGCCTCACATGTGGTCTCCGCTCTCCAAAAGGAGAGCTCAGCACTTTTTTTCTCCAATGGTTTAACTACAGGCACAAAAAACGAAGATTAAAAAAATGCACTAATTCACTCTTTTCTGCTCTTGCAGGCTGGGCAGCCGTGCTGCATGGGCACAGCCATCCACATTCACTCCTTTAACTTTGCCTTCATTATACTGGCTAATTATGTGAGCTAAAATGAAAGATTATGAACTACAAAACCATGGGCCTTAGGACAAAAAGTGCTCATCAGCCGAGATCAGAAGGCATGACGGTACATATGAGGACAATGCAGCGTTGCTTCTGCGCCTATAGCAAACACTTTGGGAAAAGAGATTTTTCAAAGGCTTTTTTCCAGGCTCTCCCCTGTGGCTATAATGGGGTGTCCTCCAATTAACTGCCATGGAATCAATTAAGTTATTGCTCAATTCTTCTGGGAAACTCCGAGCAGAATTGGCAAATGTTGGAGATAAAGCACTGAGCAGATGGACTGCTGATGTGCTCTCAGATGCCAAATCTATTCCTTTCCGTTACTGTCGGGAGACGCTCAGGCTTCTGGGACAGACACCCCCTCTCCTCCGAGACCCGCCCGGCCAGCCTGGGACCACGAGGACTCTGCTGCGCCAGGAGCCCCCACGCGAACGGCACCAGGACAGGGCAGGCCGGGCAGCACCGGCCCCTGGGAGCACGGCCCCCGCAGCCAGGGCTCCGCGCCCGGGCCAGACGATGCTGAACCCGCTGGCAACCACCAGTGCGGCTGCGCAAGCTGGTCAGAGAGAACAACACATAGCTGGAGCCGTTTCCAAAACCTCAAGCCACTCTGGTTACTTTTCAGCTCCCCTGCAGCTCTCTTCTCAGGCGTGGTGAAAATGTTCTGCGCGCTCCGGCCTCAGGAAAGGCCTGACACAGTCTCAATCGACACAGTCTCAATCACCACAGCCCCAGGCAGAAGCGGAAAAGCAACTGAACTTCAGGTTGCTTTTCCACACTTGGACCTTCCAATGCACTGGAGCTCATCAGCTGTCAGTGACCGCTCCTGTGGCAGTGCCAGCAGGTCCCCAGCTGTCACCCGTGCCCCCATCACCCACCGCTGCACAGTGATCTGGTTCTCTTACTCTGAGATAGCTGTACATGCAGATGGACATCCAGTTGGTCAGCATCTTCTCCACCACGGATTCTGTTCTCCTCAGCATCAACTTGGGGTTTTTGGAAGCTGATGCATCTATTAGATCCACCAAGAGGTCCTTCATGATGCTGGTGTAATACTCCAGTTTCCCGTGTAATGCGATAGTGAGCAGGGAGGCCAGGTTACATCTGAAACACAGAACTGTCTATGACTCCAGCACCAATTAACAGGACTAAACCACCAGCCGGTGCTAAAAAAACCCAAAACACAAAGGCAGCATTTGAGACCATTTTCATGAGCCTTCTCAAAGGTGTTAGAACTTCAATCCCCCTTTCACTGCTGCAGGATCTCAGGTCAGCTCGCACCCTCTCCCTGGTGACCCCAGTGTCCAAGGACACAAACACGAGCAGTCACCCTTCTGGTGCTCTTCAGGATGACCGAGGTTTATGGCCATCCGTTTCTAATAGAAAAGTGGGAGGCAAATATAACTCAGCCTTCAATTGAAATGCAGGGCTCCAGGCACGGGCTGGATTATTCACAGGTGAGGAATAAATCAGTCTCCTCCGGCTGCCAGGTCTTTGATTCTGAAGCTCATACCTGTCCCTAACAGCAAAGTCCTTCTGTTGCTCGAGAGCGTGGACAAACACGATGAGAAAGTGCCTGTTGTTGAGCAAGGTGGAGAACAGCGAGATTCCTTCTTCCATGTTGGGTCTGCAGTTTTCAGGGATCTGAAGAAAAATGCACGAAACAGAGTGAGAAAAACCCTCCGTGTTGTTTCCCTCCAGCTTTTACCCTTCTTGCCTGCCAGATGCCCCTGCTGAACGCAGAGGGACCCGCTCAGACACTCCGCTCCCTCCGCCTGGCTCAAGCCTTCCCTGGTGAGGGCACGACCGCAGCTGCGGCTGGAGCAGCAGCAGCTTGGCCAGCGGGGCAGTGACAGTGACAGCGACCATTCCGCTCTGCTCAGCACTTGGGAGGCCACCTGGAGCTCGGGGCCAGTTTTGGGCTCTCCACTATGATATGGATGTTGACAAACCAGAGCAGAGTGACTCTGACTCTCCAATTCCAACCTTGTCCACACGAGACCCAGCTCTGGGACACGAGCAGCTTTCACTGAGCCCTTCGTGGGAGGAATCGCACTGCGTGTGGCACCGCAGTGACACACAACGCGGTGCACTCCCAAGAAACGCGCACAGCGGAGCCAGGATCCCGGGCCAGAAATCCTGCGTGTGAGAGCAGACCCACAGAGTGACCAGCCAAAGCTGAGCCGATGCTGCTCTGTGCTAACTGTTCCGAGAAAGAGCATCCCCCCGGCACCACAAGAAAACGCACGGCACTGTCAGCACACGCCAGCCTGGATCGCAACCACCGAGCAGTCGTTCGGTTAGCGGGTTACTCACTTTCCATTCCCCCACCAGCAGCGGGTGCGTCTCCTGGACCTGGGAGCCCACCGGGGAGCCGAGCTGCGGGGCCGGCAGGACGTAGCACTCCTCGTAGAGCGAGGAACACTGCGAGCAAGCACAGCGTTACGGGACGGCGGCTGCAGCGGCCGGACCTCCGCATGTGCCGCGCGCCGCCCGAGAACCAGGCAGAGAGACGTGTCATCGGAATGAGGACCACCCAGCACGGAGAAACGCACTGCTGTGGTTTACGAAGCCTTTAAACGCTTTGCAAGAGCCTCTTGAATGAGCAAACACCACAAGAACAGGGGGAGGCAGATGTCTGCACAGACACGAGGCTGTTAGGGTAGGGAGACTGCAAATAGACTAACTTGACAGCTAGAAAAATCCCAGAAGAGAAAGCCTTATAGAAGACTAAGTCAAAATAGAGCAGTACTGGGTGATTTAACATATGTAACTTTTGAAACAGATGGGAAAAATGTTTAAGTTTCTAACATTCACATAGCAGCCTGAACCTTAAAGACTCTAGCGTGCAGATATATAGAGACTGGATGACTTAAAAACCTGAGTAATAACTACTAATGAAACACTCCGCAGCCATAAATCATCATCTCACTCCTCAGCACTGAAATACGCTGCCTCGGGGGTGAAATACAGCCGCTGCTGAGGGCACAGAGCAACACGGCGCAGCAGCCGGTGATGGGAATTACGGCACCGGCGCGTCTGCGGCAGCCACGGCGGAGCCTGGGCAGACAGAGCGGGACTGGCACCCGGGGGCCTCTGACCGGGAGCACCGTGCGCCCGCCTTCGGCAGAGGGGAGGAAAGGGAGACACAGACATCCGATCGTTCTACGAATCTCTGATCCAGCGAGCTCCCGAGGACGGGCAGAGCCGTCGGGAATGCTTGGTGGCACACTGCATGAACATTCCTCAGCCCCAGCCCCCGCCGAACGGAGTGAGATGACACGGGGGTGACACGGGTGACATGGGTGCTGGCGAAGGGGCAACCCCCAGCACTTAGTGTGCTTTCAGAAGAGGGCGTGCAGGGCATCGCCCGGGCGAGCCAGAGCTGCTCCCGAGACCGTGCCACCGGGCTCCCGTCCTGCGCCAGCAAACCCGACCTCCCTTCACACCCCGGAGCTGCGGCTCCACTTTTGATGATAATTGAGGTTGAAATACGTGACAACTAAATATATAACAGCGGAATGGTTTTGTTACACTATAACAGGGCTTTAGCAGAGGGGAAGCAGGGCCCTGATGTGGTTAGGGAGGACCCGGGAGCTATGGGGTGCCCATGAAACGCGGTGCTGCCTTACTTTGGGGAAGAAGGTCCGGGTGACAAAGTGCTTGTACTCCAGGAACGGGATCCCCTGGCTGCGGTTTAACTCCTTGGTCAGGTCTGTCATGTCTGTCTGCAGCTCCGCAAAACCTTACACAAAGAGACCCGCAGATGGTAAGATCTCCGGCACTCCCGCAGCTGAGGCAGCAGCAGGCTGGCACCGGAGACCGTGGCTCCGTCTCTGCCGCGAGCGGGCTGGCACGGGCTCTTCTCGAGGAGCAGCAGATACCGCCAGGGTTTAACCACCGGCACTGCACGTGCCGTCCCGCAGCACTGACACAGCACCTTCCACCTCGTCAGAGCAGCCCCGGACGGTTCTGCAGGACGGGGACATCTGCCCGCGCCACTGTCACCACCGCGGGGGCGGCCGCTGCAGGCGCTTGGGTTGCTGCTCCCATCACTGCAGGAGTGTGCTGCAAGTGTTGTGCACACCAGAGATCAGCGTGGCCTTCACACACCCCCCAGCCACAGCCACGGGCCCGGGCAGGGAGACCAGCGGCACTGCAGATCGGCGGCTGGCCCAGGGCAGGCAGCGGGACGCGGCACAGCCACCCAGCCTCGCTCACAAACCCGGCTCGAGCCCAAGGCGATGGCAGGAATTCTCCTACAAATAACCCTACAAACTTGTACCCAGCAGAAGGCGAGCGGTTTCACCCCTGCTGTTCCAGCATCTCCCGCCAGCCCCGGCTGCTCCCCGGCCCCGCACCGTGACTCACCTTTGCGGATTTCCTCCCGGATCTGCGACTCCATCTCCTCCATCTGGAGCAGGGTTTTCTGCCAGTAGCGCTCTGCTCTGCGGCTCTTTGTGCAGAACACAAAGAGAGCTGGAAGAGAGGAAGGGAAGAAGCCTTTGGCCGGGCGCTAGGAGCAGCTGCAGCGGGACCAGAGCGGTCCTCTGCTGACAGGGCGCGGAAAGCTCAACCCAGTGCGGGTTTAACACCCACAACAAGACTGGTATCTGATCAGGAGTTGTTGATTATCTGTAAATAAGTAAAACCAGCTGGAATTTAATGATCATGCTGTATCTGTCATCTTCAATTTGGGCCTGGGCTGTCTATATTCAGCTTTACTGTATATTAATGTATTCCAGCTGATTAATGAATACAGATTTTAAGACATTTACCACCTGCACTACAGTGTTTGTGTCTGACAGCCTTCCTATGCCTTCACAAATATGTTTCTAATGATGGGTGGTGGATTTAATAAATAGTGTGCATTATAACCTTTATTAAAAATAAACTAAACCCCTATTAGAAACACCTCATTTGCTGTGAACTGAGAGGTTTCTTGCTGCACAGTCATCCTGGGCATGTGATGAGAAGATGGCCCAGCCAGAGGCCGCAGGTGTGCGGCACAGCTTCCAGCGGGCGAGCAAACGCTGCGCCGGCTCCAGCCCTGCAGCTCAGGGCGCTCGCCGTCCTCCCCCCTGTGCCAGGCGTCTGCCACCGGCTGCTGCTGCTGACAGGACCCGGGCCGGCTGGACCCGGGACAGCCCTGTTCAAGCCAGGACAAGTCCTAGACCACTTTCTCACACCCTCTGCATTTTGTGTTGGAACAGCTACTGAGTGTTTGCGGGCAAGGGTATGTTTATAAATACCAGGGGCTCTAATAACAGCTGAACCATGGGTTCGGCAGCACGAGCTCCGTGCTGCAGGACACTTCATCCCGGGTGCCGTCTTGGTCCTGTACAAAGACGAGCAGCTCCTTGCTGCACCCACACAGGTTCAGGTTCACATCCTGCACAACTCAGAGGTTTCGTATGTGTGAGTGAGCCATCTGCACCCTGTGAGCAAAATCCTTGGTACAGCCAGAACTCCTCATTCTGTCCCCTTACCTACAACCGAGAGCACCAGCAAGATGCTGCAGATGACGATGGAGACGATGATTGCGGTCTCTCCTCCCCCAAGGTGCAGCATTGCGATCGTGTAGTTGAACTTCCCCACTTGGATCTGAGAGGAGGAGGAGCAGGAGCTGAGCGGCGCGGTGCCAAGCGCTCGGAGCAGAGCAGGGACAGGGCTCGGGCAGCGCTCAGCAGCCCCAGGACGTGCTGCCCCAGCTGTCCCTGTCACAGCGGCACCTCGGGGACTCTGTGTGTCCCAAAAGAGCCCAATTCCCTTCTCGCGTGCTCGGCTGAAAGCCCAGCCCAGCTGCCGGCAGGCTGCGGCGGTGCCCATCCCAGGGCTTTGGTGGCAGAGCCACGGGCTCCAGCCTGTGCCACGGCCCCACCGTACCCCCCAAGCACCAGCTCTCCTTTCCTGGAGGGCTGGTCGCACCGCACCGCGCTGCCTGCTCTGCTTCGGCTAGAAATCACTTCCACTCATCTCCCAGCTCCTGTGCCTCTGGACCGCCCTTGAATCCCAGCTGCTTCCTCCTCCTAAAGCAGAACTGCTGCCACCCAGGAGGAGGCCGAGGAAACTTTAAAGTCTTTGAAACGCAAATAAAGCAAGGGAAAGAAAAATAATGAGGCCAGAGATAAGAAACGATGGTGCAGCTAAAGCAGTGCGCTGGGTGTCGGGGTGCTGGCTCCGCTCCCAACCCGGACTGCTTGTGACACCAAGCACAAGCACGCGAGCTCAGTCCCTGGGTCTCCTGACCAGCAGGAAGAGCCCAGCGCACGTCACCGCCGGCTGCAGAGCTTACTCGCTGCTGTTCATCAATGGCTCTCTAGGCCCCTGGGATGAAAAGGTTCGACAGCAGCATCTGATAAGGGAAACTCATGACATGCAAGTCTTTCGCTTCTGGAAACGCAAGTTTCACTTCCCTCAAGAACCGAGAAGTGAGAAGAACTTGAGCAAAAAATTGAAACTAAGTAGGAAAGAGATGGAATAACCTCATGGTTAGACCTGTGTCATGGAGCACTGCCGGACAGGTGCACACCGTGGTTCAATCACAGCCAGCTCGCAGCAGCTGGGACACAGCAGTGCCACGAGCAGAGCCTTCCCACCACATCCATGCACCAAGCATGCACAGAGCACAGCTCCAGCCCACCGGGAAATCCGAGCCCTTGAACCCCACGCCGTGAACAGGATCCCCTCGGTACTAAACTAGACCAAAATCAAGCTCCAGATGCGCTGGTAGGGACGTCCAAAGAGCTACTTGAAAGTGACCCCCCAAACACAGGCATGCTCAGGAGCCCCATCTTCAAGCTCCTTCTCTCCACAGACAGCTCCTGCTGCCCTGTGCGACTCAGTGACATGGACCTGGCCCCAGAACAGGCACACTCAAAATCACATCAGACTGAAGACCGAGAGTGAGCCACGTTTTAAAGGGCTGCTCTGTGCTCTGATCACTGCAGATGTGAGCTCTATCATCTAAACAAGAACAAAGTGGGAGTCACAACAACAACAGGCGGCTCAGCTCAGCAGAGGAACCCGCAGCAGCGGGCGCAGGCTGTGCGGCCCCAGGCTGTCCGGCCGCGGTCGGGGGCACCGCCGCGCAGACCGACCCGCGCCAGCACAGCGCATGCCAGCGCGTTACAGAGGCAGCTGCTGCCTGCGAACGGCCAGCAGGCCATAACTCAAACCATGCAGGAGGTTTAACGAGCGCACACAGACCCGAGCACACGACGGTTCAGCTGCGCTCTCGCTGCTGGTACGCTCCTAACACCCACGTGACTCCGCAGGGCTGGGTATCGTTCTCCTGCTTCCCAGGGACCTACCAGGGCACTGCCCTGAATCTTTAATGTCAAACCAAGACCAGCAAACTCATAAATTCCTTTTCTTCCCCAAAGGGATTTCCCTGTTTCTCAGTTCTCACTTAAACCGAAATTACCCCATTTAAAATTTCCATTTAAATGACTCGGGAAATTCTGCTACTTCTGCATTTCCGCATTTCCAGTTTGCAACAGAACTTCATCCATGACAGACTGTAACCAAAACCGGACACCCCTGTCACTGAACTGGTGGCACATCTGCGTGCCTCTCTTCTGGGCCGCACGAGGGCACAGCCTTGTCTCCATCCCCAGCCCTCCTCCAACTCCTCCTCCTCCTCGCTGCCCACGCTGCTGGCTCCACCGCTTCTCTGTTAACACGTGGATGGGAGGGGGCTGCAGGACCTCAGACCATGGAAACAGAGGCATTTTCCCTCCAGATACAAAGAGCCATCGCCACATCCCTGCATGGCAACGCGCTGCATACCACGTGTGGGAAACTGAGGGTGAGAAGAGCGGTAAGCCAAGCCCTCTATGGGAAAAAGGACAGTAACACAGAACTGTGAATTCTGCAGAAAGGAGGATGAACAACAGCCCTGAGCACTGAAATCTCCACAGTGACAGAACGGCAGCCCCTGGGAGGCACCAGGACACTTTCCAGCCCTGTGTCCTCCCCCTGCCCTCCCTGGTCACACCGCAGGGACCTGTCTCCACCCAGGGGCTTTCCGCAGCCTGGAAAGGGTCAGTCCTCACGGCCACTTGCAGCTCTTCTGCCGGCAGCAGGAGCCCAGCTGACCGAAAACTGTGTGGAAATCCCCAAACGTATCTCACAAGTGCCAGAAAGGGAATTACTGCAAGTGACACAGACTCAGATGCCCAGGATTTCACAGCTTTACCAGAACTGACAGACTCTAAGCCCAGCCACAGCACCGTGACTGCGCCAGCAGCTGCGGTGCCTGTGACAGAGCGTGGCAGCTCCCCCGTGACACCGGGCAGCCCCAACACCAACACCTGCACCGCGCCGGCGACAGCCGCGAGCACAGCCTGTCTGTCCATCCTGTCCATCCCCGGTCCGCCCTCCCGCCGGGCTGTGGGGAGCGGGCTGCGGGGAGTGGGCTGCGGGGAGCACGCCACGGGGAGCAGGCTGCGGGCTGCGGGGAGCAGGTTGTGGGGAGCGGGCTGCGGGGAGCACGCCACGGTCCTGCCCGCGCTCACAGCACGGGGGCTCCTGGCACTCACCGTCACGGGCAACTGTCTTTCCGAGGTGCTCAGGGACTCGTTAACAGAGCAGTGGATGACTTTGTCCGAAACTATCTGGATCTCGCACGAGATTAGGCCAATTTTCACTTGGTACTCGGTGCTTTCCAGGCCCAGGCTGTCAGGCTCTTTCTAATGACAAAAATAGAACCAGGATGTCAGTCTTTAGAGCAGCGGTCAGAACTGCAACAGATTTTCCTGCTTTACTTTCCGTATTCCCTGCTGTTTTTCAGACCTGGGGGCATCCTCCCTCTCCAAGGACATTTTTCCAGACTCCGCAGGAAACCCAGAACCAGGCCATTCCCCATTTTCCTGTTTCCCATTCCTCGCTCTGCATGGGGCACAGGATGCGCAAGCCCCTCGTGGAACCTGGAAAAATCTGCTTCTGATCTGGCGTGGCTGTGCAGCGCAGATAAGAATCTGAGCGCACACCTGGGAGGGGAAGGATGTGCAGCGGAGGAGACGGCCGGGGGACGCGGCTGCGAGCCTGAGAGCAGGGGCCGTGTTCCTCAAGCACGGTGCAGCCCGTGAGGATATCCTGCGGTGAACAATGGCCTTTGAGTGACTGTTGCGCATTGTCCAAGCCACTGGGCTGCTCTACCATGACTTCCTTGTTAACCAAGCTGAATTCAGTAGCCAAAAGAGAAGAATGCGTGACCTGCTTCTGCAGGAATAAATATCTATTGTCAGGACCTTCTGGAGTACCTGCTTGAATTCAGGCCAGTGCATTCTTGTCCTTTTTCATACGTTCAGTATTTTATTTAGCTTCTTGCTATTACGTCCTTCAAACGTGGCTCTGCCGTGATGGCTCAAAGGGCACCCCAGGTCAGGCTGTGTCTCCTGGTGCAGGTACAGCGCCTGAGCAAGGGCTGCCTGCTCCTGCATCCCCTCTGCAGCCGCCCCCGTGTCCCTCCCGCACTTGTGTCCAGTCACTGTGCCACTCTCTTACGTGTATGACCAGGGTTAAGGGCTCGCCAGGGTGGTGCTTGATCCACTTCTCCTTCTTGGCCGTGGAGAACTGGGGGTCGGCGTAGTACTCCATGCTGAACTTGCTGAGGTGCAGGGCCTCCTCGGGGTACAGCTCCTCGTCCGGCGCCGGGCGCGCGTCTGCGTAGCGGCGGCCGTTGAGATAGAAGTCAACGGGCGCGGGTTTGCTGCCCACCGTGGTGTTGGAGGCAGCGGGAGAGGGGCAGGTGATCACGGCGTCGCTGTGAACCTTACAGCGCTGGAAACAGGAGAGGGAACGCACGTCAGAAAAGACACCCTGAGGGTCCCCAGGCAGCACCGTCAGGCACACTGACAGCACCCAAAACACGGCTGACAACAACAGCCGCTGTGTGGGCACAAACAAGCCTGTCGCTCAGCTGAGCTAACGATGGGAACAGCTTCACCCTCGCTCCCAGCCCAGCCTGAAGACGGGCTGGGGCCTCTGCTTCACGCCCTGGACACCCTCAGGCACAGGACGCAGCCCTGCTCCCAGCTACCGAGCGACCCCGCGCAGGGACACCCACCGTCTGCTCTCTGCCGATGCCACGGACCACCATGGACACGTTCTGGACCAGCTCGAAGCCTCTTCCTTCCAGGGTGATGATGCGGCCGCCACTTTGAGGAGAAGGAAGGAAGAGAAGGTGATTGGGGAGGACAGCACGGAGCAGCGAGGTGCCACGGCTGGGTGTCACCTGCTGCCGGTTTACCAGGGTGTTTCCCAGCTGTTTGAGCAGAAGATGCAGGCCAACAGCCGAAGCTTTCCTCCCCCCTGCAGCACACCCACGCTGCTCCGGGTACCGGGGCAGGACGAGGGAGCAGCAGCTGCCGTGCTGGAACGGGGGGGCCTCCTCCAGCAGCACAAACTGTCCCCGCGCTCCCACACCCCACGGGTACCAAGCAGGTCGCCCAGGCCACTCCGACCACACAAAGCGGGGGCCAGGAGCTGTTCCCTGTCCCTGCCCCGCGGAGCCCTGGAGAGGGACGAGACCCCGTTCAGGCTGACAGGGATCCTGCACCTCCCAGACACTGTGACACAGATTAGAATGTGAAAGTTGTTTTGTGTTTTGGATCTGCTGCCTGGGGAATGTGCAATACGGGCCTCTCAATGTGCAGTCAATTAAGGACAGTAACGAGATGGCTCTGCTAGGCAGGGCATGGAGCAGAGAACAGCACCGCCTGTCTGCTCTGGACCCTGCGCTTCCCTTCCTGCACACCGCATGCGGAGCACCTGTCAGCACCACTCAGGACTTACAAACCCCATTATCTCAAGACTCCAGACAGTGACTTTGGGTCCAAGGCCTTGAAAGTCAGGTTGTCTGAAATCTTTTACAACGCTGTAGACACTGCTATGTACTTACGATCCAAGTTTCCAACAAAGAGCCTGTCGAATCCGCAGACTAGTTTACAACTGCTGTTTTGTTTTAAACTTTGCTTACACAGGTTATTTTAGCAATATGGTAAGTCACATCAGATTCAGCTACATTTTTACACAAGTTATTGACCCCACACGGTTAACAGCACAGCGATGCACTGGGGCAGCCAGACTGCAGGAGCCACCGAGCAGCCTGTCACGTTCCCAGTGGTTGAAACTTGGAAACTGCTGTAAAAACTAGGAAAGCTGAGTATGGTGATGGAGAAATACCCCGGGGTTTCCCTGGTGAATATGGTCAGTGACATCGTCCCGCTGTCTGCGTGTTGGACGCCGCTCAGCCCAGCCGGCAGCCTGGGGAGCTGCGCTGTGAGTCACCGCTCTGCCCTGTCTTCAACTGCCCACAGCCTCTGCTGTGGCCTTGGGGACGCCGGGACGGCTCCGCTCCAGCGACGGGACCCCCGAGTCCCTGTGCTGCCTTTGGCTCCTGCAGCACCGCACCAGAGCCCAGAGCTCCTGGGGAGCCCTGGGTGCTGCAGACTCAGGGCGAGGAAGGTGGGATTTCACCAGGGCACCCAGAGGAACAGGAGCCCGAGAGCTCCACACAGAGACACGAAATCAAAAGCAACACGCTTTGAACGTGAAATACTTTGACCTCAGGGAAGGCTGAAATCCAAAATTACAAATCTCAGCTTATCCTCCAGCAGTTTTACTGCCACGAAAAGTCTTCAGGGTCTCATAAAGCCCCTGACCTGAACCCCTCTAAAGCACCCACCAGGTGCACACAGTACAGTTACCAATGCTGACTTTTTTCGTGTCTTAAATGCACTGAAATGAGCTACAGACAGTGCTGGTGTGTGAGACCTCTTCTACTCCAGTGCTGGGGCACCCCGGAGCACTGCAGTGCCCTTTGGCTCCGGTCCGCAAGGCAGCGCCTGACTCCCCGGGCCGAGGGAGCCCCTTTCTCCCCATGGGACAGCACTGCTCCTTCTGCATTCCGCAAAAGCTCAGAGGCCGATTTCAACAAAGGCCACAAACGCTGGCAGGCTCGTGTGTCTGCTGGGGGAGGGACCTCACCTGATCTGGCTCTTTTTGGGGTTGATGTCTGATATGATCGGGTTCTTCTCATACTTGAACGTGATGTTGTGGCTGGTACAAGACTTGTTCTCGAACTGGATGCAGACCGGCACGGCCGTGGTGAGCTCGGCGGCCGGCATGGTGCAGGTGATGGTGCTGTCACTGCGGCTGCGCGGGGAGAGGCAGGTCAGCAGCGGGAAACCGCGCCGGGAGAGCGGCCGCAGCCCGGCCTCCCAGCCCCACTTCCCCCAGACCCCAGCCCCTGGACGGCGTTCAGCAGAGACAGGCAGGAGCGAGCTCCCAGTCACATGCCGATCAATCACCTATTAATTACGCTGCCTGCTAACAAGCAATCCCGAGCACACAGCACCACGGGCTGCCAGGCTGACCTCCCGTTCAGCCGAAGGACAAGGGCAGGCCCCACATCTTCCTGCCGATGCGATGGGAACACACAGAGCAGAGGCTCCTCCTGCAGCAGCGGGGCCCTGGGCGCGCAGGTGCCTCTGCCCGCGGCAGCTCTGGGCACGGAGCTCACGCTTGATCTCCTCCTGATCTCCCAGGAGACAATATCACCCCTCCCAAGGCGCTGGCTCCTGTCACCAGCTCAGTGCCACCCCAGAGTGCCCCACCTGAGGTCAGTGCACTGCTTGGAGCCGTTGACAAGGACACGGAGCTCGGAGCCGACGTCCAGCCGGCTGCCTCGGATGGTCACCCTGGTTCCTCCCGCCTTCGGGCCGTTCAGGGGAGCTATGGACTGCACCACGGGAAGCTGAGAACAAAAGGCAAATCTGTTTGCTAGTCGGGTAAATTCATATTTGGATACTCCACACTGTGTATGGGAATTGCTTCAGTAGATTGAAGTACCCAGCACTGTGAGGCTCTGAAACAGCAGCACAGCAAAAACTTTTGCTGGCAAGGTTTCAGAACAAGGAGAGAGGCACATGTGCTGAAGAGTGAGATCATCCAAAACCTCGGTGACTCTCTGCAGTCCCTAAATTCTGGCAATAAATGAGACCTGAGTCCAAACTGGAGCCCGGGATCCCAGGAGTCGCTTGACATTTCCAATGGAGGGTCCAGAGCTGGCGACAGCTCAGGGTTCACCAACAAAAGGAAATCTCCCATTCATTCCAGCTCCACCACCTCTGCCCTTCCGGACCCGCACGAAGCCCCGTGGGACGACGATCTGTGAAAATCGCCACACGAGTCTGGATAACTGAATATCAAACTCCTCCTGGAGGAAGCTTCGCATCTGAATCTCTCAAACCAAGGGAGAAGTTACTTTGCCCATGGCCATTTTCAGCAGCAATTAGCACATGTGTTATCTGCATCTGCAGCCCCTGGAAACCTTCCTGAGGTTCTTGAGCTCAAGGCTTTGATACTGAAAGCAGCACCGAACCCTCGCGCCCCGGGAGAGGCTGCTGGGCACCGTGCGGCTGGACAGGACGCGGCGGGCAGAGCAAACACTGAGTTCGCGGCCCTTCCAAAAGGCAGCTGGCAATTCCCTGTCAAGCACACACCCTGGAGGCCCCAGCGCCCCTCACCGCCACGGCCCGTCCCCGGCTGCGGAGCCAACGCGCAGAGGCAGCCCGAGGAACACGCCTGGTGCCGATGCCCTTTGCTGTCAATCCCAGCACACAAACACGCTTATTAATAGCTATCCTTGCCCCTGTCCTGCACTCAGAGCGCTTTATTTCTCTGCAGCCATTTCCTCTGTTGTTTCTGATCACTACCCATTTCCACAGGATTCATTTTCGTTATTTTGTATTTCTGAGCGTCTGCAGGCAGCTCTCTCCTGCCCTTGGCCCCTGACCTGCACATTCAAATCCGCAGTTACAACAACAGCGGAGAGGATTATTCATGTTCCCCAAAGCCTTCCAGCTCTTCCTCTCAGCAAGAGCCAGGGGCTACTGCTCTCGGTGCGCTGCCAGCACTGATGGCCTCCATCGCATCTGCTGCAAATTCAGCTCATTTGCCAAATCCAGCTCATCCTTAGCCTGCTATCATGTCCTGGAGACGACGCCTGATCATGTTTCTCCCTCCTCCTCTGCAGAACTACAGCTGAATACCGTTTCTTCTAAATACATCTAACATGGACTTTTAAAAGATATAGCACACAAATAAGAGTTGGTATTGTACAAAGGGCTGTCTTTGGAAGGGCAGTTCTACAAGTCTTTCAGACTGTTTCAGGTAAACTGGTACCAACGCCCAAGCTCGGGTCTCACCGAGACCAGCCCTGCATGGTGCAGTCTGCTTCATCTCCACATCACTGCACGTGAGAGGAGAGTCGAGAAAACCGAATGGCGCTGCTTGGCTTGCAAACGGTGCAGAAGCCACTTTTGGTGTGGAACAGCAGCTCCACGCCGCGCAGCTCCACGCCGCGCAGCTCCACTCCCCGACACGCGCGCACAGAGCAGGACGCGGTCTCATCTCTTCTCGGGCTTTGCTGAGACACAGCCAAGACAGACAGAGCTCCCCTCCTGCTGCAGGCCACCGGCCTTTGCCACAGCCCCGCTCGGGAGCCGCCGGCACGGAGCGGCCAGACCCGCCGCGGGCTCAGCGACCGCCCTTGCTCCTCTGGCTCTGCTCAGCGCTTGAGCCTTCACAGCGTTTCCTGAGAGGGCTTTTCCTTGCACGCCGAGCAACAGAGGCGGGCTCAAACCTCCCCTGGCACCATCCTCTCGTTCGCCCTGGACACGTAGGGCTCCCCTGAATAGCATCTGGCCAGAGAACAGGGTGCTTGCAGGAAAGAGAAGAGCTGCACGGGTTTCTTTTAGGTTTATGGAGATGAAAGTTACCTTTGTGAGATGGCACAGTACAAAGCTATAAAGGGCTTTTCTTTGTATAATGGCACAGGGTTAGCTCAAATTTAATCCCTACACATTATTCTCATGCATAAACTAAGACAATCTCTGCAGCAAAAAGTATCAGTTCTAAAAAATGTGAGTCCACAGTACACAGCTTACATAGCACAGAGACTTTGCAGGTCTCAACAAATCTCACAGGTTGTTAACGGCACTTCAGCAAAAGAGGAGGAAGAAGAATGAGCTCCTTTTTATAGCAGGAGAAACAATGATCCAGCCAGGACAAGTGACAACCCACGGCCGGAGCTGGGACTGGCAGCGAGGGGTGGGAGACGCCTCCCGGCCACGGCCCTGCCCCTCGCGCTCGGCTTTGCCAGACCTGGCTCAGGCGAGGAACAAACGCCAGCGGCTCCTCCGGGGCCCTGGCGGTTTTTGCTGCAGACGGTTTGTGGAAGCCACTGGGGCACGGGCTGCGGGCTCCTCCGCAGGGGGCAGGAGCGTCTGTGTGAGAACCGCCAGACACACCCGGGGACACCACTCACCACGTAGGAGTATCGCTCCCGGGACCTCCCCTCCCGGCTCACGTTGACTGTCACCACGTCCGAAAACGCCTCCAGAGCCTCTCCGGTCCGGCACACGATCCTGCGGATGGCAAAGGGCGGTTGGGGGCTGTGGCACCCCGCCGGAGCAGAGGGGAGAGCCCACGGCCTCCTCCTGCAGGGTGGCCGGGCAGCACCCACCGGTGCCCCTGCCCAGGGACCCAGCGCGGCAGGCGGAACGGGAGAGCAACAGGGATGGGGGTCAGGGACAGGGACGGGGACAGGGACGGGGACAGGGCCCTCCTGGTTGCACAACACTCACGCCTCGGAGACGACGTATCGGCGGGGCAGCGGCGCGCACGGCACGCTGCCGATCCTGACGGCGCCCAGCACGTCGCTGAAGCGGCGGCCCAGGTTCCTGCCGCGGATGGTCAGCAGCGTGCCCCCCTCCAGCGGCCCCCGCAGCGGCTCGATCTGCGGCACCGAGGGACAGGGTGGAGGGAGCCGCCGGGGAGGTTCCTGCCTCCATCCCCCAGGCTGTGCCCGTGCCCGCGTCCCGCGGTCCCCGTGGAGCGGACAGGCTGGCTCCTCGCAGGCCCGCTCCCCGCGGCGGGCCCACCGCCACGCTCCCTCGCTGCAGCTTGGCGCACGAGAAGCCATCACTGCGTTTGGGCAGCAATTACTCCAGCTGCAAGCACATCTGGGGTGAAGCATCGTGCCTTCCACACCTCTGTTTCAAACAGATTTGGGGCAGAGACCAACCCGGAGACATGGGAACCCAGAGGAGGGATCCAGCGTGCCGGGAACAGAGAGCCTGAGCACCATGTTTCCAAGGGCTGTCCCCAACACAGCAGGGCCTTTCAGGACAAAACAAGACAGAACGTCCTGAGGCCTGAAGCACGGCCAGCATGGCCGGCACTGTGGCACCCTGAGGCACGGGGCGAGGCCGGCACCACGGGAGGAGGCGGCTGCTCCCCGTTCATCCTCTGCACCGCGGGTTTTTCAGCGGCAGCTGCCCCCCATTGCCAGGGGACAGGAGCTGGTGTGACACCGCTCACCAAGCCGTGTCCCCGAGCAGGGTCCTGCACTGTGCAGCGGGTGAGACAAACCCCTCCCGTCCAGAAACGGTTCTTTTCCCTTGGCAAAGGCAGCGGCACACGGAGCCAGCACGAGGTGCCTGCTGGCACCGGGCAGCCAGGGCTGGTCCCTCTTAGCCTGCCGCGTCCCTCCAGGACAGCTCTGCGGATGCTGCTTTGCCCACGTCAGTACAGGGGATTTGGATTTACCAGCTACTGTTTGCCAAGGAAATAGCGACAGAGTCCTGCGATGCTCTGTGACCTGAACTGTGGCTTCCTTCCATTATTTTCTGGCGAGGTGCTGATAACAGTCGGCGTGTGGGGAAGGGCAGGCTCGCAGGCCAGCACCCCCTCCCACGGTGACGAGGGAAGAGGCCGGCGATGGGGATCCTGCCGCCCCACCATCCCTCCACGCAGCACCCGGGTTCGGAGCAGCTGTGGCTGCTCACCTCCCTAAGAACACAATCCCACATCCCTGAGGATCTGGGTGTTCGCACTGGCTGTGCTGCCTCTCCAGCTTCTCCCTTCCCAGGGAGCTCATACTCAGATTTGCGCTCTATCCTTTCTTTGCTGCTTGGCTCATCCCATACCTCTAAGCAGAACCCCAGATCCAAATGCCCCCAACAAACATCCATTCAACTACGATTTCAATAAAACTAATTTCAAAATGCATAATGGCAAAACATCCCTTGGCCACTCTTAATCTCAGCAGAACCGCAGAGCACATGTGCCGGGAGATAGGGCTGGCGCTCCCGTTTCAGCTATGCTCCATTAAACACTATTCCTGATAAGTCCTTCAGCCGACCCTACAAATCTTTCTCGCTTTTACCAGCTCCAGGAACTCTGGGACATTTTGATTGTGCTGCTGTTGTTTTTCCCCACTAACGTGACACAGATTGGGGCTTGTCACTCGCGAGATGTCCTTGGCATCAGGTTACTCAACAGCATGGAAAGTCAGCGAGTAATTCAGCACTGCTCTTGACCCCGTCCCGTGCCGGGACAAAGCGTGGTCCCTCCTGTGTCCCCAGTGGGGACAGCGCAGCGGGTCCCAGCCCTGCGCGCCCCCTGCCCAGCCACCAGCACCCTCCACGTCGCATTGGGGTCTCACCTTCCTGATCTCAGGTGCGGGGCAGACGTCGGAGAGCGGGGTCCCCTCGCCGTGCAGGCGGCAGCTGGAGCCGCTCTCGCTCCAGACGCAGCGGTGCCCCAGGTCCTCCCTGCCCAGGCACTGCGAGCAGTCGGCGCTCCCCGTGGCGCAGTTGTACACCTCCACTGCAACGCAGAGACCACGACCTGAGCTCCTGGGCCCAGACTCCAGAGCTTTGCTGCGCGGGAGGCACTCCCACCCCCGCCCCCCAGCCCGGCTATATTAATCCCAGTAACATCTGAAACCCAGGGGACGAGCAGAGCAGTTTGCACACACAGCGAGACGAGGCAGCGCTTGGCTGCCATCCTGAAGATTTCCCAGAAGGACTGGGTGCTCGTTCTCACCGCAATGTAATTTAGCACTTTCTTTTCCTTTTTCTTCCTCTTGAAAAACAAACAACACCCAAACTCTGAACCTTTTGTCAATTTATGCTTCATGTTTCCAACTCTCAGCATCCACATGGGAAGCCGCTTGGCAAAGCTGGCTCCATCCTGTTAGCAAGGCAGGAACGCTGCTTCCACGCTGACAGCAATGGGGTGGCTGTGGTGCTTTGCAGTGTTTACAGTGCCTTTCCTTCCCCGGGGACCACGGGCCCCTTCCATTGACTTCTCCCTTCAGATCTGCTCAGCTCAGCTTCCACATCATTTTCCTGCACCTCCTCATTAGCTGCTGCCCTGGGTTACGTTTCCTCTCCAGCCTAAGCCTCTGCTGATGGAGTGTGGGCATCCGCTGAGATAAACAGCCACAAACACTCAGGAAACATGGTTTTCACACCCTTTTCCCCAGAGGAGACTTTGCAGGAGAACATAAAACAAAGAAACAGCCACATTTTGCACTTGTGTTCGCGGGAGGGTCTCACGGTGCTTCATAAGCAGCGAACAGATCCCTCGGCCTCCACCAGCCCGCCCGTGCCCGTGCTCACAGAACGCCATGGGCACCCAGGGGCTCCCCCGTCCTCCACACAAAAAGAGCTTGTTTCACCGCCGGAGCCCAACCAGTGAGTTACACTGCTTGGTTTCCACCCAACAGCAGGGAGCTGTGACTCCTTCCGTGACTACCAAAATGCAGTTCACGATAAAAGCCAATAAATACCAAAATAATAAACACTAATAACAGCAATTCCATTAAAGACACTATAAAAGATGCACCCATTTATCACTGGCCTTGCAGATCTCTGCTTGCAAGTCAGCCTCTCTCATTTTGCTTCCACCAATCTGCTCCAGGCGAGGAGGAGCTGGAGCAGCCCAAGGTCCCACAGGAGCTCCAAATATTCTGGCACATTCGGATCGATGCAACCACAGCCCGTGCGTGCAAGCTCTGCGTGCGCGGGAGGGGGCTCCGCGCTCCTTCCGCTGCCAGCGCCACCCACGCTGGGAACCCGGAGCCCGCGCTCGCTCGTCAGAGCGTGCTCAGCTCGGATCTCCCACCTCTCTCTCTCAAAATACAGCCACCCTCTTCTCTCTGCACGGAAGCCGTGCCTCATGCCTGCACCCGCGCTGCTATTTCAGAGGTTATTTCACCAATGTGGAATGCATTGCAAGATAAGTCTCCTTTACGCTGGGATTTACTGTGGGGGAACCTTTTTACCCTGGGTCGGTGGCTGATGGTGCTGACATCCCTCTGCCCCTTACAGCTCTCTGACAGAGGAAATCTTACTCGGGCATCTAGTGTTCATTTGCTTTCACGGCAAACCAGTTCCTTCTACTGCGGTTGCTGACCCTGTGGAGGAGGAAAAGCCCCAGCGCTGGTGCCTCCGGCGGGAGCAGCGTGGGTGCCACGGCGAGTCCCGGCAGCGGTGGCTGCGGCGCAGGCTCTGGCTCTCGGGCCCGTCCCGTCTAAACGCCGTGTCCGAGCGCACTCCATCTGCTCCTCGCCCGCCTCAGCCCGCTGATGCGGCCAGGGCTTTGCCGGCAATCCGAGCGCTGTTCCAGAGACCAGCGGGCCGGGGTGAAATGTGTTTACACATTTCTCAGCACAGGAGTTAAAAAAGAGACTCAATTTTTACAGCGCGCTGAGCCTCAATGTCACCTCCTGGGAGAGCTCAGGGCAGAGCCCGCCCTCGTCCCTTATCTCCTCTGCAAGGAACTCCTGCCTGGGCCCCGGGACACCCCACATCTCTGCTGTGACCCACAGCACCAGCACAACCCGCCCCAGAGACCTCAGCCGCTGCCTGTGCTCAAGGACAGGGCTTGGCTTTCCTCCGTGCCAAGGGGATGTCTGTCTGTGGGCGTCCGTCTGGCCTCTGGGCACTTGTTCACAGGCATGCGACTCCAGGCACACGCATTTTTCACGTGCGCCCGAGAGAACGAACCAAGCTGTGCCCAGCTGAGCCGCGGTCTGTCTCCTGAATCTATACACTTTGCCAGGATTTTAGAGTCATTCAAGCTGACCAGATGAGAGCAGAATAAAAATGTTTTCAACTCAGACCTGTCATCATCTCTGGGCTGTCGATAAATCTGTCTGGTCTGTCCTTCAGCTGAAGGTTCACTGGGAAGAGATGGCTCTTTTCCGATGTGTGGAGCTGCACACAAGAAACAAATTAAAAAAAGCTTAGGAAGTTTAGTAAAATACAAGATTCTATATGCACCCTACACAGATGAACGTTCCTCGTGAGGCTCCTCTGACTGCTGCTGCTCGGTACAGGGTCTCCTCCCGAGCACGGGTAAGAGAGGGACGGCCGCTTCTGTCTTAACGACTTTGCGGAGGTCCCAGCGAAGGGCCCGGGGCCCGGTGCGCGGTGCAGTGGGAGCAGAGCCCTGCCCGCCTGCTGCTTCCAGTGCAAAGGACAGAAAACCAACAGACCCGCAAGGCTGTGCGCTTCCAGCACCGGGCCCCGATACAGTCGTGCAGGTGACGTGACGGGAGAGCACTCCTCTCAAGCTGCATTCCCACCGGTGGGGGCCCAAACGCTTGCTGCAGCTCAGAGGTGCGGTTTTCCCTCCAGCAACCACACACGGCTCTTTGGTGAGCGGCTGAGCATTTTCTCAGGCCAATTCCCAGCTCAGAATAAAAGCTACAGAAATAGCAACACTGAGAGGTGGCCAATTTTTTTTGCCTGAACTGAACTCTTCCCATTTGGAAAGGTAAACACGCAGCTCCGTCCCAAAGCCCAGGGGAGCGGGGGCTGGAGCTGCTGCGGATCCCACGGAGCAGACGCCGCAGCGCCGGGGCCGTGAACGCCCCCCAGCACCAGCGCACGCACAGAGCCCCGCGCCGGAGGGGAGAGCCCGGCTGATGCTTTTCCCAGCTGGAAGCAGAGGGGGAGGAGGGAGCTGGCGTCCCAGCTGCCGGGTGGGAGGTTGGGGACAAGACCCTCCCTGCCCTGGGACCTGCCCCACGCTGCGGGGAGCAGGGGCTGGCGGCCTCCCCCGACTCACCAGCACGTGTATGCATTCCACGGCGGAGGAGTTCACCCACCGGGCTTCAAACGACCTGTCCGTCCCAAAATGGCACTCCAGAGCAGTCTCCTGGAGAGGGAAGACAAGGGCAGAACAGCTGCAACAGTCGTTTAAGTGCAGTTCTGCATCTCAGCCAACCCACACGGCAGGTGCCACGTCTCACCTTGTTCCTGCCACCAACACCTGGGCCGCGTTTCAAGTCAAACAGGAGATCAGAACCCAATACTGTAAGCAAGGCGGGGGTCTGTGCCCAATTACACTCCCACACACATCACGGCTGTAGGCTGAGCACCACACCCGGAGCCGGGCCCTGTCTGTGCTCACCCAGCGTGCTGCTGCACAGCGTCACGACCAGAGCGGGGCAGCTGCTCCAGGAGCCGGGGACATGTGGCACGTGCAGACCAGGGGACGCATCTGACCCACAGCACGTGCAGCCCAGGGGACGCATCTGACCCACAGCACGTGCAGACCAGGGGACGCGTCTGACCCACAGCACGTGCAGCCCAGGGGACGCGTTCGACCCACAGCACGTGCAGCCCAGGGGACGACATGCCAGTGGGCACCCGGGTTCCTCTGGCCCAGGCGTGTTTGCAGTTCATGCTGCAGTGCAAACCAAGAGCCAACATGGCCCCAGGCTGCTTTGCCCAAACCAGACCAAATAAGCCCATGATTTGGGCTCAAAGCCACCTTCCTTCTCCCAATAACTGCACAGCGCAATTCTCTAATTCAAATGAGGACCCAGCTGGGAGTGTGTTCACAGGAGGATCTTCTGTGCTGTTTTCCTGATACCCAAGGATGATATCCTGCCCTGCGTTACGGCTGTGCCTCCATCCTGCAGGAACAAATCCTATCTCTGAGCAGGCTGATGCTCCACCACTGCTGAGCTCTGACCACCCTTTGAGAACTGATGGCTCTGATAAAAGAGATAAAAGAAAGCGGGGCTGGTGCAGGCAGCGGCTGGCTCAGGGAACACAAACACGGTGGGAGGGGGAACCAGCATCCCCAGCACATCGCCTGTGCCCGGCAGCTCCACTGCGCCGGCTGCTCCCGGCCCCAGAACCTGCCCGGGCAGCCCCGCAGCACGTGCTGGGACACGCGTGGCCTGTGCTCCGAGCCCCCACGGGACACGCGTGGCCTGTGCTCCGAGCCCCCACGGGACACGCGTGGCCTGTGCTCCGAGCTGCCGTGGAGAGGAAAGGAAGAGGAAGAGCAGGACAGAGAAGAAATCCTGCTGGGTGCCCCAGGACAGCTCGTGGGGGGCAGCGGGACAGCCAGGGCGCCCCCCAGCACCGGCAGCCGCCCTGCCTGGCCCCTTTCCTGCTGACTCCATTTCCTACATGCGGAACCGCTTCCTCCTCAGCTGCCTCCAGCACCCGCAGAGGAAAAGCAACTTCTCGCCCTCGTTTGCTGACTGCGGAGGGCACGTCCTCCCGTGCCGGGGCCCGGTGGGAGCGGAGCCTCTGCGGTGCCCGGCAGCCCCGGCACAGAATCCGGCAGCTCCTCCGGCGCTTCCAACCCTCTCCTTTCCCTGCAGAACGAGGAGCCGCATCCCCAGTACCCTCTGCAGGGCCATGGGGAACCAGGACCCCCGGGCCCCACTGAAGACCTGACCCAAAATGACACAGGGCAGCTGTCTACAAATACCAGAGCTTAGTCAGAGATTTTCCCAGTGCCGAGCTTCCCTGCCTCAAACTCCTCCGGTTCCTCCTGGTGTGGGACACCGGCAGCTCTGCGGTGGAGCAAACACCACGAGGAAACTGGGAGTTTTATTTCCACAAAACGTTTTGTTCTAGTGACTGTTCTACAAGGTCCATAAACCTCCTTTTTCCACCAGATGCCAGAAGCCCATTGCTAGCTGTGCGAGATCCCTGGAGAACACCGGGACACGAAGAGCATGTCCCTCAGCTTTGCCTTGCAACCCCACTCAGGTCGGGGTGGCTCCTCTCCACCAGCCTCTGCTGCCAGTCCAGCGCCTTCAGCCAACGCAACCCGGGGCCAGCCCCCTCGCCCGCTCCCGAGGCAGAAACCAGCCCGTGCTCAACGTCCCGCGGCTGCCCAGGCTCGGCTGCAGCTTCCCCAGCTCCCCAGAACTCATTTACCTTGGAGAAAGTGGCGTTGGCCAGTGAGATCGTAATGTCCCGAGGCACTCCTGTGGGCATGGGGTCCAATGAGGCAGGTACGATTCGCGGACAGTCCATTTTCTTCTGTTAGGTACAGAACAAGACAAAAGAGGTTAGCTGGGTGCGTGCTGAGCAGCCTCGCTGACAAGGCAAGATGACAAATTGGGACCCTTGATAAGGTTAATTTCAGTACATCTGTAAAGTCAGATCACACAGTAACCCAAGAAAGTGAATGCCAAGATGGCACCGTGATGCACAGAGCGGTAACACCACACGGAACCTGAGTCTCAGCGGAAGGCCAGCACGGCACTGCCGGAACCCCTGCGCTGGTGCCCAGGCAGCTGCAGCGCGTGGCCGGGTTGCCGGGGCCCGTCCGCAGGCACGGGCGGCACCGCAGCGGGCACAGGACGCAGCACGGCAGGTCCCGCCCGGCTCCCCAGTTCGGCGACCCGGCAGCTCCCATCCCGCGGGGCGGCCGAGCCTGCGCTTCCAAATTCTGGCACTGGAAAAACTGTCCTCCCAGGCACAGAGCAAACGCGTGTGCGCTCCTCAGCTGCCACTCTGGGAAGCTGCCCCACTACACACACTCAAACGTTTGTGAGACGTCGGGGCTGGAGTGACGCTACAAGGCGGCTGTGCAGCCTCCAGCGGCCGACGTGCCAGCGTGACCCCCGCCTCACGCAGCGCAGCGTGCGCCCCGCAGAGACCTGGCTGCCAGCAGCCCCCTGCCCCTGCCGCCGCAGAGCACGGGCGCTGTGCGCACAGCAAAGGGTGCAATGAGCTGCGGTGGCAGGACGGCTGGAATGAAAGGCCTAAACCAAGCTGAAAATGATTTTAAAAGGTCATCTGTCCCCCTACTTTTGTTCTCACTTTAAATTGATGGCTCAGATGCTGGAGCTGACTCAGAACTCAAGTCTCTATGACAAGCCTATCTTGTTCTCTCATGAGATGTAAATCACACTGCAGAACTACAGCAAAAAAGAACCCAGATTCTCCATTGCCCCAGGGTATATCCAGATTAATGCCTTTGACAGTGGAGCCACTGGGGTAAAAGACAACAAAATATTTGGTCCATTATGCAGAATAATTTGCAGCAGGCAAGGTTTGCTTCTCACTCGCACCAAGGGTCACCCGACTGTGCTGATGAGAGCGCTGCTGCCCCCGTGAGAGGAGCCGCTGCCCTCCCGGCGCCCGGCAGGACACGTCCCGGTGCCGGACACGTCCCGGTGCCGGACATGCAGTGAGCACGAGGCTTCTCTACTGCCTTCCCCGGACCCAGCAGGGGTCAGGGAACCACCTGGAGGTGCCTGTTTAAGTGCGGAAAACACACTTCATTTCTATCAGGACACTCATCTTAACCAAGCACAGTTGGTGCTGCCTAAACAAGGGGATTAAATAACACGAGATGTACCTGATAAGAGAAGTAAAAAACAAAGCAAAGCACTGGAGAGAGATTTCAGTCCCAAGCCTCTTCTAGGAGAATCAAAAGAGTTAAAATAAAACCAGCAGGGCTACAACGGAAAATTCATGCAAAAGCTGCTATGGCCTGGTTTGTCCTTGCATGTCCCAGCAGCCGGCACGGCTTCCTGGGTAAATACACTTTAGAGGACTGATTAACTTGTCTCGCAGCCCCTTCCCCGCTGTTCATCAGCAGCTAGAAATAGAGCTTTCCAGCTGATTGTATCATTCACGTCTGGATCGGGCAAAGGCTCAGAATGTTTAAAATGCTGCGGATGAAGCCAGAGCGATTCCGGCTTCCCGGCGGAGCAGCGCTCAGGTGCAGCCGCGCCAGCAAGTGCTCTTAGTGAACGCTCCCGCCGCAGGACGAGGCACCGTGTTTCCAGGGCTACCAGCACCTCGTCCTGCTGGCTGCTCACCGAAACCAGCGGGAAGAGCTCGGAAAGGCAGAGATAAACCAGGGACGTGCCCGAACCAGGTGCAGCATCCAGCTGAACTGCAGCTCTGGAGCTGGAGAACAGAGGCGAGAAAGCGATTCTCAGCTCTGCCCCAGCACCTCCCCAGCCAGGGTCTGGCAGGGACACCCGGGCTGAGCGGGGAGCGCACACCTCTCTGCTCAAACCTGCCCTGTCCCTCCCCTTCGAGAGCAGCTGCACTTAAGGCAAAGGACAAATCATCCCAGGCAATTTCTGTGTTCACCAGCCCAGCTGCAGGCCATGCAGCGCTTTGTCAAGGAGAACATCAACCCAGCCACCTGGGACCTTCGGAGTCCTCTCACAGCCCAAGCTCCTCCTTTAGATTTAATGAGAAACACTGCGAACCAGCCGTGATTAAGAGATGGATGCAGGGCCCACCTGTGGCGGTCCCCTGCTGTCACCCAGTGCCACTGGCGGGGCTGACACCCCCGAGTCCCAGCACAGGGCAGACCCCAGCATGCAGCCTCGGCACATGTGTCCCCCACCTGGACCGGCCACCGGTTTTCAAGTGCTCAGCCCCATCCAGGCAGCAAGAGAAAACACTGGATGCTTTCTGACACCGGACGGTGCTCTCGCCAGCCCCCCAGTGCGAGCAGCCCGGGCAGTCGCAGGACAGCACAGCCCGTCTGGACAGCCGGCACCAGGCAGCGGACAGAGCAGCGCTGCCGGGAGCTGTCACCCGCTGCCACCCCGCAGGGACGGGCAGCGCGGCCCAGGGTTCCACCCGAGACACGACCACGCGGAGCTGCGACGTGGTGGGCCCAGCACCGTCCCCATCCCCGGCGCTCGCAGCGGGCGCAGATGCCAGGGCCAGCCCAGGAGGGAGAGGGTGGCACGTGTGACACGGGGCCAAACTCCTGCCAGTAATGAGCACAGGGAACTGCTGGAAGAGTCAAGACGAGAACAGAGCACCGGTGCCAAAGGGATATTCAATTTACAGTGTAAAAGCTTGGCTTGGATCTACGGCAGATTGATTGCTAAAAAACCAATTTTATTTAAATTTACTTCAATTTAAATTTCAGAAGCAGAAACACACTGAGCCTCTGGGTTATTAGAAGCTGTAATTTGGAAAGGGGCCATTTTCTCCTTTAGATGAGCACCAGCAGCGGTGCTCCAGCAAATTATTAACATACCGCAACAGCCTAGTGAAAGCTAAACGAGTTGTGGAGCACTGCTATGTTTATCGTGTAACTCAGACCCCGGCGCCCCAGAATGCAGATAAGCAGTGGCATCGCTCCAGACCCGGCAGGTGATGGAGAGCCAAGGGACAGCACGGCATGGCACACTACGGCACGGCATGGCACAGCACGGCACAGCGCAGCAAGGCACGGCATGGGCCCAGCTCACCTGCTGCGCATGTGTCCCCGTGTGACACCGGCAGAGAAGGGTGCCCCATCCCCAGCCCGGTACAAGCCGTGACCGTGCCGCCATGGCCAGCAAGGGCCAACCGCTGCTGGAGCAGACCCAGACCTGGCCGAGCAGCGGCTCAGACCGCCTGAGCATCAGCGCCGCAGACACCCAGGGTCACCAAACAGAGCGAGGCTCAGCCTGGGGACCTGGAGGTGGGATGGTCCCAGCCGGGCTCAGCCATGGTGCCGGACGCTGTGAGCACAGCACGGGCAGAGCAGCACGGCAGAGGGACCCTCCAGCTCGCCATCTGCCCAGCCTTTGGCAACAAGACACGTATCGCTGCATTTCCAACCACAGAGGGCCAGGCAGCGTGTTGGTGACACTGAGCAGCACGGTCACCAGAGCTGTCCCCCACCCACCCGGACAGCGCTGCCGAGCCCGGGACATCTGCCTCCGTCCTGGGAGGGGGCAATCAACCGGTACAGCGCAGCGACGCGGGGAGGTCTCCCTGGGCGGCGGTTTGACGGGCCTTACCTTCATCTGCAGCGCATCGGCACACTGCGAGTGGTTGGACACGCAGGTGTAGGTGGAGGGACACCAGTGACACTTCCACCGCGTCGAGAGGCAGCTGGTGCACCTGAAACAGCAAAGGTGTGGAGAGAAAAGCAGATTTCGAGCTGCTCAGGGCAGCCACAGCTCAGCCATGCAATCCATCTTTACACATGGTGCTCAGTCTCTAACAGTGCCCAGAAAACGTGGTTGCAGGGGCTGGTTTCCCTCTCCTCCTTCCCTGGGAGCTGGTGGGGATGCAGCAGAGCCACCATCCCCAGGGCCACCGCAGGGCAGCTCCAGGGTGTCACCGCATTCGGTGCCACCGCCTGGCCCCAGCCCACAGGGAGCCGCCCTCCCCTGCTTACCGAAAAGTGTGAAAAATGCTCTTTTCCCTCAAAACACTCTTTCCTCATCTGCCCCCCTGTGGAGCCAGGCAGGCTCTCCCCCAGGTTCGCATGGGACCCCCTGTGCCCCTCCCTCACCGCCCGCAGACCCCCCGGGATCGCTGGGGATGCCGGCTCCGCTGCATAAGGGTTAACAGAACGAGCTTGATATCAAAATATTATTCATATTTCAAAAAATCCCAACATGACCAGATGGCTCCAGACACGGCGAGGACCCTCCCATGTGAGTCCCTGGCAGAGCAGCCGCGGCGCCCCTGCCAAACGCTGCCCTGGCCCCCGCGCTGCCGGGGCCGCACCCGGGAGCCCCGTGCGGGGGGACCCGCCCCCAGTGTCACCCGCAACCCCCGCGCCACCTGCCCCACCGCCGGTGCCACCGCGGCCGCCTCCGCCCCGGCACACCGGGGCCACTTACGCTCTCTTCGGGTAAATGTTCCCCGTCCTTTTGCAATCGTAGATGGTGAAATTGGCCCGGATAATGTTTTTGCTGTTGACCCGGAGAGCAGCTTCGACGACCACGTGGTCTGGAGAACCAAGCCAAAGAATATTGGGTTGCAAGAGCCTCTCGCTCACACTCACGCTCAGAAGACAAGACAGACCCTTGGGAAAACGAGGGCTAAATCCGATTTGTTTGCTCAAGGGCTTCCTCCGAGCTGCATTGCAGAGCTCGAACCATTCGTCTTTTGCCCTCTGACTTCCAGCTCTTCCCTCTTAAATCAACGCTTTACATCACCCTCACCAGAAAGGAACATTGCGACTTTCAGCACAAAATTCCAGCGTGTTGTGCAAGTGTTAATTAGCAGAGTTAATTATTGTCTTTGCTTACAGTTGGTGCTAAATGATATTTTAAAAAAATGTGGTAATTAAAACATGTTAGTTATCATGTTTTAAAACCCCGCTCACTTTCCCCATGACAACAAACCCACAGAGAAGAGTGGAAACCCCTTTTTGGCGACTCAACATTCTACACTAACCTCCCCTCCCCCAAAATCGCTGAATTTTATTTCTTTTTCTTTGCAATTTTGCCATATAAGCACCAGGGACAAGGGACAATGCCTCTTTCAGAATATGTACAATAAATCAGAGCGTTGGATTCCAGAAATTCATTCGGACACTGCTGTAACCAACAATACAGAACAGTTAATGATCTCCCATTCTTTGGATAGCTGGGGAGAAAAACAATGCAGCTTTATAAACTTGCCCATGAAAGTGGGGTTTTCAAAAGGACTGGCTCATTCTTCTCCTACTGGAGTCAACCATCTTCAATAGGGCATTCACCCAGGCCCGAGAGATGGAGATTTAGCACTGGAGGCTGGAATGAGGCACCGAGCTCCTGGGCAGGAGCTGTGACACGGGGCACCGCCCCGGGCAAGCGGCCGGTGCTCCTGGCCAGCTCGCCGGGGGCTCCCACTGGCTCTGCGCTGCTGGTCACCCCAGACGTGGGCACCCCCTGGTCCCACTGCCAACGGGGGCACTAGAACCCTCGGTCTGGCTTTAGCGCACCAGCAGGACGAGGAGCTCCTGAGCGGCCCCAGGTGCGCCCGTGCTCTTCTCCAGAGCCTCCTGAAAGGCCACGCGTGGTTGGGGAGAAATTAAACAGAAGTGCTGAAAATATCAATACAAGCAGCAACACTATTTCCCCGGGCTAAAGCGGTTTTTTTTAGTACTTATTAAATCTAAACCAGAAGCTCTAAGCAGATAAATCTTAAAAAAATAAGTACATGAACTGGCTTTAAAAATCTGGTGTTTAAAACTAAAATTGATAGATCTGAAATACTGTCAATTCATGGTAAGATGGTGGAACTCCCACGCTTTGAAGTCATATGCCCTATAAAGCAGAAGCAGCTTGGGTCTCTTTTCCCCATATGCATTTTCTACACGCACAGTTGGAAAAAGAAAAGAAACCCATGAGAAATGAAGTCCACAGAAGGGGTCAGAATGCACCGAGCTCGTTCTCCTCTGTACCTTGGTCGTCTGCAAATGTTGGGTATTTCTCGCGTGGAAGTAAACTGCAATAAATAAACTGATTTACATCATCTCCAGCAACTCTGGCTATGGTGTGGATATCATTTCCATAGTCACATGAAATATTCGTTCCGTTCAGGTTTGGGATAGTCCCATTTATTTGTATTATCAGCGCCTATATTTGGACAGAAAAAAAAAATCCGTTATTATGACAGAAAATTATACTTAGAACGTGTCAGTGTTTCACAAGCTTCCACAGGCCAGCAGCTCCGACTGAGTCCAGAGAGCCGTTCGCTCTCACCCTGTGCCCTTCGGACTCCCCCAGGCTGCCCGCACACAAGCGCTGGCTTTAGCAGTCAGAGCTCTGCACCAGGACCCCAACAACCGCAGCCGTGCCACCGGCTGGCACCAAATCCCAGCCCGGGGCTTCCGCGGGGACCCTCGGAGGAAGGAGGACACGGAGGCTCAGCCCCCGGCTGCCCGGGTTGTCCCCGAGCCCCCTGCCCATCACAGAGCCCTGCCTGTCCCTGTCCCACAGCCCCTGGGCAGGGACCCTCCCGAAGCTCTGGGGAGAGAGGAGGAAGAGCAGAATACAATTAATTCCTGTTTCGGAGCACCTAACCCTCCCAGTTTGCACCAGCCCATCCTGGGGCTGGACTGGGGAGGCGCTGGGCTGGCGGGACCTGTGGGGAGGGTGGGGAACAGCCAGCGTCCCCCGACACAGGGCCGGCTGCTGGGCTCCTTCTTGCAGCCGTCCCCCGCGGGGCAGGGATGGCAGCGCTGCAGAAAGGAACGGTTTTGAGCAGGGTGACTCGGAAAAACGCCCAGCGTGTGCTCAGCTGGCTGTCCCTGCCAGCGGGGGGATGTCCTGGGGACCCCAGGCCCCGTGGCAGAGCCAGAGCGGTGCCAGGGTCCCGTGGGATCCCCCCAGCTCCGGCCGGGATCTGCCCAACGGCCGCCGGCTCACCAACCATTTCCCCATGTTGGGGCTGGTCGAGAACTTTGGCACGGAGGGATTGCTGCCATTGGGAGAGGCTCTGTCTTTAAACAAACAACGTTTTGCTGAAAACATTTTAAATATCATTAAAATATTGTTAAAAATAGCAACAATACGAAGCCAGAAAATGAGCTGATGTAGCTGCCTGCGGCTGATCTGTATCCTACACCCTTGCAGATCTCTGCAGCCCCGCTCACCCGCAGGCTCAGCGGCCGATGCCCCGCGGCTCCGGGCGCTGGAGTCACCTCCTGGCGCTGCCGAGACCCTGGGCCCGACTCGGTGCCACACGGCAGCGCTCAGCACCCCTGGGCCCACAGCAGAGCCGCGAGGTGCTGTGCTGCAGCACGGGACAGACATGGATCAGCCCCGGGGGCAGACAACGACCCCACGGGATGCAGCACGGACTAATGTGGTATTCACGCCCAACGCACCGGGTTCTCTTTGTCGATGTTGATCTCGGGCTCCAGGATGGTCATGGACGGGCACTGCTGCACCCCCTCGCTCACACTGGCCCAGAAGTTGGCCCCGGTGAAGTTGGAGCACTCGTGCTGCAGAGAACACCTGCAACGGACAGGGTATCAAGCCGGGGTTGATGATTTTTAAAACTGGTGATAAAAGTGTCGACTTCCTTGTGAGGGAAGATCCTCAGAAAATCCTGTGCCTACATCTTTTTCTCCATCCCTGCAGCTAAGCCTAAAGCTTTGCTGCTATATTTGAAGCGTCTGGTTGCCAGGATAAGAGCATGTTCTCGCACCAGCATCAGCGGAGCACCAGGACCTGGGCTGAGCGAGAGCAGGCCAGCCTGAGCCCAGCACCGGGGACCAGAAGGTGACATTCTGCCTGACCTCTTCCATTGTAAACGCAGAGTCTGATTTTGTAAATCCCTCTTTGGGTGTCGATTGTCTCCTACTCATAAATACCAATTGCAACGGCACAGGATGGTCTCTAGCAGGGTGCTGGCTCCCTCGGCCCCATGGCTGGGTGCCCGCATCACATCCTTTGCGCTGGCAGCAGCATAACCATGCAGCCACAATTGAATCCTGGCTCTGAAGAGCATCCCAACCACTTGAGACCAGATGCAATTGTTTTTAAAGGTACATATTTCGTAAGAAACGGACAAAGACTAAAGGTAGTGTGACTGTGTGGAAATATAAAAGGCACCAGAAATTCTTGCCCAGGCTTGAGGGCCAAAGGACACAGCAAAGCGCCCCAGGACACAGCCAGCCCTACCTGGTCTCCATCGTGCACCACCCGCAGTAAGCGTCGGCAGCAGCCAGGCACTCCGTGCACGTCGAGTACTGGTTGCAGGCAGCCACCTTCACCCGCGTCATCTGCACGACAACAGCACAACTGCTTCCACATGCCCAACACCACCGCGGAAACACCCAACCCAACCGCCACGCGCCGGCACGGCCGCACGAGGCTACTGACGAGACACCCGGTTCTGGGGCTGCTTCACTCCTCAGCCTGCACCGAGCCCACCGAAGGGACGATGAGGAGCGGCCCAGCACCGCGTCCTGCTCCCGCCCCAGAGGCGGGTGCTCTGCACCACCTGCCCGCAGGGACCAGCACAGGCAGCTGCCCGTGTCCTGCCCGCACCCCGCACAGCCCAGCACCACCTGACCTGGGCACGCAAGGACGCCCATGGGACGGGGCTGCTGCCGGCGGTGCGGTCACCACGGCGCACACAGCAGCGCTGAGCTGCTCCCTTTCAGCCGGCACCGCCGCAATGGACCGCGGCAGCCAGGCTGCGGGAGCGGCACCGCGCCGCTCGGGTGTGTCAGAGGGAGATGGGCTCACAGCTTGTCCCTCCCTGCGAAAAGCTCTCGCTGCAGAAAGCGCCATTCTAGACAGAGCTGAACGCTATCTGGCTATTTACAAAATGACCAGAAAGCAAAACCACTCTGGAAACCTTAATTTGTAAAGAAATCAAAGTACCCCTGGGGACTTGCTCAGCAGGAGCAGTTGGAAGGAAAGCGTGTCGGCTTCTGCTTTTTCCTCCCTTAATTTCTAAGCATTTGGGAAGAAAAACGGAGTGGTTTGGCACAGCGGGGACTGACAATGGGAGGCGCTGAGAGCCCTGAGCTCCCACTGGGCGAGTGCCCCTGGCAGAGGGGACAGAGGAGGCTCCCCGGTGCTGTGCTGGGTGCTCGATCGAGCCCAACGCGGTGCACGGCACAGCAGCCAGACGGCGGCTGAAGAGGCGTCCCAGGGGGTTCTGTGAAACGATAATGGCCAATCTGCAGGGAATGAGGGCTTGGAAAACACAAATGCAACGTGTAACATTTGTGGCTGTGCACCTGTTTTGACAGACTAAGATGTAACTCAGGACAAAGCACAGCGCTGGAGCGCTCGGCTCCCGCCTGCCTCCTCTGCTCCCCTCGGCCCGTCGGTACCTGCCCAGCGCCGGTTCCTGCCCCCCCAGCCCCGTGCCGCCCCCGGATCACGGCTGCCAGGCAGATCTTCTGTCTGTACCATCTCCTAAAAGCCTCCCTAAAGACCGAGAACTGCAATTCGGGGGTTCCTATACAGGAACAACCTCTGCTTGTTTCTGCACTCCTGTAAGCGGATCCCTTTGACACCTCGCACTCTCCCTTTAGCTGGCCACCACAAAGACAACAACGCCTGACGAGGCGGAGAACAGACAGGCACAGGTACCCCCAAGCACCCCCGCCAAACCTCTGAGCTTCCTGGCTCTGCCCATTAATGGCAAAGCAAATTTTCCTGCCCTTCCTACTCCCAGCTTAGTGCTGATACCAAATCCATCGCGCGACGCTCCAAGGACTGCTGTGCTGCAGCCGAAGCTCCCACCTGGTACGAGGTCATCAGATAGAGGTAGGTGGGATCAGAAGGGTCGAACTGCATGACGGGGTGGACAGGCTCTCCGTACGCCACCGAGATGGATCTCCTGCTGATAACCTTCATGGTACTGTCCAGATTGATCTGTAGCGACAAGAAGCCACCCACTGAGACCATTTTTCAAACACCACGGGGAGAAGATGATTTTTCCTCAGTTACAAACTAGAATCAAAGTGGTATCTCACTGTGTTCCGCATTCCCCAGCACTGTAAATCTCCCCACACAGAGCTGCGGTGAAAAGGTGGCTGGTAGGCCGGGGAGCGCTGAGCGCCGCAGGAGCCCCGGCTCAGCAGGACCGGCCCTCGGTCCCTCTCTTTAAGCCCCCGTTTGGCGCTGCCGGGATCACCGCTGGTCCGCGGCTCTCCCCATGGCCCATGGCCACGTTACGCTGGCTTCACCCTCCCGTAAGTGGCACCAGCCCTTGGCCCTCGTTACACACTCGTGTGCATTTGCTCCTAAGAACACGGCATTCCCAAAGCTTCACAAAGAGCCGCCAAAATCAGCACCAGGGCTGTAAAACACGGCACCCCTGCTCCCTGCGTATTGAAAAATGTGTTGTCATTCCTGGCCACAAGAAGCTGTTCTCCCCGCTAGCTCCAGAAGCCCTCGGCAGCTGCCGCGAGAGCCGGATCCCACCCTGCCCCATGAACCCCCAGCTGGAGCGCTGGCGGTGCCGGAAGAGGCTGCGAAGCATCAGCCTGCCTCCCACGTCCCAGAACGTCTTGGCATTTGACTTGAAAACTCAGCAAATTAAATGTGGCATTGCTGAGAGGTAATAACAATAGGGCTACACGATTCTGCATGACAGTCACTTTTCAGCTTAAAACAGACAGGGAGCGAGGAAAATTCTTACCTCCTTACGAGCAGGGAAGGCAATAACTGTAAGGACCAAGCATGCCTCTGCTCTCTAAAGTCTGGATTAATTAATTAACATAGGATTAATTAATTCTTACACTACAGCAGCACCGACATGTCCTAGTAAGATAGCACGAGCTCAAAGCAGAGGCCTTCCCTGTGCTAGGAACTGTATGCAAGCACTGCAAGCTACCACGCAGAGAGAGAAGGGAACTGTCATTATCCCCATTTTAAACGCTGGCTAGCCAGAAGCTCAATAGTCTGCACAGTCTCTGCCGGGACAGAGCCGTGGCGGTGCAGGGAACACCGGTCTGGTGCAGGGAACACCGGTCTGTGCCGGGACAGAGCCGTGGCAGTGCAGGGAACACCGGTCTGTGCCGGGACAGAGCCGCGGCGGTGCAGGGAACACCGGTCTGTGCCAGGACAGAGCCGTGGTGGTGCAGGGAACACCGGTCTGTGCCGGGACAGAGCCGTGGCGGTGCAGGGAACACCGGTCTGTGCCGGGACAGAGCCGCGGCGGTGCAGGGAACACCGGTCTGGTGCAGGGAACACCGGTCTGGTGCAGGGAACACCGGTCTGTGCCGGGACAGAGCCGCGGCGGTGCAGGGAACACCGGTCTGGTGCAGGGAACACCGGTCTGTGCCGGGACAGAGCCGCGGCGGTGCAGGGAACACCGGTCTGGTGCAGGGAACACCGGTCTGGTGCAGGGAACACCGGTCTGTGCCGGGACAGAGCCGTGGCAGTGCAGGGAACGCCGGTCTGTGCCGGGACAGAGCCGTGGCAGTGCAGGGAACGCCGGTCTGGTGCAGGGAACACCGGTCTGGTGCAGGGAACACCGGTCTGTGCCAGGACAGAGCCGCGGCGGTGCAGGGAACACCGGTCTGGTGCAGGGAACACCGGTCTGGTGCAGGGAACACCGGTCTGTGCCAGGACAGAGCCGGGTGTGCAGGAGGACACGGGCTGCACCAGTGAGGGCAGACGGGCTGAAGTCCTGGTCAGCCCATCACAGCACCTTGTCCACAGACTGCCAGACCTGGACACGCGGGGACTCACCCAACAGACCCCTCTGTCCCCATCCCCTTCGCGGGCACAGCAGCCTGGCACCCCATGCCCTGGCACTGCACCCCAAGCGCTCCAGCAGCTCCTCTCACAGCTGCTGGACGTGGCGCTGGCGAGGGCCCCAGGACGTGCCCGCCTGCAGCCCATCCCCACCCCGGCAGCCGTCGCTGCTGCTGCAGGAGCTGCTCCAGCACTATTTCTGTCCCTTTGCTGCCTTTTCTCAGGCAGCAAATCTGAATGATAACTCACGCAAAGTATCTTGTATCCCATGCCAAATAACAAGGAGCCCCAAAGGTAAAAGGGCTTCTGGTTATGCAGCTGTGTTGCAGAATTAGATTAGAGCTATCTGAGCAAATTATCCCAGCAAAGGGTAGCCAGGAGCCTCTCCCTAATGGAGGCTCAGCAGATAAGGCTGCTCTCTCGGAGATGATAATGGAAGCAGAGCTGTTAATGCTGTGTGAACAGGGCTGCGCTGCGTGTGGCATGCACCGATCCTGCCCCTGCACCTGCCCGGGGGGCTGCTTTCCTCCCCCCCCGTGAATTACCTGCCCTGTAGGCAAAAATCAAAGCAAGGCGCTTCTTTGTGATGGTTCCCACATTTCTGCCAGGAGCACTTGGATGCAAGGGAAGAGATCAGATCAGTTTTCTTCTCTCCAAGCATTTTGATCCAAAATTCCACATCACGCAGCGCTCCCCCCAGGCTGGGACAAAGCAGGGATCCGCTGCGCCTGCTCCAGCGCTTGTCTCCGCTGTGGCCTCTTGCTGCTGAGAGCGCACCCAACTGTTGTGGCTGGCTCAATCGAAACTTTCTTTGGCAAAGCTCAAGTGCTAAAGTTACCGAAACCTCGGCCTTGCATCCTGGCTCTGGAGCCGGAGTGCTGCGCTGCCCCACATTGCCTTTGGCACAGCATTTGAAACAGAAACTCCATCAGATGCGTGGATTCACACCTGCTCTGGACTCAGCTGTGCTGAAGCATCTCTCGGTGATTCCCCTGTCTACACGGAGCCTTCAAAACCATCAGCTCACAGGGAGAATTTATTAGAAGAGCTGTTAATATTTAAACGCTGCACAATGATGTTTCCAGCACAGGGTTCATCAAGAACACCCTGCTCGCACGGCAGCCCTGAACAGTAATTAACGGCCACCAGTCACTAGGCAGCACATATCACTGTACAGATTACAGCAGCATCCAATTACTTCTTCACTGCCAAACGAGAGCAGGTGCTCAGACAAACTCGACAACAGACATTGTCCCCTGCGCAACCCAGAGGTGCAGGAAGGGGAATCCCCGCCACCCCCGGCCCCGTCCCCGCCGGGGCCCCACTTGCCTTCAGCAGGGCTCCGCTGGCCGTGCCCAGGAACGCCACCGTGTAGTTGTTGACGCTGGCCACGGCCACCGCCGTCAGGCCGCTGTAGGTGAAGACGGGGCTGGCGGCGAGGGGGTTGACGATGGCCAGCGGGTGCTGCAGATGCGCGGCTCCACAGTCCAGCTGCTCCGGCTGCAGCTGCGGAGAGACACGAGACACGAGCGTCAGGGGCTGCGGCCGACACCCACGGGTCCCCGCAGCACCGCTTGGTGCGGACAAACCGCCGAGCCCTGCGGTGCCCGGGGAAAGTTCCTCACTGCCGAGTCACACAACAGGAGAATGTCACCAGTTAACATGGGGGCAAAGAGCTGTAATAGAGCCTGTTCCGACTGCCACATCACCCGCAGAGCCAGACCCAGGGCAGGCTGTGCTGGAGATGAGCTGTGCGAGCTCTGCCCGTGCCCATGCCACGGCAGGACCAGGCAGCACCGGGACCGCTGCCGGAGCCATCAGCTGTGAGGCACCCGGGGGCTCCTCCAGCCAAAGGCCCATTCGCTGCAGCAGCAGCCTTGCATCAACCGAAGGCTGGTGTGACGGTGTAACGGGGACAACGGGCTCTTTGTCCCCCTGTCCCACTGCAGCACTCAGCGGGCTCTTCCCTGGCATGGCGCTGGAGGCCTCTCGGGCGCTGCGCCCGGGTATCTCCCAGCCCGAGACCAGCAGCCCCTGCAGAGGAGGCTGCTCTGCCGCGGGGCTGGTCCCGTGTGCGCTCCGGCGCTGCCAGCGCTCCCCTGCTGCGGGTCCCCACTCGGGATCAGCGCTCGAGATCACTGCTCAGGATCGTTGCTCAGGATCAGCGCTCGAGATCACTGCTTAGGATCAGTGCTCGAGACCACTGCTCAGGATCGTTGCTCAGGATCAGCGCTCGAGATCACTGCTCAGCATCGCTGCTCAGGATCAGCTCAGAGCCGCGCTCAGCAGGGTGCAAACCCAGCAGGCATCTCTGGCTCCTTCCCCCTCCAACAAAAGGCGAAGCAAAAAGTTTCTCCAATAAAAGAACTCAAAATATTTTTTCCCTGCAAGTGAAGAAGTGAGAGCAGAGCCAAGGGATGAGGAAAAAAGAAGCTTGCTGGAGACTCTCGGGACTGTAAATCCTGGCTGTGGTCTTGCGGCTACTGCAGTCAACAGCAGAATTTACACTGGGACGGGACAGTGCTGAGCAGCAGCGGCACGGTGCTGTAGGACACGGAGGAAAGAGCAGCGGCTGCAAAGCTCTGCCCAGAAATGCTGGAGCCCCCAGCCCCGTCCAGGCTCAGTCCTCAGGCGCCCACCATGCCCCAGCGAGCAAGTACAGCTGTGCCCTGTGCCCACGACCACAAGATGTTCATTATTTGCTTCTGGCTTCTGCTTTCAAGCTGTTCCTCAAAGCTCCAGGGGAGCAGGAACTGCCTTTGCTGCAGAGAAGTCCAACCGGAGCCAGCAGGACGGCAGGCGCTGCAGCCCCAGCCGGCGCTGTCCCACCAGACACGTCACCCACACCAGCGCTGGTGACCAGGGACACGGGGCTGGCATCGAGCGCCCATGTCGATGTGCTACCGGGTGCCGGGGGGAGAGGGCAGAGGATGACTGCCAAGGACTTCTCATGCATGAGCCCTGCCTGTGAGCAGGCATTTGGCTCATTTGGCCTAAAGCAAGACAACAGACTTTACTATCCTGTGCTAAATTAATTAGCACAGTTGCTCCATGACAGCAGCACTGAAAATGGGACCGATGCCTCATGTTCCTCCTACCCGGCCAAGACGCACCCGAGATTTACGACCACTCTCACCCTGAATCCTCCGAGACTCTCCTTGTAATTTCTGCTCAGACGAAGCGGATGGATCCAACAACGCCCGCATACCACAACAGCCTCGCTGCCAACCAGCCGCTCCTGCAGCGGCCGCGGACGACGGGCACGTTCCAAGGGCCATCACTGCATCATCTCCAGCATCCCTCCAGTTCATCCTGAGAGAAGCCCCCACGGCGCTGTCACCCTGCCCACGCGGGGCCATCGTGCCGGCGCCGGGGTGTCCGCAGGCCGCGCACAGCGCACCACGCTCAGGCCCTGGCTGCGCGAAGTCCTTACACAAAACCCTGGACAAGAGACCGCTGCGGACTGCAACCCGCACCCCTAGAACTGAGCACATTTTACACCTTACCCAACTCAGTCATACCGTGCATATCCCTTCCAAAATCATCGTCAGGGGTGCTAATTTAAGCAGAACAAACGCAGGGATTTGAGGCTGTATCTGTTAAGAAACTGGACCGCATGCTGGCAGCGGGCAGCAGAAGCTGACATCCAGCCTGCTCAGGACATTCCTTCCTCCCCGGGCTGAGTGCACCAGGGCCTCTACTTTAATTCCCTTATTATCGTTATCATTTCATTAATAGAACCAGACTAAATCCTCAGCTCTCCCCTCTCTTCAGACCACTGAGGAGATTAGGCAAGTCTTCAGGTTTTGCAGCAAGCGTGTGAGAGCCAGGCAGGATGCCCTATGAGCACAGACCCCGTTTGGGGTGCACCCCCTGCCCTGGGCCTGCCCCCCTCCCAGCCACGACCACACGTCTTGGGTTGGTGTCACATTACAGCAACATGTTCTTGGAAAAAATGGGGAAGAAACTTGCTAAAACCCAACACCCTTGCAAAGCAACCGGGCTGTGCCTCGGGGAGCGAGGGCGGGGCCCCCCGCAGGCGGGGGGACAGAACCCCCAGACCACAGCAGCGCTGGTGACCCCGGCACGGCGGGGCTCGCTCCCCACACCCCCAGACCACGGCAGCGCTGGTGACCCCGGCACGGCGGGGCTCGCTCCCCACACCCCCAGACCACAGCAGCGTTGGTGACCCCGGCACGGCGGGGCTCGCTCCCCGCACCCCCAGACCACAGCAGCGCTGGTGACCCCGGCACGGCGGGGCTCGCTCCCCACACCCCCAGACCACAGCAGCGCTGGTGACCCCGGCACGGCGGGGCTCGCTCCCCACACCCCCAGACCACAGCAGCGTTGGTGACCCCGGCACGGCGGGGCTCGCTCCCCGCACCCCCAGACCACGGCAGCGCTGGTGACCCCGGCACGGCGGGGCTCGCTCCCCACGCCCCCAGACCACGGCAGCGTTGGTGACCCCGGCACGGCGGGGCTCGCTCCCCGCACCCCCAGACCACGGCAGCGCTGGTGACCCCGGCACGGCGGGGCTCGCTCCCCACGCCCCCAGACCACGGCAGCGCTGGTGACCCCGGCACGGCGGGGCTCGCTCCCCACGCCCCCAGACCACAGCAGCGCTGGTGACCCCGGCACGGCGGGGCTCGCTCCCCGCACCCCCAGACCAGAGCAGCGCTGGTGACCCCGGCACGGCGGGGCTCGCTCCCCACGCCCCCAGACCACAGCAGCGCTGGTGACCCCGGCACGGCGGGGCTCGCTCCCCACACCCCCAGACCATGGCAGCGCTGGTGACCCCGGCACGGCGGGGCTCGCTCCCCACGCCCCCAGACCACAGCAGCGCTGGTGACCCCGGCACGGCGGGGCTCGCTCCCCACACCCCCAGACCACGGCAGCGCTGGTGACCCCGGCACGGCGGGGCTCGCTCCCCACGCCCCCAGACCACGGCAGCGCTGGTGACCCCAGCACGGCGGGGCTCGCTCCCCACGCCCCCAGACCACGGCAGCGCTGGTGACCCCGGCACGGCGGGGCTCGCTCCCCACACCCCCAGACCATGGCAGCGCTGGTGACCCCGGCACGGTGGGGCTCGCTCCCCACGCCCCCAGACCACGGCAGCGCTGGTGACCCCGGCACGGCGGGGCTCGCTCCCCACGCCCCCAGACCACGGCAGCGCTGGTGACCCCGGCACGGCGGGGCTCGCTCCCCGCACCCCCAGACCACGGCAGCGCTGGTGACCCCGGCACGGCGGGGCTCGCTCCCCGCACCCCCAGACCATGGCAGCGCTGGTGACCCCGGCACGGCGGGGCTCGCTCCCCGCACCCCCAGACCACGGCAGCGCTGGTGACCCCGGCACGGCGGGGCTCGCTCCCCACTGCTGGGCAGCACGAACACGCTGCCCCGGGCGGCAGAGCGGGTCCTCTGCACAAAACCAGCCCGACCCCCCTGCCCTGCGCCCAGCAGACACCAGACTGCTGGACACGCGGACAGACGGACGGGAGAACCTTCCTCTGCTCAAGCCAGTGCCAAGCAGGAGCCGATGCGCTCAGCACTGCGGCTCGGCTCACGTGGGACCGAGATGAAAGGATCGAGTGTTGCGGATGCGAGCGACTTTGCTAAATGGATTTTGCAGGTTTACAGCATTTCATTGTATTAAAAAATAAAATCGCAGCCAAAATTCTTCAGTGTGTATGTTTCACGTTTCCCCCTATAGCTGAGCAACACGATTTTTTATACTGCACAGAGGATACGGCAAGCCATTCACGTTTCTGATTTAATGGTCCCTTCCATTGACAGCCAGAGCTTTAGAAATGCACTTGGGTTTAGTTATTTGTCTTGGGGATTATTATCTCTAGCCCCTCTTCACCACCCTTCACCGACGTGAACCCCCCAGGCGCACAGGGCCCCTTCCTGCCGAGAAGCGGAGGCACAGGGGCACACTCAGCCCCGTCCCAGCAGCGGCTCCCGGGCACCCAGTGCCAGAATTTCGCTGCCAGCGGCTCCTCCGCCCCCAGCCCGAGGGACTCGGCCCTTTCTTCTCACAGGTGGCCAAAATCACGGGAAGTTCCTTATCTGCGGCGTCTGTGTATAAATCACACGTTTCAGACCTCATATCAGCACAGAGTGTTTTCCACAGTAAACAGGACGTAACTATTCTCAGCCCGGCCGATGCTGTCAGTACACTTGGGCCACACACGTCCTTCCTCCGAAACACCTTCCTTCAAATGACATCACATCTTCCGACGGACGCGCAGGAGGAGACAGATGGCGTGTCCCTCTCAGGGGTCCCGGGGGAGGGTGACACGCTGAGCCGCTGCCTGTGACCGCGGCACCGAGGGGACAGCGCACTGCGCCACGCTACAGTAAACAGGATGCGGCCGGGTCACGTCGCCCGCAGCGCCGGGCGCAGGGCCGCGCGGACACCGCACCGCGGGGCGCTCGCCGGCCTCTCCCCGCACAACGGGCTCCATCCTGCTCCATCCCCGGTCAAACTGCCTGCCCCGAACCGGGGACAGCACACACGCTAAGTTTCCTTCCAAAGCCAGTCTCCTGCTATCATCTGCATTTTAAAACTGCCCTGTGGGCATTTGCCACTATTTTTCTGCTACACAGGCTGAACACTCAGTAACTCATGGAAATATTGCGTGGGTCCAGATTCAGATCGTCCTGCACCCAAAAGGTTTGACTCTGCCACTCCAATGCCACCGAAGAGCCACTGCGGCGTGAGCTGGGGACAGCCCCACCGTCACCGCCCAGCAGCGTCCCCGCACCCCCGCTCGCGGGACGGTGAACTCCGTGTTTCTGCGAAATTTCACAAGCGACGCGATTAATTCAACCCAAGGAGCCACATCTAAGGGAAGGTCAGTCAGATTAACCCCCACTGCAAAAACGAAGCGGGACAGAGATAACGGATTTCCAGCCACATCAGAGCTCAAGAGCTCAGCTGTTCTCATGGTGTGAGTTCAGTTCTTTATCCCCGGCCTAAAAGGAGCAGAAAAAGCGATTTCCCAGACTTTCCATGACGGGCCCAGGGCCCCGGGCGCTGCGCCCCAGCGCAGGATGTCCCCGCGGGAAGGAAGTCTGCTGGAAACAGAGGGAGGAAGAGGAGTGGTGAGGAAAACCACAGAATGCGCTGACTTCTGCATCCTGTGTTTGTGACCTTAAAAATAGTCCTGAAGCAAAGATGGGGTTTATTTCCGAATCAAAAGCAGGCTGCAGCTCCGAACAAAGCCCTGCAGCTCTCCCTCCGCAGGCCCTCGTGCCGCGGGTCCGTGGGCTCCGCAGCGCCGAGCCCGGCCCCTCGCGCCCGCATCACCGCGGATCACTGCGCTGGCTCCAGCGCGCCCGGAGCCCTGGGAAAATGACACAGCCAGCATCCGATAATCCGCTCCAAACTTGTTGATTTGTGGGACTTAGCCATCGTCCTCATAGGCTCAAAATTTGGCAGTTGCTCCCACACAACTGACATTTTGAGGCCATTAAAGTCTGTGATAAAACGGCTCTGGTTTTATCTCTTGCCTTGCTTAACATAAACCATTAGGCTTCTATTAACATTCGGGTATGACTCAGGGAAATCTCTGATTGCAGAGAGAATATCCAAAATAATTCGGATACTGTCCGAAGAGAATAGCAGGACATGGACTAAAAAGCGCCATGGAAGTGTCGCACAGGCACCGCAGGAAAGCGGCAGCGGGAGAGGCGGCGGCGGCGCGGCACAACCAGCACGGCCCGCTCCGCGGCCCCCGGCACAGCCCCGCGGCCCCCGGCACAGCCCGCGCCGCCTGCGCACACAATCACGCGTTTATCTGCCGCCCGAGCTGTCAAGACGGGCTTCTTGGGCTGCCCGCAGGAAAACGCCATCCTCAGAAGAGGACTCCACTGTTCGGGCACTCGAGATGTAAGTGGCCTCTAATTGTAGCGCTGCCGCCAGGGCAGGAATTAGCACAGAGCTCTTCTAACTTCCCATCGCATTTTTTAGGCAATGGGAGGCAGATCAATGTGCACTCTCGGTCAGTCGAGGCACGCGGGCTGAGAACCTCTGAGAAAATGAATCTTGCTGAAATTTTCTCGAGAACCATCCACACTAAGCAATCAGCTCCCCCAGCACAGGAGACGTCCTTTAAAAAAGGCTTGCAATGAGATTTACACCCTGCTTCCACTGTTCACTTAGACCACTGGTTACTTGAGCGAGAAAGCAGCGGTTTTCCTGTGCTTTCACACCTGCACGGTGCCAGTGCTCCGGGAGCCACCAGCGCGGCAGCGGCGCCGGGCCCGTCTGTGCCGCACCACAACGCTTGGGAACTGGTGCCGGGCAGCCCCGGGCACCTGCACCGCTCGTCCTGCCCTTCACCGATTCCCGAGTTTCGGCAACGGTCAAGGTGCTCCCTGCACAGGCTGAGCCCACCAGCCCCCGAAAACACACAAGTCTGCAAAGACACAGATCTGCAGCCAGTGCGGACTGAGCCTGGGTGAGACCAAACTGCTGCACCCGAGCCGCAGGAGCCACCTCCACCTCTGCCACAGACCCCAGACCATCCCGGGGAGGGGGGCTGAGGTGCCGGACGATGCTTCAGCACCACGGCTCATCCGGGAGGGCACAGCCCCGGCTCTGGCTGCTGCTCAGCAGTGGCAGCCCCGGCAGAGCCCACGCACAGCTCAGCTGCTGCCTGCAGGAGCCCAGCGCGGGGAAACACGCAGCCGAGAGACTGGGACGGGATGGGGGAGCAGCCAGGCTGCAGGCAAAGCCAGGCGGCCTGCGACAGCGCGGCCAAAGCCCGGCGACGGCCTGAACAAACACGGGCTTCCTGTGGCCATCCGTCTTGTGCCGTGTCACCTCGGGTGCAGGAGGAAAGGGCGGGGGTGTCACAACGGGAGCCTTCCTCGGGGCGCTGGGGAGGATGCAGGAGCTCCGGGGAGTCCCTGGAGGCTCCAGCCTCAGCTCCAGCTGGCAGTTAGATGGTGTGATCACCCCTCCATCCCCTCCATCTCCTCCACCACCTCCTCCTGCGGGAACCGGTGACCCACACCTGTCCATCGCTCCGCAAGCCCCAGCCCCGTTGTGCTGGCCCCAAGGCTGAGCCACTGGTAAAGAAAGCCAAGGGCAATGTTGAGAGGACCCGCTCTGCACCAACCGCTCCCAAAACCCCTTCCCCAGCCGGGCAGCCCCGCACAGGTCCCCGCAGCCCCGCACAGGTCCCCGCAGCCCCGCACAGGTCCCCGCAGCCCCGCACAGGTCCCCGCAGCCCCGCACATGCCAGGAGCTGAAACAACACGTGCAACTGCACGGGGAATGCTCAGAGCAGAGAAACAGGCAAAAGTAGCAGTCTTTTAACTGAAATTGCACATCCTTCATGCTGCCAGGAAGACTGGTCAGGCTTATTATGTTAGCCTTCATCCTGCATTAAATACAATACTTCAGATTATACGATCAAATCCCCCAGGAATGGGTAGGCAGAGGGATTAACGAACAACAGGCTCCAAAGGGGCTGTCACAGTCAGAGCAGCTGTATTTAGGCTTCGAGAGCTTGTCTGTCCTTTAAACTGACTCCACTTGGCTCCTCCGCCCGGGCCCAGGACAGCGAGCAGGGAGCAGCCGAGCCTTGTCCCAAGGACGCTCATGCTGCTCTGAAAGCCAGATTAACTTGTCCCCCTCCAAACCCCTTCGAGTCTGATGCCTGAATTATTCAGGTTGTACTTTCTTAGCTGCTCTTTCCACTGCTCAGGCTGTGTTTCTCATTTATGTTGAGCTTTGGCTTCAGTAACCAACCTCGAACTATACGAACTCCTTCCCTCAGGGACGAGTCCAGGGCGAACCGAGAGCTGGGCTGTTCGATCTTCAGAGGTTATATATTTTCATTATTGCCACTACTAACACTTAGCACTTCCCATGCTCCAAGCGCTCTGACAGCGTATTTGTGCGATCTGGGCTGAAAAAAGCATCCATTAAACCAACAACTTCTTACCTAACACAACTGGTCTTTCGCATGCGTCGGTTCAGGTCTGCTTCATTTAGCAACAGTTTATAGTAAATGTTTTCCTGCATTTTCCTCATTAGTTCTGCCAAATCAATTAAACTCAGATAATGAGCAGAACCCCCCTGTCCGTGCACACATCCCCAGTAAAACCGGGCGGCCTGGTCCGCGGGCACCACGGCGCACCAGCCCCGGCACCGCCATCCGGACACAACGACGGCCCCCGCCAGCACCCAGCGCGCCGCGGCGCCGTGGAGAGGTGGAAAACGCCTTTTTGCCCATTAACCGAGCACCCCAAACGCAGGAGCGACCAAGGCATGGAGACATGGTCTAAGGCAGACACGACCATTCCCAGCTCCTCCCCAATGCCTGAACCCTCCTTCAGCAGCTTATTTGACAGTAGCCAGGTAGCGTTCCTGCGTTGAGGAGCCCCAGGGTTCAGTGGGGCCGGGTCAGGGTGCTCCCTGGTGGGGAACGCCAGGGGGACGAGCAGGGACACCCACCCACGCCAGCCCTGGCTCACCCTGGGACACACACGACTCAAACCAAAGGTACGTGTGCTGGGGACGGTGACACAGCAGCACTGCAGCCCCCGTCCCTCACCCCTCGGTGCTGGGGGGCGGTCACAGATGCCGCACGTGCCGCGCAGAGCCCGCGCCGGGCGCTGCTGCCGTGGGCAGCGTGTGGCCGCGCTCAGGTGGCTCTAATTGATTGTTTCCAGCCACTGCTGGTCCAGGCTTGCCCTGTGTTTGCATTAAATTACCACAGCCAGGGGCTCAGACCTATTATGTTTCCAGCAACCTGCTGGAAGAGGTCATCAGAGCAGAGGAACCCGAGGGCACGGCTGCCGTCCAGTTTAAACAGACGCCTACTGGGATTTTCAAGGCGTAGCGAGGTGTTTGTACAGCGTCCCCAGGCATCCGTCCGCATCTCCAGGGGCTTATTCACCCCTCCAGGTGCCCTCAGCCCCACCAATCTTCCCTCTCAAATACCACAAAACAGGCTCCGAAGAATCAGAAAAGAGATGGCAAGTCCCTTCATTTCCACCCACCAGGACCCTGCAGCTGAGCTGGCACCCACAGGGGCTTCTGGGTGGCAGGTTTGTGTTCACGGGTGGGAGTCAAATGCCCACGCTGGAAAATGTCTGGGGATAGACAAATCAAGGCGGTTGAAAACCCAAGACAGGATCAGCACCCGTGCATATGAGCTCCTGCCAGGATGTGCCTCCATGCAACACCGGACTTCACCAAAATGATCCTTTTCCTGTTTTCCACCTCAACCATTATTCAGTTACAGGAGATCTGATGAGCTCAATGGACCCAAATTGATCTGAATTTCTAGCTGCCCAGAATAACAAGGTCTGCGCAGCCGGCTGTGGCTGTGGCTCTCCAGAAAGCTGGGGCACTCGCCCCCGGGCCAGCACCGGCCACCCGCACCAGCAGCCGCTTTCTGTCCTCCCACCTGAAGCTGCACAACTGCTGCTTTCCAGGCACAGGAGCCGCCACTTTGAATTTCCCTCTGCAATGTGGGATCTGTTTGAGCTTGAGATGTAAAGCAGGGGGAGCCCCAGGGCCCGTTCCCACCACCCACCCCAGCCGCTCCCGGAGCCGCACGGCTCGGCACAGCACCGCGGCTCGGCACAGCACCGCGGCTCGGCACAGCACCGGGTGCAGGGGAAGCCCCTGGGCGCCAGCAGCCCCGAGCCCCTCCCGCCGGCCCCGCCGGGACAAGGTTCACACGGCTCCTGCGCCCAGCTGCCCGCGTTTGCCCCGGCTGCAAACAGAACCTCGTGTTCTCAGGTGAATGCCCAAGGAAGCACACCCAGCAGCTGGTCAGCACTCACTAATCCCAGGCACAGAGCAGGTACGCGGTGCTGGGGTCCGAGTCCAGAGCCCAGCAAAGCCCAGGCTGTCCCCGAACCTCTGTCCTGGGCAGAGCCCGGGGACGGCAGCGTGGGGGACGACGGCTGATCCAGCTGTGCAGGAACGGGGCACGTTAGCGACCCCAAACACAACACGTCCTGCAAAAAGCAGAAACTGAGTCTGCTACGAGAGCTCCTGCCTCATCTTTAATGTACAAATTAAGTGTAAATTCCCAGTTTCCTTTCTGTGGCTAATCCTTCAGATTTATTTGAGTAGATGTAAGGTTAGAGCACATTTATTTTCATGTTTGGAATTTCTAAATTATTATAAACCAGCACTTCAAAGTAACTCGGCTCCTAAAAAACCCAGTCCCATGGAGATGCCACAGTATATTTGGACAGTAAGCAGCTGCTTAGTCATATTCCCACGTGTATATGAGGGTTTTTTTTCTTTGGGAACATTTTCTGAGTGGTTTCAAACCACACGTCTGTGCCCAGGCACACAGATACGCTGAGACCGGGCACACAGCCTGCCCAAGGAGCCCGCTTCCCCCAGCCAGCCCTTACAGGGAAGCTCACTGCTGGGTATCTCCTCACCACACCACACAACACTGCGCGCAATGAGCATGCAGGATCTGACACAAAACCACAAGAGCCAGAAACTTGAGAATTAGTGCTGAAACGCATCATTATCCCAGGCCGCCGTGCCCACGGTTCTCAGCACAGGAAACAAACTGGATTTTCAGCCTTTTTTGAGTCGCAGCCCCCAAAACATTTCCCAGGAGAGACGCAGATCCCTGGCTAGCACATGGAAGCCTAACGAATACACGCGTGCTTCCCCTCGCTACCTCTCCAGGAGAGTTTAGAAGGAGATCATGGGGCTCAGCACAGAAACCACAGAGTCCGGCATGGCTGGGAGCGTGCGATGGAGTTACCAGCTCCGCTCTTCCTCAGCTGCGCTTGTTGGTCATGCAGTGTGTCCTGTTTTGTGTTAGACCCCCACGTCAGCCCCTGTGTGCATCCCCGAGTGGGAAGGTTTGCAGAGGTGCCTGGAAACCCAGGTCCACTCGCCCTTGTGCTGCAGCCACAGCCAGGACAGGGGGCTGGGAGAGGGGGCTGGGAGAGGGGGCTGGGAGAGGGGGCTGGGAGAGGGGGCTGGGACAGCACAAAGGTGCCCACTCTGCCCCCTGCCCCAAACCAGCCCAGAGGCAGAACGGTGGCGAGAGGATGCCACGGGGGGCTCGGCAGTGGCATAGCACGGCTGTCCACAGCGCAGGACTGGCTGTCCTGGCATTGCCAGCGGTGCCGGGGCAGGGACACCGCGCAGGGACACCCCGCAGGGACACCGGGAGCCAGGACGGGTCCCGCCCCGCTGTTCCGCAGGGGCTCTGGCACAGGGCGGCAGCACCGCGCTCCGGCCACGCGGCCCGTGTGACCTTCAAACCCACGGCGCCGCAGCCCTGCTGGGGCGGAACAGCTCAAACACAAAGCAAACCCGCTCGGGGTCCTGGGCTCCGACAAGCGGCACATCGCTGCAAACAACGCTCCAGACCGGCTGTGCAGAGCTCAGACTCCGCTGCTCCCCTGGGGTCCAGAGTCCACCTGGGCTTCAAGTGGGCAAAATGCAGCAGTGACTTCATGAGCATTTCGTTATAACTGCACGCGTTACAAAGACAGCCCAGTATTTGATACAAAATTCATTATAAAAAGCTATTTTTGTTGAGGGAAAGCAATCCTAGTGCTCACCCACTCACTCTCAGTATAAGAACCCAATCAAACTAAATCCTTCCCTAATACATCCTCCTTCCCCTAAGCTGCCGCTGTGAATTCACCTCCTCGGAAAGTGACTTTTCAGCAGCACTCACTGAACACAACCAGCCAGCCTCCCCTCCTACCCAGACCATCCTCCTCTGCACGTCTTCTCCGGGTCTCACAAAGCCGTTAAGCATGTGCTTAATTGCAAGTTAACACCTCCACCAAAGAGACAGGCCTTCTCCCAGGCCCAGCTGGCCACTCACGCTGCCCAGCCTGGGGATGCAGGCTAACCAGCGGTGCCCCTGGCTAACCAGCGGTGCCCCTGGCTAACCGGCGGTGCCCCCAGCTAACCGGCGGTGCCCCCAGACCCACCTGCCCTCACATCCTCCTGCACGGCCGGTCCCACACGGTCGCAGCGGGAGCTGAACCAGCAGCTGCCACCACACGGACCACAACCACTCGGGAGCGCTGCCCTGCCCGGGGACGAAGCTGCTCCGTCGGTACCAGGCTCCACCCGACCCCGTCGCGACGCTGATGGGCAACCAGCCTGGCCCCCCATCAGCGGGCGGTGCCGCTGGACGCCGAGGGTCTGCTCCCAAAGCCACCGCTGGCAGCCGCGTCTGCCGCTCCCCGGCTGAGTCACAGCGATGCTGCAGGAGAGGAGCATTCAATTAGAGAGAAGAGCACACAAGGGGGCAATGATTTTCCTTTCACACCACATTACGCCTAACAGCCCGTGCTCCGTATTTGTAACAATCCACTACTCCAGCCCTACGCACGCTCGGAATGAATCAGGCCATCATTAGGGTTTTATTTTTTCTTCCAGAAAGAGCTTAAAACGCAACCACCCAGTCCACAGGAAGAGCTAATGAACCACAATTTTGATAATACCGGAGCATCCATCAGCGATGCACAGGCAAAAGAGAACCCAGAAACCCGCCAATGGGTGGAGAAGTGGAGCTCGTAATGGGAAGGCAGCGAGATGCTGATCTGCTCCACCGAAACAGCTGCTGCTTTAATACATTTTCCTGCTGCGTTCCCAGAGCTGGGACACAAAGTATTGGAGTATTTCATTGTCTTGAAGGTGGAAATTGATGTTAGGTTTTTGCAGCACAAAGAAACACAATATTACAACTCTTCTCTTGACACCGCCACTCTGGGGCTTGAAAACGAAAACAGCTTGTTAACTTGTTGGCAGGTCTAATGGCTAAGTAAAAAGAAAAAAAAAGAGAAAGAAAGCAAGAAAGCAAAGCTCTCCTTCTGACTGGTAAGAAGGTTTCCCAGCAGGCTTGGTCAGCGGTTTCAGAGGAATACGCTTCAAATAAATGGGAAGTATAGAAATATTAGGCATGAACGAATATTAATGGTATGCTTCATTTGTATCCTGCTGTACTTGACATCAAAGGAGCTCAGAATAGCTTTACAAATGCAATTTTACACTACGTGTAAGTTAGGTTTCTCAGTAACACTAATAAATACAGGAGTAAAGCAAGTGAGGGAGCGGAGGCACCTCGGGTTACAGGACAGCTCAAGGTCAGCAGCAGCGTCAGGTGGGGCCAGAAGCCGGTTCTCCCCGTTCACCCCACAGAACCACCGACCATCCCGCTCTCTCCATCTGAACACACTCTCACAGCCTGATCTCACTGCAGTGGCAAACACGGGGCGTTTCTGCTCACTCCCACAGCATTGGCAAGGCCCAGGGAGCTCCGGCTTGCTCCTCTGAACCTCCCGTCCCGTCGCCCACCCCTTCCTGATCACGGGCACCCTCCACAGGCAGCTTTGGTGGCACCAACGCACACCGCACCTCTGGTCGCGCCCCTCACCCACCCAGCGAGCAGACAGAGGGGGCACGTTCTACAGCGACCCAGGATGGACCGAAATCTCATTTCTGCGCTGTCTTCCTGGAGTCACCAGGGAATTAGCTGTCTAAATACCTTACTGGAGACAGCGCTTTATATTTTAAACAATTGTATTTAATAGACCAGTGTTACTCATTATTATTTTCCTTACTGAACAAAAGTTGGAAAAGACACAGTCTTCCAACAGTCCTGGAGCACTGAGGAAGCCCGAGGGAAGTGGGTGTGCTGCTGCCATTGACTTTCAGTGACAAGGACAACTGTCACCGTTAACAGTCCCAGCCACAGCTCCTCCTCTTGCCCCGCCTGGCAGAGACAGCTGGATCCTGCCGGGGCTGGTTCGTGGGGATGCTGAGCTCCAGCCACAGCCAACAAGCACCGCGGGCGCCTTCCCGTCCTGCAAGCGGGACTCCTGCCCCCAGTGACTCCTACGAGAGCCGTGACCATGCCAAGGCTCCTGACTGGGTTCCCAGTGTTAACACACTGAGCCTTTGTGGAATTAAGTCAAAAGCCAGAACAACTACCAGATTTCCTGGCTGTCAGGCAGCTTGTACTTTGCCACCAGGGAAAAACTATTCGACTTCGCTAGAGTAGGTCTATGAACCAGTGCATTAAGACTACATATTTTAAGACAGTGTGGAGATGCCACACTAAACACTTTGGTTACCATGGGAAACCTTTCTCTCTTTGCCACTGGCATTGCACAGGGAAGCCCAAGCCCAAATGCTCTATCTTGCCTTCGAAACCAAACAGATGTTTTTACGATCTTTGATGGAGCTGAGTTATGTGTCGTTCCCAGAGGAAGGGAAAAATGCAGTGCTAAAGCAGCCTTTTTTTCTTACTTTTTTCCCCCAAGCCTCACATATCTTTAGTGAAAGGGAAAACAGGCGTCTTCACCCCGCGTTAACATTTACGGCGACTCGGTAACAAATCGTGACAATGGCAAACTTTTACCCGAACGCACCAGAACGAGGCAGCGTCCCCGCAGGGCTGTCCGGCCGCGACGGGCCGTGGGCACGGACCGGCGGGGCTGGCGATGCTCGCCGGCCGCGCAGGGACACCCGGGGCAGCGGGGACAGCGCGCCCGTGAGTCACCGCGGCGGGGGAACAGCGGCGTCCCCGGACAGACGGGGGGTCTCCCCCAACAGACACACGGACATTCTCTCTGTGGTTGCATCCCCGCCGCACGCTCTGGCTGCAGGGGCAAGTAGCCGGGACACAACCGGCTTTACGGTGCCACCCGGCGCGACACGGGTCCCGCGGGAGCGCGGAAAGGCACGGGGAGTGGCGAGAACCGAGTGCGGGGAGAGGAAAGCAGGGAGCGGAGTGCGGGGAGCGAGGAGCGGCAAGAGGTGAACGCGGGGAGCGGAGCGAGAGGAGCAGAGCGCACCCGCCCGCCCGCGGTTCGCGCGCCCGCCCGGGAGATGCGGCGGCAGCAGCGGCGGGACGGGACGGGACGGGACGGGGCCGCCGCATCCCGCCGCACCCCGCCGCCCACCGGCTCCCGCGCGCGTCCCGTCCCGGGACGCCCCGTCCCCGCTGTCCCCGCCCGGGTACCGGCAGGTGCCCGCCCGTACCTGTATGTTGCGCTTCTCGCAGGCTGGGCCGGTGCCCTGCACCACGCTGTCCAGTACGGTGACCATGCCGGCGGCCGGGCTGACGAAGCAGGAGTTCCGGGCGGCCCGGATCGTCTCCTCGATCTCGGCGAAGCGGAAGACGCAGAGCGCGGACTGCGGCCGCCCCCCGCCGCCGGCCCCGGCCCGCTCGAAGACGCCGAAGAGCAGCTCCTCGGCGGGCGGCGGGGCCGGGGCCGCGGGGCTGCGCCAGACCGCCCGCGCCGGGAACACGGACACCAGGCGGGTGAAGGCGTCGGCGGCGCCGCCGCAGCGCAGCCCCAGCTGGATGTAGGACTCGGTCAGCTTCTTGGTCTCACCGCTGCCGTTGAGGGTGGCCTCGGCCGGCTCGCCCAGGCAGATGCGGGCCAGCAGGCTGTGCGAGGGGCTCTCCTTGTCGCCCGCGTTGGCCTCGCTGTTGAGCGCCAGGTAGGCGTAGGGGCGGCGGGCGGGCGACGCGGCGCCGCGCTGCAGGAAGGCGCGGACGAAGCTGAGCTTGTGCCGCGCCTTGGCGGCCTGCTTGATCTTGAAGATGTTGTCGTCGGAGGGGTTGATGTCGAAGGTGAAGAGCTTGGCCAGGTCGCCGCGGGCGTTGAGGGCGCGGATGGCGATCTCAGGCGTGTTCTCGAAGCGGTGGTCCTCCAGGCTGCGGTTGCGAGGGAAGAAGGGACTGCCGAAGCCGGTGTAGGTAGCGGCCACCAACAGCCGCGCCCCGCCGCCGCCGCCGCGCCGCAGCACCAGCCCCACGGTAGAGGCGTTGGGGTGGTTGGCCGCCACGTTCAGCATGCTGGGGAAGACGGTGACGGGGTCGCTGCCGCCCGGCGGGAAGCGCACGGCCACCGCCGAGATGTTGGCCATGCTGCGCAGCTGGCAGAGACCCTGGTAGATGGAGCCGCAGACGACGAGGACGCCCTGCTCGGGGTCGGGCTGCAAGATCTTGTTGTAGTTGTTGGTGAGCACCTTGGGGTGCTCGCAGGAGGCCTGCGGCAGCTGCGGCGCATGGCAGAGCGGGCTGTCCAGCACCGGCCCCACCGCCGCCTCCGCCTCCAGCGCCAGCTCGCCCCCCGACAGCTGGAAGAGGCGGTTGACGGCCGCCAGGTAGACGCGGGAGCCGGGGCCGTCCAGGGCGAAGTTGTTGGTGGGGGTGGGCGAGAGGAACTTGCGCTGCACCTCCAGGCCGGCGGCGCGGCCGGGCAGCAGCGGCAGCAGCAGGAGCAGCAGCGGCAGCAGCGCGGGGGGCCGCGGCTCAGCGCCCGCCGCCGCCGGAGCCATCCCGCCGCCCGCGCCGCCGCGCCGCAGAGTGCATGAGCCCGCCGGAGCGGCGGGAGGGGCCGGGCCGCGGGGCCGCTTCCTGCGGAGGCAGCGCGCCCGCCGCCGAGCGACGCCCGCGGGAAGTGGCGGCCGCGGCGGGTGCGCGGCGCTGCGCGGCGGGGGGCGGCCGGGCGCGCTCACGGCCGCGCCTCCCTCCTCCGCCCGCCCCTGCCCCCGCCCTCTCGGCGTTACTCACGGGTCTCGGTGCGGGCCCGTCATGTGAGTGCCGCGAAGTTACCGATGTGCGTCCGCGCACCAGCGCACCCCGCGGGACGGCGGCCCCGCGCCGCGGGAGCGGCTCCGCCGGGCGTTGCGCCGTCTGCTCCGCTGCCTCCTTTGCGTTTTCGAGCAGGACGGGCCGGGGGACGGGCGGGGCAAGACGCACTTTTCGCAGCTGCGGAGCAGCACGGCGAGCGGGAATAGACAAGCCCCCGCCGCCCCCGGGAGCCGGGCTGGGCGTCCCCGGGGCGGGCACCCTGTGGACAAATGTGCCAAGCACTTACGGGTAGGGGGGTCCCCGGGGTGTCCCCCCAGTTTCCCGCAGCACGGCCGCCGCGCCAGGGCTGCCGGGCCCGTCCCAGCCGCTGCGGGCTGAGCGCTTGGGGAGAGCGGGGGGGTCGGGGTGTCAGCGCGCCCCCCGGACGCCGCCCGCACGGCCACAGCCTCAGGGCACCCCCGAACAGCTCCCCGGGGAATGGGGCGGGGGGAAGCGCAGGCCCCCGCCGGGCTCCACCCCCAGAGAAGCTTTGCCCGGTCGCCTTGCAAAAAGCCGAGTTCAAAATACGACCGTGAATCTCCTCTGCCCTCCAACGGGCTCTTTTAACGGTGGAGAAAAAAGAAATAAAAGACACAGAAGTGATGATTTTCCCAATTCCACCCACTGGAATGCACAACGAGGGGAAAGCGCAGCCTCTGATCCACCCTCCCTATCGCGCAGGAACGCTCCACCTGTGTGGGTGAAGGTGTCAACTCACGTCTCTGCAGCTCTTGTTCTTCCCTCATCAGCAGGCACGTGAACTTACTCCTGGCTGTGGAGGGAAGCACACTCCCGCACGGAGGAGCGCTGCCAGGTGAGCTCTGCAAAGTCAGGATCTGTCCTGGGACAGGAGAATGTCCAGGGCCACACTCTCTGCAGCAGGTGCTTGGTTTGCCCACATAGCTGAGTGAATGAGCCCCACGGAGTTGCCCAGACCAGCGCTCACCTCCTGCTGCACCATCACGGCACAGGGCACAGCTCAGAGCCCACCCAGGAGCCACCCAGCTCCTTGGGCAGCACGTCCCTGTGCAAGAGGGGCACAGCTGGGCTCCAGCACCCTGCAGGCACCATGGACATGTCAAGCCAAAGCAATGGCAGAGCTGACAGCCAGACGGGGTGGTTACAGGACATGGGCACACCGTCCTTGTCTCAAGCCTGAGTTCCCGCTACGAGCAGAGGCTGAGCTGGAGCATCCGTGCGATGGAGGAAGCGAAGGGGAAGCCCGTAGGTTCAGTTCCCCGTGCAGCCGCAGCTGTACATCCGTGTGCTGGCACAGGTCTCCATGGCGGGCTGAGCCTGGAGGCACCTTGCCAGCCACAGCCAGCAGCATCCCAGGCAAGGGCAGAGAGCTGAGCTGGTGTTTGGTCACAACCACCGGGAAATGCTCCGCAGGTGAGCTGCAGAAAGCTGCGCTCGCTCTCCCCGTCCCCCAGCGCTGCCCCGCCTGCCCTCGCGGCACCTGTCTTCATTTATACAAAACAAGCTAGCGAGCCTGATGAGGATTCTGCACGACCTCTGTTCCGGAGAGAAAAATCCTCTGTTGTTGTCTAATCTCATTTCTACACCTGCCAATTTCCCTCGCCCCCTCCTGTCCTCCTCGCCCTCTTCAGAGCACTAATTAATACAGAACTGCCTTGGCCACGCCATGTCCACCAAAATGTGCATTGAATTAAATGCTGTGCTTTCGTGCTATCTAACTCATTGTCTCTGCTAATCATATCATTAATTAATACAGTTATTAGCTGTTTTTAAATGTGGGACTCCCAGTTGCTGGGTTTTTTTAAACTACAAGTTAGCAATTTTAAAATGTGATCATGCCTTTAATTGCACAGAAATAAACCCCCATGATCCCAAACCCTTAATCTGCCTATTTTAGGATTTCTTATGGCTGCTTATCCTGATAGTAGAGCATCTTCCATGTAAAATCAGCCTTTTAAGGCATATCAAATTAGGTTCCAGATTACAGTCAGTTTAAAAAAAAATAGGCCAAAGAACACAGAAAAATGTGCGACTTACCCAAAGGGGCTGGCACGGGCTGCGTCAGAAGAGTCCCCAGGAGCTCCGACCCCCGCTCCCTGTGCCCAGCAGTTATCTACAGCGATACAATTAGAGACAAAATATTGGTGGTATTGAAGGATTATTTGACAAAGGTTTCATTGTTGTTGTTGTTGTTAGGGAACAATCCTCTGGTAAGATGCTTCGAGGGGAATATTTTCCAGAAATGATTTCCCACCCCTATTATCTGGGCTGTTAGAAGCTGCAGTGAGTATTTCTAATGGAGCAGTAGAGGTTTTTAAATATCTAATACACAGATCTCACCATTATTTTTCATTCAGGAAGAAAAAAGGTCAAAGATAAACCACATGGCTCTTGCCACAGACCGTCACCCCCAGCCAAAATCCCCTCCTGTGTGACTCCTGCCCAACAGTCTTTCAGACGTCTCTGGGGGGAGAGGGGCTGTGCGCAAGAACTCAAAACCACTTTAATTATTAATAAATATATTTACACGAGAACAGTTTCCCTTTAGGGGAAACATGAGTTACTCATGCAATTACTCAGGTTATATTGACTCAACACTGTCAAAAACCAGGATCTAATCACCTTCATACAGGGAGTATAAACACCTATTTATTTGGCAGGGCTCGTGCGCAGGTAGCGCTGAGCGGGTTTGGGAAGCGGGTTCCCCGGCGCAGGCTGCACCGGGCTCGGCCGCCCCCACCGCCCCGGCGCTGCGGTGGGCACAGCCCGGCTGCGCCGTGCAGCGGGTCAGACGCTCCCTCTGCTCCCAGCCCGCTGCTTGCTTTTCATCTGCTTCACTCTTGGCCTCTAAGTGTGCTATTTGGGTCATTTTCTGTATACATGATTGCAGGGCGGGCTGGCAGAGACCGTAAGGTGCATTCAGAACGCTCGGCAGACACGTGTGTTGAATCCTTTTGGCTGCCTGCATTCCCTCTCAGAAACGCATACTGATGGAAAACAGCCATTGAACAGCTCTGGGAACAGAGCAGGGGTCCAGCTCGTGCCTGTTCCCCATCCTGAGAGGCCACCAGCCCTTACCCCAGAGCACAGGGTAAGACGTAGGCGAGAGCAGAGCCGTCCTGCTTAGTCCCCACCAGCCCAGCCCAGCACCGGCCAGGACAGGGCTCTCCTGGAGCGGCATTTCCAAACGGAGAGGAACCTGGCACCGCAGAAACACAAGGGCAGCTGAGGAAAAGCTGAGAAGCACTTAGACACAGGGAAATCATTGCCTGAACAAGAGCCGTTCCCTGATGACCACACTCATCTGGTGCTCTCCAGTCCGCCTGCCACCCTGCCTTTGTCCAGCCTGTTGTTAGGGACCACATCATCAAGCTGGACATATCTGCAAAGTGCTCGCAACAGCACTTCAGGGCACTCAGAAATAACAGAGGGCTCGGAAACAGGCTGATGAGCCACCCTCGGTATAGTTTTGGATGAGCGTGGACCAAGTCCCTGTTTTATTGTTATTATCCGTATTGCAGGCACTGCTCATGGAGCAGGAGGTCAGACCGCCATTACTGCTATTACTAATGATTTAGCGCGCCAGGAGTCTGCTAGGGGCTTAGCAGAAAGATTAGGGCAAGGTCCCTTCCCAAATGTCTTCTAATCTAAACACGCTCCGGTGTGGTCTCGGGCTTTGCTGCCGACGGCTGCGGCAGGAACCGCGCCGGCGCTGTGCGCCCCGCTGCCACCGGCCCCGGCCCTGCACAGCACGGGGAGGGCGATTTATGGGGACCTGGGGAACTTCCTGAGTCAAATCACACTTCTTTCCCTCAAGCCTCTTTGTGTTCAAAGATGAACGTTTCCCAGTGTAATACAGAGCGCTGCTCCCTTCAGAGTGCGTCATGAGTCACAACCTTGTCTGCAGCGTGCAGCCGCTGACGTGTTCGCCGTGAGGGATTCGCCCCCAGAGAGGAGCTGTGCAGACAGAGGTTGTGGGCACGGAAAGGTCTCCTTCTAGGTCAATGACGGATTCGGTGCGGGTGAAAGTTCATACGCACAATAATGGCAGGAGTTTCCAGACCAGGAGGTTTATCACGAGGCAATAAAACCCCGTATCTTTTGTAGCCTGCGCTGGGGTTTGACCCTGGCACCGCTGCTGGGAAGCTGGGATGCAAAAGCACCAGGTTCCCCAGTTTCCCACAGGTCTCCTCAGTGACCTGTTGCTTTTATTTTCTTTAGAGGCTTAGAAAGGGCTCGGCACTCGCTCCCCCAGCTCCGCAGCAGTCGGGATGGACACGTGGCTGTGAGCTCTAGTGTGTCTCCAGCTCCGCTCCATGGGAAATGCAGCACGTGCTGGGGCTGGATGGATCCCCTCAGGCCCCGGCCTGGCTACGCTAACAGTCTCTCGTCCATGCGTCCCTGTCACGCAGACCGTGGGGCGTCGCAGGCGCCACAGGTGTGCAGGGCAGAGCCAGTCCCTTCGCTGGATCCCCACCAGCACCAGCCCAGGGGGTTTCTGGCCAGACGATCAGACTTGATGCAACTACAGGGTAAAGGAGAGTTCCATCCAGTCCTGCTCTGACCTCTGGGGAAACTGAGGTGCATGGCACCTCTCTGAGCTTCAGAGGGGTATCGGATAAAGACCAAGTGCCCCAAGTGATGTCCTGCAAGGACAGCATCAGCACGTTTCTTGCAGCACAGAGACGGGAGGACACGAGCTCCCAGCACCCCAGCGCACAATCCCTGCTCTGCGGGTCCCATCCCAGCACCAGCCTCAACACCCCACCGGGGCTGGGCAGCTGCTCCCCCCCGGGCCCCGAGAGCCACAGATAGCACTGCCCAGCTCGTGACACACCACAGCCGTGCCCGAGGGCGCAGGACCACGGGCACGGGACCAGCAAGGGCTCAGGGCCGCAGGAGGCCCTGCTGACCCGCAGCATCCGCACGCCCGCTGGAGCGGCGGCCGTGCCCAGCACGAGGGGGACGGCCACGCCGAGTCCGCGCCAGGCTGCCCGCGCGGGCCCCGCGGGCTTCACGGCGTTCCAGCAGCGTAGGACGCAGCACTTGGCTCCGAGCAAAGGAAGCAAACGCAACATAAAGCAGAGCATCCCCTCGTGGGATTCGCAGCGGGGGCCATGCTGATTGTTCAAAACAAAGCATGGCTGCGCTGGAAGCGAGCCTGGTTTCTACCCCAGGATTCACAGATGAAGGCTCGAGCTGACCCAAGCAGCAAAGCCCTGCAATAACCACCAGCGAGGCTGATCCTACCAGCTTTGTTCAAACATCCTCCGCCAAAGCCTGGAGGAAGCTTTTCCTTGTGAAGTCAGGCGGGATCGTGCCGCGCTCTTCGCAATATGCTAACTTTGCAGTGAGCAGTTGCTCGAGACGTGCTCGAGTAGACAGGCCACCGCTACCCGTTAACCGAAACAAATGGGAAAGGGGGAGAGCTTACAGCACAACAATTGCTTTCAATTAGAGGAAATATCTATTGCCAAAATATGTCAGCGGAATTTGACAGACTACATTTTTAACTGCATACTGCTGAAGAACGGGCTGCGCTAGAATGCAGCTTAAACTAAACAGGGATTTAATGCCCCTCCCTTCTTTCCCACAGTATAACCACCAGGCTGTAAATACGCTGTTCTAGCCCACACTAACCTTGTTCCAGCCAGTTCGACCTACCTCAGGAGCTTCAACATTGCTTGCTCTCATCTTCACCGGGCTGTTTGAGGCTTCAGTGTCAATGCTCACAATGTGCTTTGAAGGGAAAGGGCTAAATGTGGTTAATCATAAAACTATCATTTGCTTGGCACATCTTAATACAAACCCAAGCATTTTGGTTAAAATCTCATAATTGCTTTAAAAGACAGAGCGCATTGCACTGAGCTCTGAGTCACTCCCGTATCTGGTGTGTCCAGCCCTGAGCATCTCTAGTGTCCCATCAGCAACCCGGGCTGGTACCAGCGCCGCTGACCCAGCCCTGCCCCATCGGTTCCCCCCTCCGGCACCCCGAGCGTCAGCCCCGCGCCGTCCCCGCTCCAGCCCCACGCGCGCCCCCCAGCCCACGCCTGCCCCCGCAGCCTCGCTGCGCCCCACGCACCCGCCCGTCCCGCAGCTCCCACGCCTGGCGTTCGGTTGCAGGGCAGGGGCAGCCCCTCGGGGACTCATCAGCAGGCGTTACCGACAGAAGTGCTTGCACACTGCTCTTCACTGGCAAACCCGAACCGCTCTCGCACCCCCGCCCCACCGCCTGCGACCTCCAGACGCATCCCCGACGCGCAGTGTCCAGCACCGTGTGTTTGCTGTTGCCTCTGACACTTGTCTCTCACTATAATGTCACTTGTGGGGTGTCACCTGGTGGTGTATATTTTTGGACACATTGTAAACAGTGCGATCTCGTTCTTGGTGTTTCCCTGGTGGCCCCAACAGTCTTAAAGGTCTACACATTCCTCATGTGCAGTCAACGCATTCATTAATCTCAGAGATGTGCCAAAGCTAAAAGTCACACACACGTATATGTATAAAAAAAGATGTGTGCACATGCACATTTAAAATGTCAGCAAGTCCTGTGCTGGACTAGTTGTAGCATTTTGAATTTGTTAGCAGAAAAGCAGAGCAATCGGGCAGTTTCGGCTTAGCCTGCGAAGATACGGTCTATGTAGGATCTGCATGCTTCCGTGCCTATACATTGTCTGAACTCACCACAAAATCAATGACGCAAAATACGTGATGTCACACGACTGCGCACTAATGGAAACATTCACATGAATCTCTGTACAAGTGAAATAGCTTTTTCTTTGGGCTATCTGGGTAACTCAGTAGAACAGGCACCCAAAGTGCTTCACCTGCCAGTGAATGGGACGAGCAGAAAGGAGAAAAGGTAGTAAACCAGCCTAAACAGTTAAAACAACCTTTCAGCACTCACTCTGTTTTAAAATGTCAACACCATACAGTCAAAGATTGGGGAACTTCCATAACTTGAAAGTCAGCTGTTCATTTTTCCACCTAGGCAGCAGTCTTTTTGCTGTTCTCATTTCCACGTATCACAGTGTCCATGGGTGTGCAGTGTATTTCAGGGGCTGTGGATGTCACAGGGGACACCCTTTTTTACAGCCTGGGGGCAGAAGGAATCATACAAATCATAGTGTCATCTTACTTGAGTTCAAGGACAGTGATGTCGTCTCTCACACAGGGTGCACAGCAACAGCTTCATTGCATTAAATCAGTTGCTTAGCCCTGGAAAGGCCAGGGAAATGGCAGCAATCCCTCGCTTCATGGCGCTGATCTGGAGAGAGAGGAATAATGAGCTTTAATAACAACGAGGACTAAGGAGCCGCCGGCGCTGGCTCCGCGCGGAAGGTGCTGGTCTGGGCGCTGAGCTCCGCTGCCGCCCGACGCAAGGTGCTGTCGGGAGGGTTCGCTCCCGGGCTGGACGGAGACAAACCCGGTTCACTCCCGCCATCGGGTCAAATTTGGGCTCCATCAGCTTGTGTCCTCCCAGAGTAGAACCCAGGATTTCCCACCCGTGCCATCCACATCCCCCGGGCCACAGACGCCCAGCTCCGCTGCAGGACCCGGTCTGCGTCCTCCCACCCCGCGGGGCCAAGCCCGCTCTGCTCGCACTGCTCCCCACCCGGGAAAGGCAACCGGGGCCTGTCAGGGGTCGCGGTGGAGAGCACACGTTTCACTGGGGGACTTTAGGACACGTCACGAAATATGGGGCCTTTGTCTTCCCCACCAGCGGGTCCTTTCAGGCCAGGAGGCTAAATACCCAAACGGGCTCCCAGTGGGGAGCCGCCGGCACGCAGAAAGGGCCAGGTCCCGGAGCAGAGGTGCGAGCAGCACCAAAGCCGTCACAGCTGGTGCTCGTTAGGCTCTCACCCGCAGCCCGGACCGAGGTGCCCAGGGTGGAGCGAGTTTCTGTAACCTGGAATTTGACCTCCTAATCTGCTTATCTCCCCTCGCTGCTCTCTGTCCCCTCGCACAGAGAACAGCTTGTCATACAAGGGCAGGCTCCTTTAACCTACTTAATGGCACTTTTCACCTTCAGGGTCCGCTCATGCACTGGGTTTATCTTTCAATCAATGTTCTTCTTCTAAGTGATGTCTATTTAAGCCTGGCTTTAAAAAAACTGCAAAACTTACTCCTGGTTTCAATCAGAACTGCCGATCAGGCGCCTTGCTCATTTTAGCCTTGCTGGCCATGCTTAGACGGCTCTGCGCAGCGCTTACGGGAGGGGCTGGGGCCAGTCCCGGAGCCCTCGCAGACGCCGGGAGGTTTCCCATCTCACAAACGTCCCGCTGATTTTATCAAGCTATTTGCTAAGCAGTTTAACACCATCTCTAGCAGGGACAGAGCATGGCCCACAGCAAACAGCACCTTTGTAAGCTCGTTCCTGGGAGGGCACGTGTTCCCTGCAGATCTGACACCGCCAGAGCTGCTCCCTGCAGATCCGATCTGACACCCCCAGAGGGTTCAGCTGGACACCCATCCCCGGCACCAGCTCTGCTGGGCAAGACCAGAGCCGCGCTCACAGGGCCCCATCCTGCGCCCACCGGCATGAGACCCACGGAGCCAGCACCGCAGGATCTGGCCCCGTGGCTGTTCAGATGAAGAAGGTGGAATAAATATTAGCGGTTAAACTAGTAATTAACCTGCCACTTGAAATATCCAACAGGCCCCATGTTTTCCTCCCAGTTGATGCAAATGAGAGTTGATTGTAAACATCTCATGCCTAAATTATACCTTAGAGACTCCAAGTAGCACAGTTGGCCTTGCCTGAATCATTTCAATGAAAACAAGGCAGACAAATGAGTGTAATTGTCCCATTTCCTTCACCCGCCAGCTCGTGCCTTGCTTGGAAACTCTTGCAGCTGGACCTCCATGCAAAGTTTTGAATGTAAATGTACCTCTTGCCTCCAGATCTGACACTGTTAGCAAACCTGGTTTTCTTTGATTCTTTCTAAGGCAGAGAGAAGAGGGGATTAAAAAAATAGGAAGAGCCCCTTTGTGGCCTGTATTTCAAAGAACACTGCACTCCAGCTCCCAGACAGTCATTAAGAAACTGGTGGCCAATACTTCTGTTACCGTGCTGGGGTCTCACACTTCACCAGCTCCAGATCAGACAGCTCTGGTGCCGCGCAGGAGCTGGGCAAGGACTGCAGGTAAAAATACATCTGTTCCCTACCCCACTTCCCTTGTTGCATGAAACTTCGCATCTGTCTTACACAAAGACAGCAGAGCAGCCCCTGGCTGCAGCTTTCTGTTCCACAATCAGCCGAAAAAAGGCAGTGCCCAGTTCCTCCCCAGGGGCCAGTTCTGCCCCTCGTGTGCGTGTCCTGCACCGACACACGCTGGGGGGGAAGGGAAGCGCCAGACGCGGGCACCAAAGAATGAGAGGATTTGGGAAATACCGAGGGAGCTGGTCCCAGCACAGCTTTGGTTAGCGGTGTCTCCGTAGGGCCTGGTGGAGGAGCCAGGCTGGCACTGCGAACGTTGCTCACCAGCACGCACCAGGCTCGGCTGTGAGGCGCCCGCTGTGCCGCATGCCGGGCGCCCGAGCTCCCCGGCGCTGGCGCTCGCACCACGCTCGCTCGCGGGCTGTGCGCCCTGCGGGTGCTGCCGCGGGTGGGCTCCGCTGGCGCTGGGCTCCAGAACCAGCAAACGCCTCCACGGCAGCTTCCCCGGCTCATCCTCACATCTGCTGTTTCCCAGGACCGCGGTGAGGCTGCAGCGGGAGCTGCTTGTTGCGAGGCCAGATTAGCGATGTGCTGGGCAGAGCTGCAGGGCCGGGCTGGCTCAGGACGGGTTTCTATAGGATGTCCATCAGCCCCGACGCTGGCAAGTGGCCACCAAGCCCCAAAGCCACCTGCAAGGTGGGCACACAGACCCCAGTGCCGCATGGACCGGGGAGAAGTGGCGGCACACGGGCGGACCGTGCTAGAAAAAGGCATTTTATGATCCCTTTGTGCTCATCACCCCACTTGCAGGGAGCACTGGTCTTTGCAAGGCATCTGCAATGCAGCTATATTGAAGAAAACTGCTCTTTCCATTCCAGGAGGGCTAAGTTTGAACTTAAAGCTGAACACACGCTTCAACACCTTCCTGATTTGAGAAAGGAAGAGAGCAGGGCACTTTGATTTTGAGGGGCACAGCGTAAGACCCTTTTCACTTTGGAAAAACAAATCTATGTCCCCTCATCTTTCCCTTTGCTGCAGATTCATTGACTAATGAATTCTTACCAGCTGTAACATTCATCTGCACGCTTAAAAATCAACCTCGTAGAAGTCTACTTGTCCGCAGTGAGTGATTCTCGTGATGGGTGAGTAATTCGCCTCTGTGGAGGGGCTCACGTTTGGCTCGTGCTTTTGCTGCTTGGGATAACATGCAGTGGGAGTTCGCCCGTTTTGCATAATTGTGTACTTTGAGTCTCAAGGGAACCCAGAGCCAGGGTGGGTAATTTTGGTTTTATTGTTATTAATGGCAACTGAATAAATAAATATTAAAAAAACCAAGTGATGATCTGATTCTTTGATTTTCCCCCAAGATTACCCTGGCAAAGGATGCAGGACAATACGATGGCTGGGCTGGGAATTTCCATGGCAGTTTTTCAGGTGCTTCCTAAAAATGTTTTCCATCAAGTGTCCCTGGAGGGCCAGTATTTGTGTGATTATTGGAAGGAAAACGTCTTGATTTTTATTTCCTGCTTTGGTTTCCTTCGTCTAACGGCTCCTTAAAACCCTGCAACCCACATTTTTCTTTGCGGAACACAAGAAATAGCATCCCTTGTTTTCACACTTCAGAGAAGAGACAAAAGAGACCTTTTGGCAAAATGTCAGATTGTGTGACTGATAACGCCCCCAATCATTTCAGACTGCGACTTGTGGCCACGTTAGACTCCAGTGCGAAAAAACCCACACATTTCATGTTGGCCGCTTCGCTCCATTCTATTAAATCAGGACTAGTCATTAGCTGGGGGAGCGGGAGAAATATTTCCACCAAGAACCGGGGCGGGGGTCACGTCTGACACCCCCCTCCCCACCCCCTCCCCCAGAGACACGGTGTGAGAGCACAGCGACTCCCAGCCCCGCAGCCCGTGCTCAGAACCCCGCGGCAAAGCCACCGTGCAGACCCCGTGCGTCCCGCGCCGGAGCCCGGCGAGCAGCTCGGCTCTGGCACGGCTGGGCTGGGCCCACCGCAGCACGGGAGCGCCAAGCGGCTGTCGCTTGACAGCAGTTAATAATGCCGTTTGAAAAGGGATATTTTCCCTGCTAAATTAAATTTCCAAGACACCACCATGCATCTTCAGCCTCATCTTTTTGTCTGCGTTTTTTTTTTGGCTCTATCAGTCTTTAAACACACAAACAAGGATTAAACAGACAAGCCTGCAGCATGGTGCATTTTGGCAGTGGCTTATCAATCACGGTTAATTAACTTGGTGGATCTATAAAGTAGCCAATTACGCTGCAATTCCTTTTTCACCACCAAGTCAGAGCTTGGTGCCCACTTGGGACGCGCCACCCGTCCCCAGGGCGCAGCAGCCCCACAGGGACCCCTGTGCTGCAGGGGACGTCCCAGCCGCGCGGGGACACGCGCGTTGCATGGGGCTCTCCCCACGTTTGGCCCCGCCACCCCGCTCCTCCAGCGGGGCCGGGCTCTGCTGCACGTTTGCACTCCCCTGCCTGCCAGCCTGAGGCTCCCCTGGCTGCAGGACAGACGGACACCAGCCACCCCTCACGCCCAGGCAGCTGCGCCGCCCATTCCTCATTTCCACAGCACTGCCAGGATCACTCTGAACCCAGCGCCCCAAAGCAGGGGGCAGTCTGGGCCCTCCACACCCCCTCCGCGCCCAGATGAGGGTGCTGGGAGCCTTGTTGCCTGGATGACCCTCACACAAGGCTTGTACCAGGGTTCGGGGCACAGCTCTGACCGCAGCTGTGTCAGCGGGACCTCCCGCGCCACCTCACGGTGACCAGCAGCCTCAGGAAACCGAGTCACGCACGCTGGGAGCACTTCCTCGGAGACTGGGCCGGTTTCGGTTCCCCAGGCTGCAGGGGGACTGATGACCAGCGGTGCTGGGGTGCCTGGAGACCCCCCCCGGCAAGAGAAGGACGTCCCTGCAGCCGCTCGAGTGTTCACGCATCACTCACCTGCAGGTCCCCGCCGCCCTGGGGACGTGTCCAGCTCTCCCCCCGGGTCTCCGCACGGCGTGGCTCTGCGCTCCCCAGCCGGCCGCGTCCCCGTGGAGCCGCGTTTCAGAGACGGGTACGAGGAGCTTCCCTCAGTCTCACCTGGCGATGCTCCTGGGGCTGACAGATCCAACTGGCTGACTGTGGCTCCACGGGCGCAGCCCAGCAGGTCACTGAGCAGCAGCAGGTGACACCCAGGTCTCGCAGCAGACAAGGGCACGCTCTGGGTGAAGCTCCACGTGCGGCTCTAGCATGCAGTGATTCCATCTGAGGACTCCTTCACCCCAGGCAATCAGAGCACCAAGGTCTCTCACACCACAGATGGCATCTGCTTCAGCCTGGAGTTACACCAGGGACCCTGGGTACATGGCACGGGCTGAGTTAGTGGCTCCACTTAAATCACCGTCTGGGGGGAGCGTCAGGCCGAGTGATCGCAGCCCCAGCTGAGCACCATGGAAGGTGGAAGGATGCCAGCGATGCAGCAGCAGTGAGCCTTTCTCCCCATGCTGAGTGCTGGAGAGGACCAGGTGCAGGGTCCTTCCAAGGGGAGAAGACAGGACCAGAGACGAGCCCACAGCACAGGTCCAAAGCCCATCTGGGAGACAGGGCTAAGGACGAGACTGCAGACAAGCTGCGCCCTCCGTCAGCGGAGCCAGCCCAGGGACGAGGTGCTCACAGGACATCCAGAGAGCAGCTCCCACAGTTCTGCCTAAACCAGACCAAGGCCCAGCCCTGGGCTTAAATGAGCTCCTGGGCCCTGCCTGGGGGTGGGTGGGGGCTCCAGCTGCGGCTGCTCAGGTCGTTAAGGCCTGTCATACCCAGCACCAAACCTGCACCCAGCGTGACAGCGAGCACAGACAGAGCCTCCCTGGTCCTGTCTAGAGAGTGCGATGGAGCCAGAGGGACCAAGAGGTCCCTTAGCAACACTGCAATGTGACGAGGCCCCGGTCTCCCCACGTGGCGCTGGAGCCGGGGGCGCATGGCGGAGGGCACCGCGTGCCGGGCTGAGGGGCTCCGCGTGGTCAGGTGCTCCCAGCCCTCAGAGAAGGCCTGCAGAGAGATTTAGGCCTGGCTCAGACCCACTAGTTTAAGTTGCATCTAACACAGGACGCTGGTGCTCCTCCTCAAACCAGGGGAGGTTCTAAAAAATGGGGAATATCTCGTCCAGATCTCAAATATCCGTGTTGCACCAAGTGGGTGGTGGTTGCTCTCTGAAAACCCTGAAGGAAGAGGTGTTTATAGGTATTGTCACCAGTGCCTCTGCTGAGGGAGAAAAGCAGCAGCAAAAATGCAGAGGAGGAAAATGAAGGATTTCAAAATAATGACCTAGGCTGATTTCGACTCCAGAGGAGATGAAGGGAATGGAGCTGGGATCCGCTCCCATCAGATGGAAGCAAATTGGACTATTTCCCGGACAGATTGGCCCCAGCTGGGAAAGATAGAACGAAGGCAAGGAAGGAAGATGGTTCAAGTAGAAGAACAGCAGCTCGGAGATACCGGGCGTTTCCAAGAGAGCCAGATTAGATGTATTATCAAATCAACAGCATTAGACACGGCTGGCAGTATCGGAGGAGCCAAGAGACAGTGCTTGTCAAAGCTGATAGTAAATCAAGGTGGAAAAGCAACCAGGCTTCACGTGACTGTTTTCTGCGGCTCGCGGGGCACAGGGCCGTGCTGGTGGGTGGCTCAGAACCTCTCCGGCCTCTCAAGGAGACTTCAGGGAGCAGCTGGAGACCAACGTGCCCATCACCGCACCACAGGGATGTGGGGGCTCCGGGCACCCCCTGCCCACCCTGGAGCAGGAGCACCCAGTACCTGGCACGGGCACGTTGTGAGCCCCCGGCGCCCGCGGTCCCCCGCGCGCTCACCCGGGAGCAGCCCAGCTTTGTGCCAGCGGCCTCGAGGGCTCAAGGCTCCCATCCCCAGACTTGCACCCTGCCCGCGGTGACCCCGGGGGTGTCCCCGCACCTCCCTGTGCCCAGCTGGGGGAGGCTGCTCTGCCGGGCTGCTTGGCAGGAGGCCCTGAAGATTAATTAGTGCATCCTTAGCCAAAGCTTCAAGCATCTGCTATAAGCTTCCTTGGTGAGCACCTTCAGCCCTCCCGAGATCCTCCTTTGAAAGGGCAGAGATGGATTACCCGTGTGTTGTGACAACTGCCTGCACTGTCTGCACTTCTCAGGGTTTCCAGATGCTCCAGACAAAATATCAAACAGTCTGAGTGAGAGCCTAAAAGCTCAAAGCCAACAATAAAAGCAAGCAAAGGAACATGAGCACTGATTAGGGTTGGCTTGATCCTCCTAAGAAGGCTGTGGGTGTAGGACAGGGCTCGGGGAGCACAGGTACATCCTGAACCCAGGCTGGGTGTCTGAGCTGCAGGGGGAGCAGAGCAGAGCAGAGCAGAGCAGAGCAGAGCAGAGCGCACAGGAGCTGCTCCTGGCCTCCTGCATGGATCCCACGGAGGGACGGAGGAGCCTTCTTCAGCTCCTCCAGCTGCTGAATGCGGCGGCGGTGGGAAAGGAAGTGAGTCAGAGCTGCAGAGAAGAAAAACAGCACCTTTAAAAGCCATGGTCTGGCTTTGGACTGCAGGGATGGGCAGACGCAGAGGAAACAGAAAGGCGAGGACAAAAAACGATTCCGTGCTCCCCTCAGCCCCTGCTCCAAAGCCCCTGGGGTCAGACCCTGGCTGGGACCCAGCACCAGAGCTTGGGGCGCAAACCCGGGTTTGTCCGGTGGGCAGGGAGCCCGGGGCTGCGGGACTGTCCTGGTCCCATCTGCACCTTCAGCCTGGGTGCCTGCCCGGTGTCACTGCGGGAGGCACCAGCGCCGTGTCCCCACTCCCCCACCGGCTCCATGAGCTGTTGCAGCGCCGGGGGCCTCAGCAGGACCACTGACCACCCAGGGGCACAGACATCCTGCCCCGTCCCATCGGAGTGAGACGGCTCAGCAAGGGGAAACCCCAGCGCAAAGCCTCCCGGTCCGGGTGGCGCGGCCGGGGGAACCTACGTGGTCCCAGCTGGCTGTGGCTGCCCCAGCCCCGCGACTGCTGGCTGCTCCTGTCCCGGGGGAGCAGCCTCCCACCAGCTGAGCCCCCCTCACCCCGATGAGATCTGCGGGGGCGGCAGCTGCCCCAACACACGCTCGAAGGGAAGACTAAAAATAGAAGGCAGTGGAGTGAGTGCCAGCTCTGCCAGGTGCCACATCCGCAATAAAACCAGCGCAGGGTTCGAGCCAAGCCAGCCGGGAGGAGCGCGGGCGTCACCGCGCACAGCCCGGGGAGCTGGCGCCGCAGGTGGTGGCACCGCGCGAGGCTGCTCGGCCACCCGGGCGGGTCCCCGGGCACCCCGGCCTCACAGGCAGTGCAGGAATCCAGAGGCAGCGAATTGAGCATAATTAAATAAAAGCCCTTTCGTAACCCAGATAGCAGCACTATCCACTCTGCTGCCATTATCACTCCTGCTGATTGCTACGTCTGTGTGTAAAACACGTTTAGGTTAGCCTGGCAATAGCTATTATCTCGACCTACAAACCGAGCCTTGCCGTATTGTGTATCAGACGTGGCGACTGGGCAAGTCCATCTCTGCCTCTCCTCATGCAGTTTGAGCTCATCAGCCGGCAGAGGAAGAGCAGATGCTCCACGGGTACCGCACTTGGCAGTCGCTGGCTCCAGCTCCCGCGAGTGCCCGTGGTGGCAGCAGCGGCTGCGCCGCCCGGCACCTGGTGCGGGCCGGCTCTGCCAGCAGCTGCCCCGTCACATGCCACCGTCCCCAGAGCCACCGAGTTCTGCCCCAGACTCAAGCCTCTGCTCATAGGCTTTCTGAGGCATGTGCTGTGGGGCCGGGCTGTCCTCACGCAGCCCCACAGAAGGACGCGAGTTGTTCGGGGGTCAAATGGGACATCCTGGCTTACTCGCTGTTTGAACCGGTGAATTCCTGTGCAGGGTCCCTGAGCAGCTCCGTGACTGTCGGTGCGCCAGGGCAAAACAAGAGTGTTCGGGGCAGGGGAGGCCCAGATTTCCTTTTGCTAACAGGGAGAGGGGGAAGGATTTTTAGCAGCCCAGTTAAAAGCCATTTCCCAGCTCCCAGCCGTGCCCTGCTCAGGGCCACCTGTGTCCACCTCCCACCCCTGCTAATTAACTGCACTATTAGCACTTGCCAGAAGGTGCTGGCTGTGAGCTGTGCTTGGGAGGGGATGTGGCAGAATGACAACGGCATTTTGCTAACAGGAGAGAGCATCTTCAGGCTGAACCTCTGCAGCCGTATCTCGCCCCAGGGCAGCAGGCAGCTCATCCCTGCCAGCTCTGCCTGCGGTGCCCGTGCCCGTACGCTCCATGGAGCACTTCCCTGGGGGACATCTCCCCACTGCTGCCACTCCAGCGCCGCCGCTCTGCAGCGCTGCCACTGCCCAGGTCCCTCCTTCCCTGACCGGCATCGGGCAGTGGGGGATTCATCAATGTGGCTGTTGCTCCTGTGCTCTCTGTCATGTCCCCAGAGAACCTCCAAATCTCATGATGTTTTCCCATTCTTTTTCCATTAGGAGCCTACCCTGCATCTGAGAAAAGGCACCTTTGTGTGTGACCCCTGCTCCTGGGCACACAACCCCACCAGGGCAGGGCTGAGCCCCCGGGGAGCCTCGGGTCCCGTGGTTCCCCTGTGCAAGTCAGCAAGAGGACACCGTGCTGGGCAGGAGCTGCGGGAGACACCGCGCCCGGGCGCCAGGACCGCGGGCACACACCCACCCACCGCAACCGGGAACCGAGCGGCGGGACCAGGCCCGTGTCCAGCTCTCCAGCTGCGGCGCTTGGAGCGGGAAGGCGCACGCCGTGAAGTTTATGTGGACTCCAGCCCCACTGTGCGGAGAGGAGTGGGAAGCTCCAGATCAGATCAATGACTGATCTGCGCTGTAATCAGCGTCAGCCATGCTTAACGCAGCAGCTGAGCAGTCAGCCTGACCCGAAAGCTGCTTTGGGAGCCATCAGCATGTGCCATAAACAATTACGCGTTGGAACAGCCCTCTCCAGAGCTGGGGCAATGACGCTTTGCAGAGCCACAGCCCCGGCCGCATGATCCCTTTCCGTGCCAGCAGCAGAGCTGCGCGCTGGCCGGGATGCTGTGCTGGCACATGAGGGATCAGGAGGGGAATCCCTGAGCACGGAGATGCTGTTGCTCACCTGCCACAGCGGGTACAGGCGCGGACGCAAGCAGTGACAACCACAGTTACTCGTGGTGACGCTGAGCACGGGGTTCCCGTGCAACAGGAGCAGCTCCGGGTCCCTGATGTGCCCCTGCAGCCGCCGCCTGTGCCCAGTGGCGGGGCTGGGACGTTGTGTACGGGATGATCTGCGGCCAGCAGCGACGAGGAGTTTGTGTAACTGAGCGTGCAAGGTCTCTGTGTCACCTCTGGTTCCCCAGTGCTGTCCTGGGGGAAGGAGCAACGACAAAGCGAGCGGACGGTTGTGCCGGGGAACGCGGCGGCCTTGCCCGCACGCAGAGCGGGCCGGGCAGCGCAGGCCCAGGGCCCCTCCCGCCCGTTCCCCGCCCCGCACGGCTGCGCAGCCGGGGCACGGGGGGCCCGGGGCGCAACCGGCGAACGGCGCAGCCGCTGCGGCACCGACGGGCCCGGGGGTCCCGCCCAGGGTGTGCGGCGCCGGCCGCCAGGGGGCGCCGGAGACCGCGGACGAGGCGCGCGGCGCGAGCGCGCAGTCCCAGCCGGCACCGCCAGGAGGCGGCAGAGACCGAGAGGGGCGGGGCCGCGTGGGCGTGGCCGCAGTGGGGCAGGGCCGTTCAGTCCCGCTCCCGGGAGCAGCCACGGCCGCCGGCGCTGGGCGAACCGAGCTGGGGAGGCTCCAGGAGGGTTTTGCTGGGGAAGGTTTCGCGTTGTTCAGATCAGTGTAAATTAGATTAGAACCATTACAACATCGTAGTTAATCCCCTGTAATTAAAAGGCTTTGGAAGAGAGCGGTTCAGCTCACAGTCCCGCTGTCCCGGGCGCGGCCTCCGCCTCCTTCCCAGCTGCGCACAGCCCAGACGCGTCCGCTCGGCCCCCGCGCTGCAGACACGGGGGTCCAGACCCGCCACGCCCGGGCTGTGCTGGACACGCACGGTCCGGCCGCGGATGGGATGCACAAACACCAGCAGGTACCGACCTTACAGCGAAATGCTGATGTGAACAGCGCAGGAGCAGTCGATTTGCAGTAAGTGGAAAATCTTTCAAAAAGAACGTTTTTGGAAGGAAAACGGAAACGGGCGAAGTTGCTGAGCAGCCTGGGCAAGTGCTGTTGTGCCCACGGCACACGGCACACACCGCCAGCGCCTCGGGATGCACGGGAGGAGCAGGAGCATCAGCGGGATGGCATTTCCTTGAAGGTGTTTTCCTCCGGGGAGGCCCCCACCTGTGGGACTCCTGCTGCTGTTCCTGCTGCTGCTCCCGCGGCTGCTCCTGTGGCTGCTCCCGCGGCTGCTGCTCCTGCGGCTGCTCCTGCGGCTGCTGCTCCTGTGGCTGCTCCTGCTGCTGCTGCTCCTGTGGCTGCTCCTGCTGCGGCTGCTCCTGTGGCTGCTCCTGTGGCTGCTCCTGCTGCGGCTGCTCCTGTGGCTGCTCCTGCTGCTGCTGCTCCTGTGGCTGCTCCTGCTGCTGCTGCTCCTGTGGCTGCTCCTGTGGCTGCTCCTGCTGCTGCTGCTCCTGTGGCTGCTCCTGTGGCTGCTCCTGCTGCGGCTGCTGCTCCTGTGGCTGCTCCTGCTGCTGCTGCTCCTGTGGCTGCTCCTGTGGCTGCTCCTGCGGCTGCTCCTGCTGCTGCTGCTCTGCCTGACACCCACCGCTGCAGCCCGTTCATTCCCACTGTGCCCAGGTGCCGCGTGGCTGATCACAGGATGCAGTTTGATGGTCAGATCTATGGAGAACTTGCTCAAATTTTAAGCTTTCAGGGCCCAGCAGTTTTAATACACCCCTCTTCCCTTTCCTGACCCACCCGTGCCCCCAGCCCCCGTGGAAACATCCGAATTAGGCCAGTGTTAATAGCTGAGGTCTTTATTTAAAGTGTTTTTATATACAGTAAAAGTGTCGCAGATAAAACTGCGACCATCAGACAAGACAAATGTAAATCTCTCTCAACAATTAGCAGCTTAAGATCTATAAACTACAGTGTTACGTTCACAAGTGTCATTTCTTACTTTTCAACCCGTGCAAGTGAGTTTTTCTGTTTATTTTTTTACACTTTTCAACCACACTTACAGCTAAGTCAACGCCTACCACTATACCACCTGGCACACACGACACAGACACACAGGGTTTTAACTCTTTAGCCACATTCAGAATTCACTTGAAAAACTGGCAGAATTACCCAATCTCGAACCCCTTTGTAGCTTGGCTTCTTTTGTTATAATGCTGCTTTTTCATTTAAAAAATGCATATTTTCAAAGCTGACAGACAGTGCTTTTCTGTCCCAGTGCAACACATACAGAACCCCACATTTAATCTGACCAGACCCTAAGAGTCCACGGGATTGGAATAAACCACTGAAGTAACTGCTGTGAGCATGTCAAGTATCATTAAACTGAACTAATGAGGCTGAGAGAAAAGAGAACTTCTGAAATCTCAAATGGGTTTGGGTTTTTTGCATCAAGATTTTCGTTCTTTACACTGAGAAAGCGAATTGGGAAAACAGATGAACTTCATTTGAACCACAGAGTTTCAATGAAGAGCTGCTGCCTTCTGAACTCACAGTCCATTATACTCTTCCCTTCCCATACACCAAGTTGATATGTGCTAATGGCATCTAAGCGATTTCAGTCGTTTGAGCTCTGACTGGGAAATGTCCTGCAGCTCAGTGCTGGCCATCACCAGGCCGGCAGCCCCGGGGCGATGCGGGGACTCCTGCGGGTCACCCAGAGCAAACAACCGCTCGGGAGGAAGGGGAGTTGCAGCTAGAGTCACGTTTCCAACACATCACCACTGAGCTACCAGAGATCACCACAGACCTTCCAAGAGAAGAGGGAGGAAACCCCAGAACGTTCTGCTAATGTGAGAGGCAAAGCAGACAGCTGTGATGGGATATGAACAGCGGATGCAGCATCACAGACAGCGTTACCGCAGACGGCTTTCTGGAATGGAAGAAACTGTCGAGAGAGAAAGAGACAGACAGACAGACACCGTCCAGAACCTTCACCACTCAGCCCCGAGGTGATCGTTCTACAGAGCCTGCGCCTCCTGGCGAGCGAGTGAATGGTGGTTACCGAGGACAGCACGGAGCTGAGACACTGAACGAAACCGGGACATAAGGACGAGGGACGCACGTCCCTCCAGCACTGCAGACGGCACCGAGTGCCCAGACCACCGCCTTTCAACTCCTTCCTGCTTCCACCTCACTAAACCTACCACGGGCAGCTCTGCTGCGGTCAAAGCGCAGAACAGCAGAGCGCGAGGGCTGTTTCTCAGAAATAAAGGCACCCAAGCTGTTCAGTTATGAGCCAAATCCGTTCTTACTGTTATTCACACCTTTGTTTCTGACAAAACACGTAATGGGAAGGCGATGGTTACCCCTGTGACGTGGATTAGCCAGAGAAGGGTGGTGAACAGAACAGGGCTTTGCTGGAGCCAGGAGCGCGGTCTGGGGAGGGAAGGTCTACACAGCCTCTGCTGTCAGCTCTGGAAAGCAGGATCATTCTTGGCTCAAGTCAGTTGCAATTGGCAATTTGTGTTTTAAGCAGGACGGCAGATCAGTGCACGTGTGACGGGACGAGCTGGAACCCTGGGGGGTCCCTGAGGCTCCTGCTCCACGGGAAGCCGGGCGGACTGGAGGAGGAGACACAGCTGAGCGCTCACCTGTGCTGGCCCCACACAGCCCGGGGCTGCTGACCCAGCCCGAGGGAACGCAGCAGCCCGAACCTGCACCGCCGCATCACGTCCCAGGGCTCACATGGGTGTATTTGTGTACGCGTTCCACATACATCCATGTCTGATTCCAGCTGGTTTAGGTCACCCGGGCAACAATGGGCTCCCAGAGGGAACTTAAGCCTGGAAGGAAGGAAAACATAAGATCTAACTAAACACCACCACTGGTTTTGAAAGAGAATCCTGGAGTGGTTTTGGATTTCATGGGAAGGAAGCTGACTCTCGGCGCTGTTGTGGTGAGCGGGACACCAGGTACAGGACACGGATGGACCTGTCCGCACCAGCGGGTCCCCAGCAGGGGCCTGCGGCTGGGACCCGGTTACACCCGACGCCAAAGGGACGCGCGACGAGTGTGCGCGTGCAGGAGGAGGGTCCCGAAGCCGGGGACGAGGAGGCTCCCAAAGCAGGGGGCGAGGAGGCTCCCAAAGCCGGGGACAAGGAGGCTCCCAAAGCCGGGGACGAGGAGGCTCCCAAAGCCGGGGACGAGGAGGCTCCCATGCCACAGACGCGGTGCACAGAGACCTCGGAACAGACACACAGATGATCTTGCCAGAGCCTGACAGGAGGAAAACTTTGGTTTCACTTTGTAGGGATTTATTTAAAAATCAAATCAGAGATATTTCTGAGACAAGAATTCTTTTAAGTGAACTGTTGATTCGGAATTTCTTTCCTTGAAAGAACCTGCCTTGGCTGGGAAGGAATGAAGAGGAATTTCTTATTCTTATCCTGAGGCCGGGAGTGAGAGATGACACAGAAATGAGAGATAGAAACACACTCTCCTTCACATCTGGAAACAGAAAAAAACCCCTGCACGACAAAAAGGTGTGGAGAAGACAGATGTTCTTCACGATGCTGCACCTGCACGCCCGCGGGACAGACGATGGCAGACGAACGGCGCTGGCTGCAGACAGGCTGGCACTGGAAATCTCTGCCCTCCTAAACTGCTTCGGGACAAGACAGCTCACAATTATTCACGCGTTTCTTCATTTAAAAAATCACTTCTTTATTTAAAAGGAAAAAAAAAGTAATGACCCTCCCAACTCCCTCCAAAAAAAATACCCCAATAATAATAATAATTATAATAAAAAATCCTATTAGAAACAATAAGGAAGCACTGAGAGTTTGAGTATTACACTCTTCAAGTATGCTGTTTGGATCTTTTTTTAATCTGTGAATATACATATATTAAAAAAACCTTAAAAGTGCGACCAAGGGCTTCTGCTTAAAGGTAAGTATGTCAAGGACTACTTCAAAATACTGTAGCACGACCGTGCAGCCGCTGCGTGCGCAAGAGGCTCCCACTCCCAGCGCTGGCAGAGCCGGGCAGCCTGGAAACGTTACCGCGAGCCAGGGCAGCGGGACCGGCGACGCAGGCGCGGGGCTGGGACAGAGACCCACGCGCTGCCGTTCTCCTCGTGGCGAGGACAGAAACCACTCCGAGCGCGCACGTTCGGACACGGAATGTGAGCAGACTTCACAGTACAGGTTTAGTGTTACAGGTTTGCTGTGGTACCATCGTTCCAGGCTGTGCACTAGATTTAGCTTTGCTCGTCTTACGCTAATCGCGTTCTCCTCCTCCTGACAGGTTCAGTACAGCAGTTCGAGCCACAATTTAAACTGCCCATTGGTATGCTCCAAATTTCTGTATTTTATTTCTTTTGTACACTTTAAAGAATCTTAAGATTTGCATTCAAAGAGAACCATGCTACATAAAAATTATCCAGGATTCTCGCCAAAAAGAGTTCTTGAATAAAATCTAAAAAATACTATTGCAATGCATCTCGCAGAGAAAAAACGTTATTCTAAATGTAAACAAATTCACTCGGACACTTAAAACTTCAGCAGAGGAGCTGCTGACTAATCTTTGCCACGCTTGCTCACCGAGGGCGCCGGGAGGAGGGCGCCGCAGCCGATTCCCGCTGCCATCATCTGGGGGGAGACAAGAACCGTTCCAAGTAGCCGGTGATGGCGTCCCAGTGCTTCCACAAAAAGGCAATGAAAACCACGATAAATAAAGTGCTGAACGTCCTATTGCGAGTCTTCATGAGGGGCACGACGCAGTTGGCCACGGTGGAGACGAAGACGAGGAGCACGGCCATGACGGCCAGGAGGATGTTGATGAGCTTCCCCAGCAGGTTCCGGGCCGTGGCGTTCTCCAGCCCCTCCAGCTGCACCACCTGCTGCTGCTGCTGCTGCAGCTCCATCTTGGAGATGCGCGTCTGGCAGGCTTCCAGGGCCTCCTGTCGCGAGAGCACAGCGCTGGGCGCCCGGCACGCCTGCCCGCCGGGGACAGCACGGGGACAGCACGGGGACAGCATGGGGACAGCATGGGGACAGCACGGGGACAGCACGGGGACAGCATGGGGACAGCACGGGGACAGCACGGGGACAGCACGGGGACAGGCATGGGGACAGCATGGGGACAGCACGGGGACAGCACGGGGACAGGCATGGGGACAGCACGGGGACAGCACGGGGACAGGCATGGGGACAGCATGGGGACAGGCTGGGGACAGGCATGGGGACAGCATGGGGACAGCACGGGGACAGCACGGGGACAGGCATGGGGACAGGCCGGGGACAGGCATGGGGACAGCATGGGGACAGGCATGGGGACAGCACGGGGACAGCATGGGGACAGGCATGGGGACAGGCCGGGGACAGGCATGGGGACGGCACAGGGGACAAGCAGGGGGACAGCCGGGGGACAAGGCAGGGGGACAGCTGAGGAACAGCCTGGGGACAGCTCGGGCTGCCCCTCGGCTGGGCCAGAGGGGCCGTGCTCCTCGCACCCCAGCAGCCCCGCGGCCCCAGCCCGGGTGTGGGCGCACAGACGGAGCTGTGGTGCTGGGACAGGGCGAGGAGCCCCGCGGGCTGCAGGGCTCGGGGAGGCCCGAGGGACGCACAGCGCTGTCCCCAGCCTGCACAGCTGTGGAACGGCACCGAGCTGCAGGCCTGGGGAGGCCCGAGGGACGCACAGCGCTGTCCCCAGCCTGCACAGCTGTGGAACGGCACCGAGCTGCAGGCCTGGGGAGGCCCGAGGGACGCACAGCGCTGTCCCCAGCCTGCACAGCTGTGGAACGGCACCGAGCTGCAGGCCTGGGGAGTCCTGAGGGACGCACAGCGCTGTGGCACCGGCACCGCCCTGGGAGACACCGCGAGGGCTGCAGGGAGGAGACGGCCAGGAGAAGGGTAAGGAGAGGGAGGTCTGTGGAACTGCCTCTAGGAAGAGGCAAAGCAGAAGTACGTGGGAGGAGCTGACTACCCTGCAAACACCTCTACAGCACCACTGACCCAGGGGTGAGTGCTCTCAGACCTTTTCACCGTGCTGAACCTCCAGCCCACCAGCCCACCTGCAGCACAACACCGGCCACACGCACAGGTGGGCTGGGGATGAGGAGGCGGCTTTGTAAGGTACTTAATGCAAGGGGACCCTTCTGCTCTTGGAGACACAAAGTTACAATCTCCATTGATCCTCCTCACAGTTGCTTTTCTCAGCCCTAAAGGCCTGAGCCCTGGAGGCCAGCTGGGGGTGACGTCCAGCGATCACTGAGCTCTGTCTGTCCGTCTGCAGCATCCCACCGCGCTCCTCACTAGTTCTGTATGCAGGAAAACGTTTGCTTTTTCCACGGCAATGCTGAGGAATCGTCTGTCCCAATTTGCAAGTTAACACTGAAAGTGCTGAATCACAAAGATTCAAAAAAGCTATCAAGAAATCCCCATTTCAATTTAAGTTTTCAACCTAACTTCTGCCTGCTGTGTGAAATTAGAGAGGAGAACAGAACCCGAATATTGTAACACTGCCGCAGGGGAGAGCCTCCTGTTTACTGTGTCAGAGGCCGCGGCCCCTCTGTCCACAGACACTGATTTATTTTAACTAACTTAAAGGTCATTGTCTCCTGTTACATTTCTCTGACATTGCATCATATCTGGGGAGGTCAATGAAACACGAAGGCTTCTCTTCAGTTACGGCCCTCAAAGCGCGGGTGGAGCCCGGCAGCCCCCGCGCCCGCACCAGCCGCGGGATGGGGACGCGCGCCCCGCACTCGCGGCTGCGTCCCAGCGTCCCCGACCCACAGCCCCTGCTCACGCCACAAACATCTCACGTCAGCACCCCAACCCGAGGCGCCTGCTAAAACCAGCACAAGCGTTCAAAATGGACGATCTCCCTGCTCTGAAACAGGCCCCTCTTCGTAACGTCCAGAGGCTGCTCACATCGTTTCCCAGGTCCTTTGTTCTGTGGAAGACCCTCCAACTTCATAATTTCTGTTGCCATAGCTTTGGTCTTTTACATACTGAAATAAACTTATCTTTTAAAACACGCCTCCTTATTTGGGCAAAACCAACAGAAAGAATTGTTTCCCGACTCAATGCAGTGGACGCACAAAGCATTTTTCCTTAGACGTATGCGGCCATGGCTCTAAAATTAGCGACACAGAAACACACCCTAGGGTCACTTTCTGGGAACGCCATGTAAAAACGTCCTCGGGCCATGGCCCGTTCGCTTCTAATCCGCTACAACCCCTCCAGACCAAGTGGACACAGGTTTCCAGTTTGCCGGCTCCGGAGCGAGCGGCGGCCCCGGTGCAGCCCCACCGGGGGCAGGGCCACGGCCCCCGGCAGCCACCGTGGCACCGGCACCGGCTGAGGTGGAGAAAAGGCCCTTGCAGAAGTGGCCAATGTGCAGTTTAGCAATAAAGCTCCAAGGGTGAAAGCCACACATTGCAACACAGAAGCATTTCAAAAGTGGAGGAGTTAAGCAAGAGCAGGGGAAGGCAGGACCGAGCGTCCCTGTCCCTGTCACCCACCTGGATGTCCCGTGCGCGCTCGTAGGACTGGTAGGCGATCTTCTCCTCCATGCTGGCCAGCTCCTGCTTCAGGTTGAGGATCTCGTTCTGGTGCAGCTCAGTCAGGTCATTGAGCTGCTCTTCCAGTCGTTCGCATCTACAAGTGACACACGTGGCACAGCAGCTTTAACAAGGATGGCAAAACCACCCCAGTGAACACGATGGACATTTCACTGCGAACTGGCGTGGCTGCCCCAGCCCTCCCAACAGCACGCACGGCAGCGCTGGGGCCCCTCGGGCACCACGGAAACCCCTTCTGCCAGGTACGGTCACGTCAATCCTCCTTCTGTCCGGAGGAAAGCACACAGACTGGGTAAATGGCAACCGCCAAGTCATGCAATCCAGGAGAGAATTAGAATACAATGAGTTATTACCCAAACTTTTGTTTAAACTAGTTCCCTTCTAGTACCATGAGCTCTTACAGGTTTTCACATACACTTGGAATAGTAACAGACATAAAAATGGCACAGAGATTAAACGTGACCCATGTCTCCTTCACATGTGCGGTCACATGGACATCTTTGACTTATTTTTTCTTTATCTCCATGATTCAGCTCAGCTAGCAAAGATAACCACGTTATTTATCTGGAGGGCACACGAATCATTAACCTCCAGGCTTAGGGTTCAGTTTGCACCGGCGAGCGGTGAGGGAGGACTGCCCAGAAACAGGGGTACGGCAATTCTGAGACACAGCTTTGTCCCTCACTGAAAGTCTTCAATTGACCTCAATGGTAACTCCATGACGGTAATTTAGCACTTCTAAAATACACTAGGGATACTTTGCATTTGTACGTAGCACTTCATTTTTGGATTTTGAAGTCCAAATTTACAAGAAACTCATGCTTCAATACCCTTTTAAAGCCAGGCAAGTATTTCCACTGCTTCCCAAAGGTAAGCGGGCGGAGAGCGAGGCCGCCAGCCCCAGGGGGCGCTGAGCTGGGCACCTGTGTCCCTGTGTCCCCGTGTCCGGGCGGTGCCCGTGTGGCCGCCCGGGCTCTGTCCCCGCCGGCACTGACCGTCCCGGTCCCCGTCCCGGTCCCCGTCCCCTGGCAGCGCGGGCGCAGCTGCGCCGCGGCTCTTACCGCCCGACCCTTCACACCAGGGGAATTCAGCACAGAGAGAACTGCTCGGTCTCATTTCAGTTTCCCTCTGACTCCATCTGAATTTATTTCATACACACACACAAAATGAATAAACTATTTTCTAGAACAAATAATTTAATTACAAGTTCTGAAACTAAGGTAAAAATCCTGCCTCTGGGTTGTTTTTTTGGTTTTTTTTCAAGATTTTTTTTGTCCTTCTCAAGCTAAATATTCAGGCTCTGAAGGCAAAAGCCAGACTTTCAAAGCAGTTTTGGGGTTTTGTTTTTAAGTGAAGATTCCGAGGAGGGTTTTCCTCCCATTCCGGGGCACCGCGGGCGTTATCTCTGCAGCCAGGCCCGGCGGGCAGCACCCAGCTCAGCCCAGCACCCAGCTCAGCGCGGCACCCAGCTCAGCCCGGCGCCCAGCTCAGCCCAGCACCCAGCTCAGCCCGGCGCCCAGCTCAGCCAAGCGCCCAGCTCAGCCCAGCGCCCAGCTCAGCCCAGTGCCCAGCTCAGCCCGGCGCCCAGCTCAGCGCGGCACCCAGCTCAGCGCGGCACCCAGCTCAGCGCGGCACCCAGCTCAGCCCGGCGCCCAGCTCAGCCCGGCGCCCAGCTCAGCCCGGCGCCCAGCTCAGCCCAGCACCCAGCTCAGCCAGGCGCCCAGCTCAGCCCGGCGCCCAGCTCAGCCCGGCGCCCAGCTCAGCCCGGCGCCCAGCTCAGCCCAGCACCCAGCTCAGCCAAGCGCCCAGCTCAGCCCGGCGCCCAGCTCAGCCCAGCACCCAGCTCAGCCAAGCGCCCAGCTCAGCCAAGCGCCCAGCTCAGCCAAGCGCCCAGCTCGGGACGGCGCCCAGCTCAGCCCGGCGCCCAGCTCAGCCCAGCACCCAGCTCAGCCAAGCGCCCAGCTCAGCCCGGCGCCCAGCTCAGCCCAGCGCCCAGCTCAGCCAAGCGCCCAGCTCAGCCAAGCGCCCAGCTCAGCCAAGCGCCCAGCTCGGGACGGCGCCCAGCCCAGCCCGGCACCCAGCTCAGCCCGGCACCCAGCTCAGCCAAGCGCCCAGCTCAGCCCAGCACCCAGCTCAGCCCGGCGCCCAGCTCAGCCAAGCGCCCAGCTCAGCCCAGCACCCAGCTCAGCCCGGCGCCCAGCTCAGCCAGGCGCCCAGCTCAGCCCGGCGCCCAGCTCAGCCCGGCGCCCAGCTCAGCCCGGCGCCCAGCTCAGCCAAGCGCCCAGCTCAGCCCAGCACCCAGCTCAGCCCGGCGCCCAGCTCAGCCAAGCGCCCAGCTCAGCCCGGCGCCCAGCTCAGCCCGGCGCCCAGCTCAGCCCGGCGCCCAGCTCAGTCCAGCCGGGGCAGCCACTCCCAGCCACAGATCAGAAGGGGTTTCCCAGGAATGAGGGGCTGCAGGCAGGGAATGGATCGGCCATGTGAGGACTGGTTAATGAAGAAGGAGCCCAGATAATTAATACTGCCATTTGTTCCCACACTACTTAAACCCAACTTGTCAACAACCAAGAAATCCCAACTAACCCTGCTCCAAGTCCCAATGGTAGCATCAATTACTTGAAATATATTCAGCTTGTTAATATATTACAACATTCTCCAGTGAGTTTATTACACAAAAAGGGACTTAAGCATTTCTGAAAATATCATGATCCTTTAACCTACTCCCTCATAAACGCCCTTGATAAAACAGCTGTTGCCAGGCAGCTTAAATCCTGTTCTCTAACAAGAAACAATTGTATTCTAATAACGTCAAAACTATCCCAATCTACAGGAAACATAAGGAAAGGCTGCAAACACGGGCAGTCAGAGCTGCAGCATCATGCCATCAGCGGCAGGGCAGGCTCGGCCCCGCACACCCCGCGTCCCCGCACACCCCATCTCCCCGCGCACCCCGTGTCCCCGCACACCCCGTGTCCCCGCGCACCCCGTGTCCCTGTGTCCCCGCACACCCCGTGTCCCCGCGCACCCCGTGTCCCTGCGCACCCCGTGTCCCCGCCAGCCCCGCACACCCCGTGTCCCCGCACACCCCGTGTCCCCACCAGCCCCGTGTCCCCGCACATCCCATGTCCCCGCTGGCCCCGAACACCCCGTGTCCCTGAACACCCTGTGTCCCTGCACACCCCGTGTTCCCGCACACCCCGTGTTCCCGCACACCCCGTGTCCCCGTCAGCCCCGCGCACCCCATGTCCCCGAACACCCCGTGTCCCTGCACACCCCATGTCCCCGCCAGCCCTGCGCACCCTGTGTCCCCGCGCACCCCGTGTCCCTGCCAGCCCCACACACCCCGTGTCCCCGCACATCCCATGTCCCCGCTGGCCCCGAACACCCCGTGTCCCCGCACACCCTGTGTCCCCGCCAGCCCCGCGCACCCCATGTCCCCGCACACCCCGTGTTCCCACACACCCCGTGTCCCCGCCAGTCCCGCACACCCCATGTCCCTGGACACCCCGTGTCCCTGCACACCCCGTGTTCCCGCTGGCCCCGTGCACCCCGTGTTCCCGCACACCCCGTGTTCCCGCCAGCCCCGCGCACCCCGTGTCCCCGCGCACCCCATGTCCCCGCCAGCCCCGCGCACCCCATGTCCCCGCGCACCCCGTGTTCCCGCACACCCCGTGTCCCCGCCAGCCCCGCGCACCCCGTGTCCCCGCGCACCCCGTGTCCCCACCAGCCCCGCGCACCCCATGTCCCCGCGCACCCCATGTCCCCGCCAGCCCCGCGCACCCCATGTCCCCGCGCACCCCGTGTCCCCGCCAGCCCCGCGCACCCCGTGTCCCTGCGCACCCCGTGTCCCTGCGCACCCCGTGTCCCCGCCAGCCCCGCGCACCCCGTGTCCCCGCACACCCCGTGTCCCCGCCAGCCCCGCGCACCCCGTGTCCCTGCGCACCCCGTGTCCCCGCCAGCCCCGCACACCCCGTGTCCCCGCCAGCCCCGCGCACCCCATGTCCCCGCGCACCCCGTGTCCCCGCAGCCCCTGTGGCTGCCCAAGGGATCGCCTGCGCTGTCAGAAACCGCTGCTGGGCAACTGCTGCAACTGGGTTATTTAAAACAAACAAACACAAACCCCCCAACAAAAAAACAACACCAAAACCCAAAAACCCTCCCCTACAACCTACCCAGACCTATTTTTGAAATTACACTTCCTTCATTTATCCCCTTTTTACTCTTTGTCCCATTATCTGCGATTTAGGAAACACTTCTTTTTCCCTACTGTTTTCTACTGGTGTTCAAATTTGAAAAGCGCAGAGGGGTTTATGTGACTTAGGGGCCCAAAGCCAGGGCTCTCCTGCCGAAGGACGGCTCCCGTTCACCCCAGAGGCACTGAAAATGCAAGGGACGGGACGGCTGTCGAGAGGGTTTGGATGATATTCACCTTCCCTGTGCAACAGACTCTGAGCTCGCCTGTGAGCAGAGCAGTGCCCCAAACGCTCAAACCTGCTTCATCTCAGCCACGGAAATTCCTCACTGGAGGCTGAGAATTATTTTTCAGGAGCTCGAGTGCGAAAATTCTCCTTAGAACGACCAGCCCGAGCCGCAGGAGCTGCAGCGCGGGCAGCGGAGCGCTCCGGGACGCTGGGGTCACACACCCGCTCGCCCACGGGACACCTCATTTCAAAAGCCACATCAGATTTCCACACGTTTTCTGTGACTCACGGCATCAGGGAACAGACTGGAGAAAGGAAACGGGCCACACAACACAACTATGGCCATCTCTTCTGTGATTTTTTAAGAGCTTTAAGGTATTTTAAAGTAACGGCTGCAGACATGCGGCTAATACAGTGTGTGTGCGGCGAGATGGGATGAGAAAGGCGTTGTAGCTGCACTCGGTAAGTGCTCTGGCCAAAGTGACGCTGACTGCTCTCCACAGCGCACCGCGGGCCGAGCTCAACGCCGCTCTTCGAGCATCTCTCAAGATGGACCTTCTCCTTCTAGCTATGGCATACAACGTTCTGTCTCATTTTTAACTGTCATCCAAATACATTTGTTATGCCCTCGAGTGCACCGGTTTCAATAGGAGGAACAGCTAAGGGCAGGATCTATGAGCAGGATGCTCGGGTGGGCGCGGGGGGTTGGTGCTGGTCCAGCCCCGGCCCCGTGTGCTCCACAAACACCTCTTCAGCCCTCCCACAGCTCAAAGACAGCACATTTGATCTATTTAAAATAAACCACGAGAACGGACTGGAGCCCAACAATTAGACTGCAGCAAAAATCAGATAAACGAAGGCACCGGCGTCTGGTATTTTGGCCGATGGGTTTCTCCTGACAGGAGCGTGAGGCCCAAATGCCCCTTCCGAGGCTGCTGGGCCAGGGAAGAAACCCAAACCTCCGGGCTGGCCACGCTCCAGATACGTGAGCTCATGATTTCACCGCGTACAAACGGGTTCCTGAGGGGACACACAAGATGAAAATACTCAGCAGGAACTTTATTTCGGTCTCAATAGCACAGAAAGTCCCTGCTCCTATCAGTAAACAACCAGCACCTCCCAGCCGATGAGATAAGCGCCGGGATGCCTCAGTGGCTGCTGCGGAGGAACACGCCATGGCCAAGAGGCCAACAGGACCTGCCCCGCTCAGCAGCTCGGCCCCGGCACAGCCGCGCAGTGCCCCGGGCTGCGGGCAGGGGACGGGTGGGGGACAGGCAGGAGATGGGCGGGGGGGACAGGCTGGGGACAGGCAGGGGACGGGTTGGGGACAGGCAGGAGATGGGCAGGGGGGACAGGCTGGGGACAGGCAGGGGACGGGTGGGGGACAGGCAGGAGATGGGCAGGGGGGACAGGCTGGGGACAGGCAGGGGACGGGTGGGGGACAGGCAGGAGATGGGCAGGGGGGACAGGCTGGGGACAGGCAGGGGACGGGTGGGCGACAGGCAGGAGATGGGCGGGGGGACAGGCCGGGCAGTGCTGCCCACCCCAGCCTCGCCAGGTGCTGCCGGGCGGGAGAACCGGAGCGACCGCACCAGCGAGTCCCTGCCCCGGCGCTGGTTCCAAACCAGCAGCTCCAGGGTGACAGGCGAGATGGGGAGCAGGGGAGGGAGGAGACTGAGGAGGCCACGGGCAAACCACGGCTGATAAACAGAATCTGCACAAACACACCAGGAAAAACGATCAGAACCCGCAAAACGTAGAACATCTACAAAAGGGGAAACGGACCAAGACCAGCTGAGCAAATGTCACGGGTGTGCTTTGCTCCAGCTTCCAGCCACAAATACTCAGCGCTGCCCCACAAGCAAAGCCTTCTCCAAAAGGTCTAACTGGACTCAGTGCTTGTTTTTGAAAGCTTCCCAGAAACAGAGCAGAGTTATGAGGTACTTATGGTTTTAAAAGCTGATTATGATAAACTTTCATCCCCAGCTTCGAACCACAACCTCTGCTCCCACCGTTCCTGAAGGGCCGAGGAGCGGAGGCTCCTGCTCCAACAGCCGCTCTGCCCTCGGGCCCCGCGGAGCCCGCCCCGCGCGGGGTGACGAGGCTTTTATCTTTGTCATGTTCTAAAATACAGAAGCTCTCCAACAAGAACCTATTTTGTGGAAAAAGATATTAATCTGGCTGTGATTAACCCCTGAGCTCCCTGTGGACTGTGCAGTTCCCTGCTGGGCTCCGCGGGCCTGCAGAGACAATGGCACTTCGTGGGCTTTAATGGGTCTCTGTAATTAACCCACATCAACGTTCCAAGTGGCAGGTCTAAACTACCACCTTTTTAAGCATTAATAAGTCCAACAGACTGTCCCAGGAACGTCCCGCTCCAGGCTGCCCCGGTCGGTGGCCGGGCCCTGGGGTCGCCCTGGTGAGCGCCCGGCAGCGGCTGACGGCACAGGACAGGCCTGACCCCGTGCTGCAGCGGCGCGAGGACCCGTGGGCCTGGCCGGACACTCGACAGCCCCAGGGAACAACTGGTCGGCTGACCTGGTGCACGTATCAGTGCCCGGGCCATTCAGCCCGCTCCTTCAGCTGCTCTGCGCTCACACCCGCGCTCCGCTAGGAACAGGCGCTGTACTGCGCTCACACCCGGTGCTCCGCTAGGAACAGGCGCTGTACTGCGCTCACACCCGGTGCTCCGCCAGGAACAGGCGCTGTACTGCACTCACACCTGGTGCTCCGCTAGGAACAGGCGCTGTATTGCACTCACACCCGCGCTCCGCTAGGAACAGGCGCTGTACTGCACTCACACCCGGTGCTCCGCTAGGAACAGGCGCTGTATTGCACTCACACCCGCGCTCCGCTAGGAACAGGCGCTGTACTGCCCTCACACCAGGCGCTCCGCTAGGAACAGGCGCTGCACTCACACCCGGTGCTCCGCCAGGAACAGGCGCTGTACTGCGCTCACACCCGCGCTCCGCTAGGAACAGGCGCTGTACTGCACTCACACCCGGTGCTCCACTAGGAACAGGCGCCGTACTGCACTCACACCCGGTGCTCCACTAGGAACAGGCGCTGTACTGCGCTCACACCCGGTGCTCCGCCAGGAACAGGCGCTGTACTGCGCTCACACCCGGTGCTCCGCCAGGAACAGACGCTGTACTGCACTCACACCCGGTGCTCCGCTAGGAACAGGCGCTGTACTGCGCTCACACCCGGTGCTCCGCCAGGAACAGGCGCTGTACTGCACTCACACCCGGTGCTCCGCTAGGAACGGCCGCTGTACGTGTTGCACCAACCCCACACAGCAGGAGCCCCCCTGCTGGGGAGCGGGACACCAAACTCGACATCGCTTTGTTGTGTGACTTCATGACAATGAGGCACGAGGAACCAAATCTGCTGTGCTGGGCTCTGTTTTCAGTCAAATCGCTGATTGTTGCAGAGCAGGATCAGAAAGTGGTGTTTGTCTGGCTTTGTCTGTCCCAGTTTTGCAAAGCGCACAGAAAGCCTGCTGTCTCTACCAGATCCTAGCAGGTCAGGCCTTTTCTCTTGTTTTTCCAGTGATCTGGCACCAGCACGTCTAAAGGGCTGCACGGCAAACCGCGGCAGCAAGCGGCACACGGCGCTTCAGCAAGCCTGTCCACAGCCAGCGCGCCGGGCCCCACCGCGCACGCTGACCACGAGCGCCCGCGTTACCCGAGCCTGCTGTCCTCCACCACACCAGGAGCGGGGCCCCTGATTCACTACGTCAAGTTTAAAAAGCAGAGTTGAACAGTCCCGTTGGTTCGGGCTGCGGTGTCTGGAGCGGTGGCAGAAGGGCAGCACCTGGGGACGAGGCCCTGCGCCGGGCAGCACGGGGCAGCCTGCGGAGGGAGGGGAAGGGGACACGTCCCCAGCAGCCCTCGCCGGGCCTGGGGGCAGGGACAGGCCGCGCTGCTGTGACCCGTGCCTCTCCCCGCCTCGCAGCGAGGGCAAGGCCGCTGGAACCAGGGGATCCCACCCCCAGGGCCTCCAGGACAAGAGCACTGCCAGTATCTGGCATTTAATTTCAATTCACCAAACCCTGCCCCTGTGGGGCTGAGCAGAGAAGGGAAGGGCAGATCCTACTTTGGGCACGTGGCAAGACCATTTCTTCTTGAAGAGCCCCAGGAAAGCTGGATATTTCTTTCCCTGGCAGATATGGACCCGAGGGCTGGAGAAGGCAGGGTCAGGACACTGCCCACACGTCCCGTCTCCTGCTTGGCCCAAACCTCCACAGGATTTTTGCAGGGCAAAGCACTGGCTGGATAGCAGTAACTGCATCAATGTACTCCTGGTCTTTTGATACACCTTTCTAAACATTTTGGCTCAATCTTTTGTTTTGAAAACACTCCAAAATAACCCTTTTCCTTGCTATTTTTTTTCTTGTGCAGAAAAGGAGACAGCAGCAAAATACCAATATTTACAAAGACAGAGCTGGGAGGGCAAAATCCTGAGGCAGCTGCAAAACCCCTGCCTGAATCAGGCTGCTGGGCCAGCCTGCTGAGCAGCGCCGCCGGGCTCTGCGGCCCAGGGACTTGGTACCGACACAAAGTACAAGAGCACGTACCTGTACCGCTCCTCCTGCAGAGTCTGCATTATCAGTGAGTAATCCCTCTGATAGCGAACCTTAAGATCCTCAAACGATTCTTCCAGTCTTGCCTGTGTCTCTCGAATTTCTTGAATCTCATGCAGTATTGCATCAAACCCTGAGCTCTGCATATCCAGAGTGTTTGTTTTGGAGCTGGAAGCTCCCACAGGGCCCCCTGTCGTGCTGTTAGCCCCCACGGAGCCTGATGTGGCACTGGAGCAATCCTCTTCACTGCCATATTTTGGGCTTGACTGAAAGTTCTGAATGACACCTAGAGCCTTGCCTCCTGTCCCATCTTCTTGGCCTTCTTCTAAGGAGTCTTTCAGATTAGCAATGTTGTCTGCACTCCCAAACTTGTTCCTTATGAGGGAGGCAATCTCCCGGGGTTTGGAAACCACAGCTCCTGCTGCCGAATGCGTGGCCTGGGAGAAACTGGAGAGCCCACCTTTCACGCTGTCTACTACTCCCTCACTGAAGCCAGTGACTTTTGCTCCAACATCTTTCAAGCCCTGATGCATATCCCTGAAGACATCCTTCGGCTGCCGAGGGATCCCATTCTGTTCAATCTCCCGCAGCTTTCGATGGTAGTGTTCTAGTTTCTTCTGCAGCTGCAAGATGGTCTGTGCTGACTTTTGATTTTTCTTCTCAAACACCTGTTTAATGCGGGCGCTCTGCTGCTTGTCTGCGTTGTTGGCCAGTTTCAGGTACTCTGCCACGTTGTCATCTCGGGCTGTTTGTTCGATTTTGATCTGCTCGGTCAGCTTCAGTATCTTCTGCTGCAGGTGCGTGATGGCCACTTTAGTGCGCTGCGGGTCCGGGGTCCCATCCACAGAGTCTGCGTTGATGCTGCCATCAGTGCTGGAGGCCACCGCGCTGGAGGTCTGCGCTAGGCTGCTGACTTCCAGCCGCTCGATCTGGGAAGGACAGAGAGAGGCGTCAGTGCTCAGCACCACCCTCCCCAGCAGAAACCCCCTTCTTTACGCCACTCAGCTTGACAAGTTGATGCAATTCTGCATCTTTTTCAGCTGGCCAGAGTACAGTATCCATAAACCGAGCTTCACGTACTTTAAAAACATCTGTAAAAACTGAGAAAAGGGCGAACCACTCATACTTAGGCCAACTTAATGGCTTCAAACAACCAAGAACTCCAGCACAAAGTGCGACTGGGCGCTCAGGTTTGGCAGGCTGAGCTCTCTGAAGCTCTGGTACGAGGTCAGCAGTTCCATCAGCTGGCGAGTAAGAAGACAGAGAAGGTAACAGAAGCCACACAGATCAAGCATACAGCAAACCTGAGTTGTTCCCAGTGCTTCACCTGTTTGTGTGACAGCAAACAGTGACAAAACCTACCAGAAAACCAGAGATCTGCCATGGTGCTGCACGAACCCGGCACAACCGGCCGCTCAGCCCTGACACAGCGCCCTGCCCGCCACCCGCAGCAGCTGCTCCGGGAGCACAAGCGGCGTCCAAAGGCCAAACCCCGTTTCAGCCAGGGCAGGTCAAACGCTGTCAGCGCACACCGGCGCCAAACCGAACCCCGCCGCGCTCCCCGCGGCTGCAAGGCGGGCGGCCCGGGCAGCTCGGCCGCACCGCGACGCTCCCTCCCGGGACAGGCGCGGAGCTGAGCCCGACAGCGGCCGCCCCGGCGGGGGCAGCAGAGCCAACGCGGAACCGACCCCGCTCCTGCGGCCACGGGGACCCCGCGGCGCCCCCGGCCCGGCCCAGCCCGGCCCAGTCCAGTCCAGTCCAGTCCAGTCCAGTCCAGTCCAGTCCAGTCCAGTCCAGTCGTACCCGCGGCTCCTGGGCCCGGCCCGGCAGCAGCGCGCGCTCCCCGCGCATGGCTCCGGCATGGCTGCTCCGCCGCGCGCCGCCTGGACCTGGTCCGGCCCCGCCCCCTGATAAGCCCCGCCCTCGGCCCCGCCCCTGAGGAGGCCCGTCCCCGCCCCTTAAGGCCCCCTTAAGGTCCCCTCGGTCCCCGGTCGGTCAGACGCCCCTTCAGGCCCCGTCACCTCTCCCGTAAGCCGGTTCTGTTTCCCGGGCCCTGCCGCTGTTCCGGAAGGCGCAGTCCCGCAGCGATGCCCGGTGCTGCTGCCATTCACTTTACCAAAACACACAGCTGTTGCAATCGGGTTCCAGCCACGCAAAACCAGATACACGTTTTGGCTTCTCCAGATGCAGAAAACAGCGCTAGAGCACGATGGATAAACAGGTTGTGATTCACGTCCTACGCATTTAGCAAACGAGCTTCCGTGGTACTCATTTCTAATCCTCCCGGAACCAGCAGCGTGATTTAAACACCGGGCGGCATCCCACATTGTGTCACTGAAACCAGCCAATGCACAGCCTGCTCCCGAAATGCAGAACACGTTTCCATATTTGCCTTGTGAACACATACTTTACAACACACAAAATGCTATCAGAGTTAACTGCGCCCCCTTCTCTAGTCTCAACACTCCAGGGTTCTGGTTTAACACAGCCGCAGCACAGTCCTGCCCGCGCCCGCCGTCGCACCACGGGAAAACCCAGCAGACACGCGGAAAACTCAACTGATCCAGTTTCTGGAGTTCAGCCGCTGGAAACCACAGAATCTCAGTTTCCAGTCTGTAGTGACTGCAGAAACATCAACTGCTCTCTTGAGCGGGTTTATTTCTAGAAACCCTGGATATCTCTGGATAGGTTAATGCAAAGGTAGTGCCGAGAATTCATATTAATCACTGGGAGCAACAACATGCACGACATCGGCACTGCACAGAGAACACGCCGTCACGAGGGACGTGTGCTTGGCAGCGGCACAGGTTCGGTCAGGTACCTGCTCCCCACACCTGCCGTTTCCCTGAGACCCTCCTCAGATTGCCACGGATCCGGCTTTCCCGTGTGGTTTGAAGGAAGCAGATCCCGCGTGCACAGGGATGCCCACGTGGAGTGAAAACCAGTTCAACACGAACAATAAGGAGCTCCTATCAGCCTGATGTACTCCCAGTTGGGTCTAATTAGCGTGTTTGTGTGTATAATTACTATCAATTACACAAATAGTACACTCTTCTTCTCAGACATGAGATTTGTGGCAGAAAAACTTTGTAGAAACTTTATCTTCTCCCCTTTTACCCTGACTTCAGCTTACCTCCTCAGCTCATCTTCCTGCGCCTGCGGCAGAAAATAAACCGAACAGCCACAGTGCCGCTCTGGAACAGAACTGAGATAACTTCAGTGCTTTCTCCATACTGACAAGGCTTCAGAAGGGGAAGACTCAGCACAGCCCGGGTCCTTGGGAAATGGTGGTGGCATTATTGATGTAAGGAGACTGGCAGCTGTCCTGACCAGATGCTGGTAAATCACATCCCGTGATGGCCAATGTTTGTACGGATTCAGCGAGCCCCTCCGGCGGCACCGCAGCCCCCGCACACGGGGCAGCGCACGCGGGGCGGACGGGACCGCTCGGCCCGCCGCCCGCCGTCCCGAACCCGCGCTGGCGCTGCCAGGAGCCCAGTGAAACCCCATGAGGACCTCGTGCTTCCTCCCCTCAAGATCCCATCGCGGCCCCAGCACCTCCAACACCTTCAGGCTTTCCCTCCTGTGAGAGTTTTCCTATGTACAACACCTATTCTGTGACACACAGCCCAAAGGAACCAATGATTTTGCCTTCTGGCATTGCTGCAGGTTAAACACAACAGTTCCTTTGAAGGTATTTCGCCCTTCTTTTAAAACTGCTTCAGTAAATGCGCACACCGCAGTCATCCACCCGGACACTGTGGTGTTTGAACCAGCAGGGCCCGGGGCGGGCCCGCTGTGCAGACCGCTCGGCTCCTGCTTCCCTGCTGTCCCCAGCTCCGGGAACCTGACGGAAAGCACGGCACTGCACAAGGGCAAGGACAGGCGGGAGCGGAGGGCGACGCCCGTGGAGAGCAGCTCCGGAGGTGATTAACCAGGTGATTAACCAGGTGATTAATCACACCACTGACTGCACACCCCGTGCCAGGGAACTCACCACCCAAACACCCACCGGTTGCTCAGTTCCTGGGCCGAAGGCAGCACCGCGACACGCGGAGACGTCTGGGGCCTCACAGCGAGTCAGGCACCGGGCCTTCCTGCAAGGAAACGCCCTCCTTAACCTCATGGACAGCGCGGCTGGCGCGGCTGCCGGGACATGAGGAGCAGGGACCGGCACCCGCCGGGGAGCTGCAGTGCCTGGCAGCCGGTACGAGAGGCGGCAAGATCTCGACACCTCATGTGGAATAAACAGTAGAGGAGAAAAAAGGGCATCCCTCGTGCCCTCGCACCACGGCCCCGTGTGCTCCGTGTTCCCAGACAAGCCCCGCAGTCACTGCAGCTGTGACCTGAATGCTCCACAGAAGGGATTATTCACAGTATCACAGTATGTTTGGGATTGGAAGGGACCGCAAAAGCTCATCCAGTCCAATCCCCCTGCTGGAGCAGGAACACCCAGCTGAGGTTCCACAGGAAGGGGTCCAGGCGGGTTTGAATGTCTGCAGAGAAGGAGACTCCACAACCTCCCTGGGCAGCCTGGGCCAGGCTCTGACACCCTCACTGAGAAGAAGTTCCTTCTCAAATTTAAGTGGAACCTCTTGTGTTCCAGCTTGATCCCATTGCCCCTTTCCTATCATTGTTTGCCACCGAGAAGAGCCTGGCTCCATCCTCGTGGCACTCACCCTTTATATATTTATAAACATTAATGAGGTCACCCCTCAGTCTCCTCCTCTCCAAACTAAAGAGCCCCAGCTCCCTCAGCCTTTCCTCACACGGGAGATGCTCCACTCCCTCCAGCATCTTGGTGGCTGCGCTGGACTCTCTCCAGCAGTTCCCTGTCCTTCTGGAGCTGAGGGGCCACAACTGGACACAATATTCCAGGGGTGGTCTCCCCAGGGCAGAGCAGAGGGGCAGGAGAACCTCTCTGACCTACTGACCACCCCCTTCTAACCCACCCCAGGTACCATTGGCCTTCCTGGCTCCACATGCTGTGCACCAGCAGGACACCAGCAACACTACGGGAAGGAAAAGCGACCTGGTGCCAAAAGGGGCAGGTCAAGTTATGGCACGAGGCACACACACCCGCAGGTGCTACCTGGTGAAGCCAGCCGCAGCCTGACTGCCACGGCCTTGTCACCCGGCTCAATACGAAATGAAGATGTGACTCCATGTGTTGCTTCCAGCGGCAGAAACAGGGTTTATCTATACAGCAGACAGTTGTATTCTCCTCCTGTCTGCCAGCAGCAGCAATGCCTGAGCCCGGCGGTCGCTGGGCGGAGGGATGGGGGCCGGTGCTGCCGCCAGGTGACACCGCGTGGCTGCACCAGCAAGAACCGCAGGCGGTGGTTCCACGCCCGCACCCCCGTTGGAGCTGCCCGTTGGTTCGGGACCGTCGCCTTCTTGACCCCGAACTTCTGAAACCCTGAGGAAAGATGTTTTTGAATGCAAGAGAGCAAGGCTTGGTCATCCAATTCAGAAATGGCTTGGCAAAGCTGCAGACGCGTCAAGAGGCCAGCGGCGGTGCCGCGGAACAGGCCGGGTCACCCACGCCCAGGAGCGAGCGGGAAAATGGGAAAGAGCTGGATTACATACAAAGCTCGCAGGAACTTGATTTCTGAGGTGAAAAGGGACGACACAGCAAAAGATATGGCCACAATAACATCCACCAATGTACATCTTAGCAGCTGAAGACTTTTAATCAAGAGGGGATTGCCAATTAGGACAGAAGCTACAATAATAAGGACAGGAAATGAGGTAAAGCTGAACAAAACTAAGTATAGGAACTGGGCGGAGAGGGTGGATCGGGAAACAAATTACACAAGTTTCTAGCAGAAAGTGACTGTGAAACAACAGGATTTTTTGCCCTTTTTTTTAAAATTCATTCTGGTTTCCCGGATACACGTGAGTCACATCTCACTGCCTTAGGTGCAAAATGATCGTTAACACTTCCCAGAGAGCAGTTTTGAGGGTTTTTTACACTTCAAGCTGCTTGCTATCTGATAAACACAGATTATTATTACATCTTACATATTCATTTGTAAAGAACAGAGTTTAATTCTCAGACTGCACATTAAATTGGGCTTGCAAAGCACTGGAACCGGGCTGGTCTGGGAGCAGAGCGTCTGCACAGAGCAGCCACCTGCGCGAGCCAGGACCGGCCCGCGGTCCAGACCTCTCTGCCGCAGTTTGGTGTGCAAGGCACCTCCAGTGTCTGGTCTGAAGGGCACCTCACCCGCACACGAGCACGGCAGCTGCACTTCTACAACTACTCCATGTCTTTTTGTTTATTTTCAGTTGTAGGATTTTCTGCAGGGAGAACCCAGAGTGACTGCAATCGAAATTCATCCTAGGAGCAGCTGATCCAATCAACAGTTTACACAAAAAGGTAAATATTTCAAACCGGCACGGTTCACGTTTCCTGTGAACACATTCTTTGTCATTCCCGTATAGCATTTCTCGACATACTGTTCCCTTATCTAAACCTTTCTAATACAACACTCACCCAGCGCGGCAGCCCCTCTGCCGCCTGCGGCAAGCTGTGTGTGGGAGCTGCGCCAGGCGCCCCGCGGCGCAGCCGAACCCCAGCACTGCCCACGGGACACGCACGCGTGCGCCTGCACAACCTGGAAACTCAACCGCGAGCCCACAAGGGAAAGGCGCGCTCGGCGGACACCAGCAGGGTGAGGCGACAGGGCAGCTCCGGACATCCACCGCAAGCACCGCGCTCACTGAACACTGAAATCACTATGCTGCCTTCAGTGTTCTCGCAAAAAGTGAGAAGCCCCCACAGCACCCCCTCCGGAGGCATCATTCTCGCAGCACCCCTCCGGAGGCACCCTTCTCGCAGCACCCATCCGGAGGCACCCTTCTCGCAGCACCCCTCCGGAGGCATCATTCTCGCAGCACCCCTCCGGAGGCACCCTTCTCGCAGCACCCATCCGGAGGCACCCTTCTCGCAGCACCCCTCCGGAGGCACCCTTCTCGCAGCACCCATCCGGAGGCACCCTTCTCGCAGCACCGTTCCCGCAGCAGCGTCCCCGCGGTGCCGGCGGGAGCTGCCGGGCGCCCCGCGCGCAGCGGCACACACACACACACGGCGGCAGCGCCACTGCGCTCCCTGGCTCAAGAGGGGAGGCTTTACCTCATGTTACACGTACGCGTCTGTCAGCATGGAACGTGGGCTCTGAATCACCCCTCCCCTCCTCCCGCACCCGCACCGCAGAGCTGCTCCCACGAGCCGCTGTGCCGCTTCTATCACGGGCACCGAGGAACGCGGGGAGAGAAAGCGGACGTGGGATCCAGATCTTCCCCGTGGAAAATGATGAGTCTCTTAAATAAATGTGATGAGACATCTATGCTTCAAAAACAATGGTAACGCCATGCTACTTCTCAACCATGCCTTCTGCAAATGATAAAAGACCCTGGGCAAACTTTCAGCTATGGCAAACAGCAAAAATAAGTCTGGATCCCATATTTATTTTTTCCCCAGACACTGAGCCACAACGCCCTGGGGAGCTGACGGCAACGGCTCCAAGAGAAATATCTTCTAATCTGCATTGGCGCCCAGAGTGTCAAAGCCCTTACTGTCTCTCTTCAATATTTAAAAAATGTGGGGGAAATACAGCTTATTATTAACTCAGACTTGTGAAAGGGCAGGGCCCAGCTATACAGCCAAAGGAAACCAAAGAAAAGTACTTATTCACGCCTGAAGGTCACCAACCCATGGAAGCAGGACACTTACTATTTTTTTACCTGGAGGAAAAATATGATTCTGCAGTTTGTTTACTACTTCCTGGCCATACATTTTGCACAGCTAAAACAACAAAACGAGGTCGCATTTAAAGAGCTACCAATCCAAACATCTCTGTCTGACATGGGGCTGCATTTACTTGTCATTGTTCATCGTATCATACAAGCCAAACCCCAAAATAACACAAACAGAAACCCCCCAAAACAGCACCACGGTTCATCTTGTTTATGGTTTGCAGCACTCACTCAGACAGGAGCCTCTTCCATACTTCCCAGCTTGCGAAGTGAAGAAAAGCTATATAAAAAAACCACCCCAGAAATGCAACAGCAGTGCCGGGGGCAAACGCGGCGTTCCCGGGGCCGATGCCACAGACGGGGCCAAGACCTCCCGGACACGAGCGGAACCGGAACCGCCCAGCGCCCCGGGCAGCGGCCGCGGATGCGGGCAGCCTCACCTTGCCGGGCTCGCCCCAGTCCCGGGGGCAGCACACGCAGGTGCAGCAGCACAGGAACATGACGGGGCCCGGGGCAGCGCCCCGCGCCGGGCTCCGCCGGGCCGGGCTCCGCCAGGGCCGCCCTCCGCGTGCCGCCGCCCCCGGGCCCGGCCGCCCCCCGGTTCCCTCCGCCGCTCCCCGGGCCCCGCCGCCCGCCCGGCTCCATCCGGCCGCCGGCCCGGCCCGCCCCGGGCATCGCCGCCCGCCCCGCGCAGCTCCGGGCCCGCAGGATTTAAAGCCACACGGCTTCTCCTTCCTGCTCAGCGCATGACGCTGCTGTAAAACCCGCACCTTCCAGCCCCAACTGCGGCCCGCGATCCGAGCCGGCCGCACCGCGGGCAAACCGGCCGCTCCGCGATCCGAGCCGACCGCACCGCCGGCGAACCGGCCGCAACCCCGGCGAACCGGCCGCACCGCGATCCGAGCCGACCGCACCGCCGGCGAACCGGCCGCAACCCCGGCGAACCGGCCGCACCGCCGGCGAACCGGCCGCACCGCGATCCGAGCCGACCGCACCGCCGGCGAACCGGCCGCACCCCCGGCGAACCGGCTGCACCCCCGGCGAACTGGCCGCACCCCCGGCGAACCGGCCACACCGCGATCCGGGCCGGCCGCACCCCCGGCGAACCGGCCACATCGCGGGCACACCGGCCGCACCCCCAGGGAACCGGCCACATCGCGATCCGGGCCGGCCGCACCGCCGGCGAACGGGCCGCACCCCCGGCAAACCAGCCGCACCTCAACCCGAGCCGGCCACACCGCGGTGACCCGGGTTCCTCAGACACACAAGAATGGACGCGGTGCCGAGATTCAGAGTCGAAAACAGAGTGAAAGACACACTGCCTATAAACTACGTGCTCTGTTTATAGCATCACTGACACACTATTTAATAATCACTAAATAAAATGTTCAGAGATTAATGTGATTGCCTGGACAGCTGAAACTGTCTCGGAAGGATCTGGATAGGACAGAGGCAGCAACACCATTTAACCACAGCTGCCACTGGTGCGAGACGAAACCTCAGCATCTCCGAACTGCCACCCTCGAACTCCCTGTCCCTTCCACTGACACCGAAACTCTTGACTGACTCAAAACATAGGCAACCTGGAAGAAAATATTACTAAGCAAAATTCAGCTTTCATTAGAAAATACAAAAAAGAGGAATTAAAACCTGAAAATGTGCTCTGTAGGAACCAGGGTTAGAGGAAAAGCAGCTAAAAACCCCACTGTCTTAAATTATACGAGGATGTCAGATGGCATTTCTGGAAAAGCATTATGTTGAAAGAGCAAGTGCATGGTAAGGGGCAGTCACAGCAGGAACTGAGAATGACAACGCTACATAGAGCATGAAAATCCAGTCTGATCCGTGCAGAAGGCAAGGCACGCTGGTGTGCGGATACTGAACGCGCTCACGGGAGCGCTGTGTGACGCCAGCGAGCAGGACGCGGAGGGACAGTGACAGGCAGGAGTTGGGCTCACGGTGCAGCTCTGCAGTACCAAACCCGCCTGGCCCAGCGCCGGCTCTGCCAGCCGCGGCTGCCGCTCCACCTCGTGCCAGCGCGCACAACAGGCCCCGGCGCGGCTGTGCCCGCGGCGGCTCCAAACCCGCCGGTACCGCTGCTGCGGCACAGCCGCCCCGCAGCCGGTCCCGTTCAGCAGCCGTGTCAGCAGAGACCCCAAGCAGCGCAGGGGCTGAGGCGGAAACACATACAGGATGGATAAAAATGAAAACAACATAACTTGCCATACTGACATCTATTCAAAACTGCAAGGCAGTGCCACGAAAATGACTGCAAAACCCAGAAATTACAGGAAATCTAATTCAGCTGGCATTCGTATTACCAGTTCTCCATGGGTATTCTCAGTGTTAAATGGTAAGAGTCTCTAAAATCTGATTACCATATGGAAGTATTAGATGCTGAGATGCTCTGATCGTGAGAGCACCGCTCTAGCAAACGGCACACGGAACTCAACCCAGCAAAGCTACCACCTGCGGATCCACCCCGCACCTGCAAAACCTCTGACATCAGCCAGACACTTCAGGCACTCAGAAGAGTTTGGGAGCAACGTGCGGCACCGTCCAGTACAGCACTGCTCAATGCAGCACCATCCAGGGCAGAACTGCTCAATGCAGCACCATCCAGGGCAGAACTGCTCAATGCAGCACCATCCAGGGCAGAACTGCCCACTGCAGCACCGCCCAATGCAGCACCGTCCAGTGCAGCACCGCCCAATGCAGCACCGCCCAATGCAGAACTGCCCAATGCAGCACCGTCCAGTGCAGAACTGCCCACTGCAGCACTGTCCAATGCAGCAGCGCCCAATGCAGCACCGTCCAGTGCAGAACTGCCCACTGCAGCACTGCCCGCCGCGGCACCGTCCAATGCAGCACTGCCCAATGCACCACTGCCCACTGCAGCACTGCCCACTGCGGCACCACAGCCAACAGCTCCCGACCCCATCGGCTCTGCCCCCGGCCAGGCAGCAGCAAGACCCAGGCCAAAAGGCGTCCACCCTGCTGCAAGAGCCCAGTGAGAAAGCTCCACTAAAAAAAAGCCTGTCCAGGCTAAATACAGAAACTGAAACTACTTCTGTAACTGTGCAAGCTCAGGGCACACAGCAGATTCTGCATCGCAATCTAACACAACGACAAGACATTTTTAAAAAGAGGGTCACAATTCACTTTTTCAAGGAACTGGTTTACTTTCTCATGGCAGATTTTGCTCTTGAAAAACAGTATATATACTGAGAAACCTGCAGATTTGCAAGACCTTTACCTATGATGACAGCAGATCCCATCTCACAGAGGTGAAAGGGAAGGGAAGTGACATTTCTTGCACAATCATTAGCCTTATTTTGGGAAGCAGTTTCTGATGGATACAACCTAGCGTGACTCATGGGAATTCTACTGCTGTTCAGACAGACCGTTTCACCATTTAAAGCAACAAACAAATCCATGAAAACATGTTAATTCTTATATTTAATATAGTCATATAGCTTTCACAAGCTTTACAAAGTATTAAGACCAAAACCAACCTACCAGGCTGAATATCACCTCCATTAACAGAAACCAGCTCTGCTCCTCACCGAAGAGGAACGCATGTCTTCCTCAGCAGGGTGCGTGACACTCGCAGAGCACGGCGACCGGCACTGCCGCTCCCAAAAGCAGACGTCTATACTCACAAACGGACAGAAACACCACCAGGAAACACTGACAGCAACTCTCCCGTGCAAACAGAATCCCAGCTCTGGCAGTCGCGGCCCAGCCGTGGGCTGCGCGGGTCCCAGCGCTGCGAGGACGTGGTGCTGCCGCCCCCAGAGCCGGCCCAGCAGAGCCTGGCCCCGCAGAGCCCGGCCCAGGGATCAAGCCGCAGTGACCGGGCACACAGGTGTTCCCAGGTGTCCCAGTCCAGGGCGCAGCGCTGAGAAGGCAGGGAGGGGACGTGGCAGCCCCAGCGCCTCCCGCACCGGCCCAGGGCCCCGGGGCTGCAGGTCGGCTGGTTCCCCCTGCACCCCTCCCTGAAACACTTGGTGAAAGTGCAGAGAGGAGGGACGGAGCGGGAAGGCAAATGAGCTTTGATGCAGCTTAAAAACTTAGAGATTAGATGCTCATATGACCCTTACAACAAGACGAGAACTCTTTCCAAGACCCCTTAAAACCAAGAAGTTTAGGGATAAAATACAAGTGTTCCATCCACGCAGGGATATGCATGTTAAGTTTTCGTTTTCTTAACTCTTGATGCTCACAGTAGTGAAAGCTTTTTAAGTTAAAACAATTTCTCCATCATGCACTTTTTGTGCCTGACTACATCCGTGGTTGCACATTGTAAATACTTTTTCATATCCAAGCTAGACATAATATGAGTATTTATCACAATGCATGTGACCTGTCCAGCGTATACATTAGTTTTATCCACCTGCAATTGTAAAATAGTCAAATTATGCAAATGCCATCATAGTTCTCTAATTAACAACCTTGGTTGTCTGGTGTGGTTCCTGGCGGCTCGGCTGAGCACACGGAGCCAACGCGACCCTGCCCGGCGCGGCCAGCGCTGCGGAGTCCAGCGGGACTGGCGTCTGCAACCACCCACATTCCTTCCAAAGTCCGAGGAATTCATAATTCTCCTGATCTGCTGAAACGTAACAGGCTCAGCTTTCTCCTAACTGAACTAGGAAATCCCCCTAGACAAATCCCAAATGGCTGTATTTTTACATGAGCAGTGCAGAACACCTGCTGTACACTTACTGACGTGCTCCCTGTCCCGGTGAAGATGGAAAACCATGAAATCGGACCTCGGCAGGTGTCGGAAGGAACTCATGAAGTTTTACAATAATTGTATTAAAAAACCTAGCTGAATCTTTGCATCTGTTTCTCCAATAAGTGATATTAAATATTTAAGAGCTCTCAAAGATCTCGATGTTCACGTCTAAGTTTTGACCAGATACAGAAATTGGTTATAGTTAACTTTGAATTCATAATTCCGCTAAATTTCTACAGAACTCTTAAGAAGGGCAACATTTAGTAACGAGATTTATATCCTCTAAACTTACCGATGTATATTAACAGGATGCAATGGTATTTAGACAGTAAATTAATTTACAATGGCTGGCATAAGCAAACAGATGGGAAAGCCTCTGCTCCTGCCCCACGGCCTCTGCTCCTGCTCCACGGGCTCTGCTCCTGCTCCACGGGCTCTGCTCCTGCTCCACGGGCCCTGCTCCTGCGCCACGGCCTCTGCTCCTGCCCCACGGGCCCTGCTCCTGCCCCACGGCCTCTGCTCCTGCTCCACGGGCCCTGCTCCTGCCCCACGGCCTCTGCTCCTGCGCCACGGCCTCTGCTCCTGCCCCACGGGCCCTGCTTCTGCGCCACGGCCTCTGCTCCTGCTCCACGGGCCCTGCTCCTGCCCCACGGCCTCTGCTCCTGCTCCACGGGCCCTGCTCCTGCCCCACGGCCTCTGCTCCTGCTCCACGGGCTCTGCTCCTGCTCCACGGGCCCTGCTCCTGCGCCACGGCCTCTGCTCCTGCCCCACGGGCCCTGCTCCTGCCCCACGGCCTCTGCTCCTGCTCCACGGGCCCTGCTCCTGCCCCACGGCCTCTGCTCCTGCGCCACGGCCTCTGCTCCTGCCCCACGGGCCCTGCTTCTGCGCCACGGCCTCTGCTCCTGCCCCACGGGCCCTGCTCCTGCTCCATGGGCCCTGCTTCTGTGCCACGGCCTCTGCTCCTGCTCCACGGGCCCTGCTCCTGCTCCTGCTCCCCAGCAGCCCCAGCTGGGGACCCGACACTGTCCCTGTGCTCACTGCCCAGGGACGGGCTGAAGCCACCCCAACATTCTTGCTGGCATATACAAGCTAAAAATGATAAAAGCTGCTATAACCTAATGGCATAGGGTACCATTCGGATCAGAAGCACTTTGATACTGCATTATTTAACATTTACCTTCTAATTTAAGCTCCTAGAGTTCAGAGTCACGGCACAGACCCGGAGCTCCCCTCCTCTGCATACCACCAGGATAAAGTCAGTTCCATTGCATTTGCCTCTGGAAGGTTTCGCTCTGTACAGGACTTGCTTTCCTCGTTACTGTTCAGTTTCTTGCCTCAGTTTTAACCACGGTAAGAAAAGCGGCCCTTCCTTTCCCCAAGCACTTTTCCTACGATATTCGGAACGTTTCTGCAGCGCTGAACACGAGACAGAAGGAGCGAGAGGAAGGTGATGGTCTTCAGTGGTTCAGTCTTTTTTTTTTTTTGTTTAAATAAGCAATAATTGGTTAACCTGTTAGAAACCTCCATGTGAAAAACGAATCTTCCATCCTCCCAACATGACAAAACAAAAACTTTCAGCATACTGTGCAACACCACTCTGGTTTAGCAGAAGCCACGATCCAGGCAAAGTGCCCAGGACTAAGTTTACCAATAAAGCACAACCTAAAACCTGCGGAGTGATGCAGTGGGGCATTTCCAGGTGGGCTGGGTGTTGCGCTCTCCAGACCCCCGGCACGCACCGGCCCCGCGAGCAGAGCAGCTCTAAGTGACACGGAGCCCGCCCTCCCCCAGATAAACCACTCCTTTTAGTCTTAACGCTACTGTTAACGCCAATAAACTCGGGAAGGCAAGCAGCTGTGCCTGAGAAGGTCTGCGCTGTCTTTAAACAAATTTCCTGTGTCGGCTTTCAGCTTACTGCACATCTCTATATCAAATCGACTATTTCTGGTTATCACACTGGTAAAGATTTTTGAACTACCAAACTTGACCCTCTCACACTTTCTTCTCATTAATTTATTAGAAAACAAACAACAAAAAAAGAACAACTAAAAAAACGACGTGACAAGAAGCATCTTCTCATCTTTCGGCAACTGTCCCGTGGTTCAGCCCTCAGCGCTCCCCTCGGCAGCTCCAGCAGGAGGGTCCGCGCCCCGAACCGCGAGGCAGGACGTGGGTCGGGATTCGACAGGGCGCCCCCCGCCCGCGATGGGCTCCGAGCGCAGCGAGCGCCGGGCAGGACGCGCCACCTCGGCTGAGCTGACGCGGGCTCCTCCGTTAACTCCAGAGTACACCCGAGCTCGCTCTCACATTCAGTGACATCGCTCGGACACACGGAGCCGGACAGCTCTGCGCTCAGCTCCAAAGTGAAAGATCTCAGAAGCAGCTTCTTGACCTCTGAGGGAGCTTCGCGTCCACAGCCCCTCGCAGATGTGCTCGTGCGCTCCTCCTGGAAAGCAGCAAGCTTTCCTTTGCTTTCTGTTTGCCTGTTTGCTTCTGAATGCTCCTCTGGGTTGGTGCTTCTCGCTGAGAGCAGAATGTCAGAGCAGCAGGAAAAATAACAGAAAACCCAGAGAAAACAAACAACCCAGAAAACCCCAAACAGCCCTTATTCTGTGTTACAAAAAGAGAAGCTCCCACAACTCAAAATTGTTTCCAACAGCAAATATGTAAATCTGCCTTGCAGATGACGTACAAAAACATTTTTAAACATGTAGCACTGTGCTATTTTTTCCACAGACAGCTTATAAAAGAACACACTCAACATGTCCTTTCCCTTTAACCCACATTTCCTTCAGCTGCAGAATATGAACAGCCGAAAATCTGATCTTCCCTGGCTTTGTGGAGAGGTTCTGAAGACCCAGATACAGGCAGCTAAACTGACGACACAAGAAAGCTGAATTTTTAAATCCCAAAGTATTACCCATTGAAATGGAATATGCACCACGGATTGACTAAAAATACTTTCTCCTTTTAAGTAGATCAGTCGTCACTTACCGTTTGTACTGGTTCTCCAGGCGCCCCCACCCAGCTCTGATAACGTCTCGTACAAAATCTAACCCCCCTTCCTGTGAGCTGCAAACCAGCAAAGCCCGTACGATCCAAGATCTCTCTCTGCTCAGCTCACCTTGAGCCTCTGTCAGCAGCCGTCCCGCTGCCGCTGCTCAGCACGCTCCGCAGCAGGGAACGGCCCCACACGTACAACGAAAACACTCTGACTGCTTTTGCTATTTGCACTTTTCTCTGTCCCAACAATGCAGCTCTGTCCTCTGGGAACACACGTATGCAGCCGGCACAGGACGTCACCCGGCACAGGACGTCACCCGGCACAGGACGTCACCCTCTGGGTCTGTGCCCGCAGGGAAGGTCTCGGCAGCAGATCTCGGGGGCAGAACCCGGAGCAAAACCCGGGAGCAGAACCCGGAGCAGATCTCGGGAGCAGAACCTGGAGCAGATCTCGGGAGCAGAACCCGGAGCAGAACCTGGAGCAGATCCCGGCCGGCACAGGGCAGGAGTCCCACAGCGCCAGGGCCACCAGCAGCCCCGCACCGACGAGGTTCACCCGGATCCAGGGCAGGGACTGCTGTGTGGTTCACCACTGTTTTCTTAGTGAAGTACCTGATTTTAAAGTCAACCAAAATAGTTACAGCGAAACTAGGACGTGCAGGCAGATTTTCAAAAACGTGCATTTCTGTCTTGAGTAACAGGGCGTTTCATCGAACTGCCTTACTGTCCTGACAAAATACAATCATTAAATGCTAAAGAGATTTCAAACAACATTAAAAGCTGATCTCAGCCGTGTTTCCTCTGCTGTTCGCGTTCCTTGCTGTTTTCTAAACCCGTACACAGCACCTGCTGACAAATTCTCTCCCTCCCGTGCTGTCTGGGACAACTCCAGCACGCTTTGCGGAGCGGTGCCGCAGGCAGCCCGACCCGCGGCTCCCGCGGAGAAACCCCCACGACCGCCGGGGCTCGAGCCGTCGCCCAGAGGACACAGACCTCTGGTGTTCGAAATCTCTTCTGACCACTGAATCACTCAAATCAGGCTCTTTGAGTTCACAGGGAATCCACCAGCACAAAACTTCTCCCCTCACAGCAAGATCAGTTCAAACACTTAAAGGACAAACAACAGCTCAGCAGTGCAAGCATTTTCCTGGTTTTAATACCGAGCCCAAGCTGGGCCACGGATATTGCCTACCATAGCGCAACAGCATGGAAACAAATCTAAGCCAGTCTGGAGAGGACAGACAGGAGATGCTTCATCTCACCCCTCCGGTGTCGCAATAGGCAGCAGCTTGCAGACTGATTTCTAACCAGCAAACTTCAGCAGCAGCAGCGAGCAAAACCGCTGAGCCTGGGCACTCGTGGGTGATCCCGGTCCCTGCCAGCAAAGCAGCGCACCCACAGCGCACTCGCAGCGCACCCACAGCGCACCCACAGCGCACTCGCAGCGCACCCACAGCGCACCTGCAGCGCACTCGCAGCGCACCCACAGCGCACCCACAGCGCACTCGCAGCGCACCCACAGCGCACCCACAGCGCACCCGCAGCGCACCCGCAGCGCACCCGCAGCGCACCCGCAGCGCACCCGCAGCGCACCCGCAGCGCAACGCGGCCGCCGGCCGAGAGCAGGGGGAGCCTGAGACGTACGCGCTGGGAGCCCAGCAGCGAGCCGTCCGTGGCGGCGCGGGCAGGGCCAGCCGGCAGCGCTGTGCCGGCCCGGCACGCTGCACCACGGCACCGCAGCACGGCGCGCACAGCAGGACCCTGTAACGTGAGGCAGCAGCACCCCGGGTGCCTTGGCAGGAGCCCCAAATGCATGTCTGAGAAAGCAACTGCAGCTCTGAACGAGCACGGCAAGAACGCGCTGCAGAACACTCACCCAGCCTGCTAAAAATACGGCGTCTCTGACCCTGTCAGGAACACATCTGAATTGAAAGCCTTGTTTTCTGGAGGAGAATAAAACCAAAAAGCAAAATCCATCTGCTGTCAATGGCCTCGGAAGTTTATTTAAAGCAAACAAAGAAACAAAGAAAACCCCAATGCAGCCTGGAACAGAAGAGCACCGCTCATTTTCTTCCAGCAGGAGCACGGTGGGGTGAGCGACCCGCAGAGCTCCGGGCAGGGACCTGCTCCTCTGGGACCGGAGGTGGCTCAGACTCCCGCACGGGCTCAGGAGGGCCCTGCAGGTCCATTCCAAACCTGCCCACATTGCAGTCCCAGGGGAGACAAATGCAAGCCCGTCACCCGGCCCGTGCCTCGGGAGTTTTAGGAGCCGTGTCACTGTCCGGATGCCCAGAGGAGGGCAGAAGGAGCTGCCGGACGGGGAGCACGGCTAAAAGGCGCCGTTCACCCGGTGCGTCGCTCCGGGCAGCGGGTGTGCCGGGCAGCGGGCCGGGAGCCGCTCTGCTCACCAAGCACCACGGGCAGAACGCGGCCCGAGCGATTCTGACGGCGGGAACGAGCCCTCTGGGGAAACACGCCAGGACTAGGCTCTGATTTTAGGCCTTGAGCAAGCACACCCTGTATGTTTTGGGAAGCTGCTGGCTGGTGGGTAATTTACTCTTCTGGAGAAGGAGAAGCAAGAGAAGCTCCTTCATAGCTTGCTGCTCTGCAGTCAGACAACTGTTTGCCATCTATTCATAACAGATCTATCCTTAGAAAGAAAGTTATTTTGAAGGGATGTTAATTGATCCACAAGGCATGTTTTCACATGGATTATGTTCTGTTAATTGCTAATCAGCCTGGTCGTCTGTACCATACTCATTTATACTCAGTCTAAGAGACACCTCCCCGTGCCTCTCCCCGGTTTTCCAGGTCACAGAGCGGTGCGTTCTCTGGGTTTGCAGAGCTGCTCTGGCCCGGCGGCCCCAGGGCCCGTCCGCAGCGCCACCCCCAGCGCGCGGCACCGGAGACGAACACCTGCAGGAACTGAGCAACGCTTACGAAATCTGCTCACGACACATGATGGGCCTAAAAACAACGACTCTCGTGCTCCTCCTCCTGCTCCCCTTGCATCAAAATGCAAGCTTTTCTGACTTACCTCACTTGGGTTTACAGTTTTGGGAAATAAATGCACGTCAGGTTTAGCCAGCGAGCGCACCCACAGCAGTCCCTGCCAACGAGCGCAACTGTCATCGGTTCGTAAAGGGAACCTTGTCCCAGCTCAGGTGGTACCTTTCTCAGGTTTACTGTAACAACGCATTGATCCTAATACACATTAATTCATTCTTACTCTCAATTTGCTGTACAGGCTCTGTCTGGGATTCAGTAGGGTGACTGCTCAGATGGACAATAAGGTCCCACCTGGGTCACAACGAGCACACAGCTCAGGTCACCTCTCAAACTGCTGGCAAACCATGTTTGCAGCTGCATGGCCATGCCAGGCCAGCACCGCCCAATGGGGACACCACCGCCCCACGGGGACACCACCGCCCAATGGGGACACCATCGCCCAATGGGGACACCATCGCCCCACGGGGACACCGCCGCCCCACGGGGACACCGCCGCCCCATGGGGACACCACTTCTGAAACCCCACACTGTGGCAGTTGGCTCAGATAAATTCTTAAACTCGCGTTACTTTCAATGAGCAGGTTAGGAACCCAGTGGCAAAGGCAGCGTCCCCCAAGCTGTGTGCTCCGCCTGTCCCGGAGGTGACACCGTCTGCTCACGGCGTCCCTCAGCGACCCCGGCACCACCACCCCAGCCAACCGAGCAGCTACAGCAGAGTGTTTTGCATCAGCCCAGCTCCTCTGGACGAACGCTCCGCAGTTTTCACAAGAGGACGGCTGAGGTTCCACGGCAAATTCCAGCAAAAGCGCCGTCTGTTCCCCTGCGGCCGCGCAGCCAGGGCTGCCCGGCCCTCTCCGTACCAATCCCAACTGCTCCACCACCCTCCCCATTCACAAACCTGCCCTCTCAGCGCACAATAGAACTTTTCTGAAAGTACCCAGTTGTTTTCTGCTTCCCGAGGGGAGGTTTTCCACACATTTCTAATGAAAACTGTCATTGATGAGCTGAAGACAGCTCAGCTTTGTTGTGAGACAACAAAGAGCACACACAGATCGCACAGGGACCAGCCCAGGGGACAGGCAGGAGTAGCGCATGGAAACACCCTCTCCGAGCAGCTCCGCTGAACAACTGCACAAGAGTGCCTCATCTTGTTAAAAATAGAACTAATTCTGCTTTGGCAGATGGAGTTTCAGCCAAAATATCCACCGAGCCGCTTGAATAATTGTTGCTTCTCCATGGCCTAACAAAAGATCTAATACAATTTACTGCCCTTTCTGTAAAACGTGATATGAATACTGTTCACTAATTTTTCAGCAATTAAATTAATAGAAAGAAGGTTTATAGTACCGTGCAGCAACCAGCTGAGCCACTACCAAAGCTGCCGAGGCATCAGCACCGTTCTGGACACACAAGTGATTTAACCTCTCAGGTAAACTCCTGGAACAGGGCAGTCATTCGATCTCGCCGTCGCTTCAGCAGAAGGAAGCTGAGGGAGCTCCGGGCTGGCAACGCGCAGTAACCCGAGCCACGGTGAGACGCAGGGACACATGGGTGAGACGCGGGGGCGCGCACGGGTGAGACGCGGGGGCGCACGGGTGAGACGCGGGGGCGCGCACCGGTGAGACGCGGGGGCGCGCACCGGTGAGACGCGGGGGCGCGCACCGGTGAGACGCGGGGGCGCGCACCGGTGAGACGCGGGGGCGCGCACCGGTGAGACGCGGGGGCGCGCACCGGTGAGACGCGGGGGCGCGCACCGGTGAGACGCGGGGGCGCGCACCGGTGAGACACTGAGGTTGCTTCAGAAAGTACACCTACGCTTTTAAAAAGAGCTACGAGTAAAATGCAATTTCCCAGTAACTCAGACCCCACATACTGCACAAACTGCTTCTATTTCAAATAATTGAGCTTTTCTTTTAAAATCTTCTTAGAATTTCATCTCCATTTAGAGAAATTCAGAAAACCGTCGCCTTTCACACGCCAACCAGAGCGTCCGACACGAGGCACCGGCCGCCTGTTCCGCCGCAGGCCCTGGAGGAGCCGCCGTGCCCAGCGGTGCGCACAGAGCACCGGATCCTGCGCTGCTGGGTGACCACTGCAGCCCATGGGGACACACGGCTCGGCATCTTCCCGGCAACCCGTTATCACCAGAATTCACTTCCTCAAAGTCTCAGTGCGTAGTTACGGTTTGCACTGTGCTGATCTTGGATTCCATTCTTGTCAAGTATGTGTCCTTTGAATGCCCTAGCAAAAAGGGCAAGGGGCGGGGGAGAACCAACCTACGTTCAAAACCACATGGTGCTGAGCATCCTTCTCTGGAAACAAAGACCGCGCTTACCTTGAGGGAGGCTGAAGAACAGCCCCACAGGCAGAACTCAGTTTAATGGAGAGGGAACTCATGGAGGAGACCTATTACCTGCCGCTTATCTCAAATATAATCCCAAATATGACATTCATGGTGCGAAAGGCTATTGTAGAACTCTGACTGTTCATGGCGGGTGCTCCGGTGCAGCTGGGATTGGCAGAACGGGACGATGGACAGCCCGGACCGCCCCGCAGACCCGACCGGCCTCCGCAGCCACGGCCCTCCCGCGGGAGCCCCCAGCACCGCTCCTCTGCTCGCCGGTGTTCACGGTCCATCTCTGACAAGAGCTACTGCGGCAGCCGCTGTTGTACCCTTTGTCAAGACAGGGAATCCCAAACTGGATGTCACGGGAACACTGAAACAAACTCAAGTTCTCTTGCTCCTGGTATTTCCTTTCCCCTAAACTTCTGACACCTTCCTCCCGTGTAAATGCTTTTCTGTCCTTTCTGAAGAGGACCTAGTATACATACACATATACATATACATATACATATACATATACATATACATATACATATACATATACATATACATATACATATACAACAGAAGGATTTGCAAAAGGAGATCAAACTCTCTGCCTCTGAAGAAGCCCTGGCTGAGGAAGAGTCCGCGTGGCTCATCCCGGGAACCAGGGAGGGGGGAATACCAGACAAGCCCAAATCTCCAGAGGAGCCCCAGAGGTAAGTGATTCAGAGTGAAGACGACAACGCTTGTAACGCCGGTAGGAAATTCCAATCGTTATTGCTCTCCAGCCCCATGTAAGCACCTATTATACAGTCTAACGATATTCTGCAGAGCAAACTGCCATGAGCTGTGGAATTCCGTTATTAAAAGGGAAGTTGCACTTATGTAAGCTGCATTCCACCTGCCGCCTGTATTTACATCTCTAACATCAGCAGCCTCCGGGCAATGAGCCGCCACATGCCATCCCCAGGCCCCAGCCGGCGCGGCTGGGGAGCGCTCTGGGTTATTAGTCACGTTTTTCAGAAGGAGAAGTCCCTGGTCCCACCTCTGACACCTCTGCAGGTGTAGGCTCACGCACCCTGCTCATCACCAACCTGGGAAACTGCTGCAAGTCTATTTCACTTCCACACTGCCACGGCACTTACGAAGCTGGTACACTGAGACAGTGCAAACTCCCCATGAAACCTGTTACTCCTACTTCTCAAAAGTGCCAGAAGCTCATTTTCCTTTTGCAAGATGAAGGTGATATCTCTCCAACGTTTTCCCACGTGTTCCTCCAAGTAAGAGGATGCAGCGGAAGCTCATACCCTTCCTGAGGGACCCGTCTTGCCTAGAAAATCCGTAATGTTTTTAATCATTGCCAGTACTCCATCACTCAACACGAACACGGCCAGCAGCGGCTGGACACTCATTTACACCCCACCACCGCTCAGCCTTGTTCAAACAAGCGCTCTGCCCAGCAAACCTTACACAGCGCCTGTGCGGGGGCAGACCCAAAGCTCCACACTGTGATCGGTCACGCCGTGGACGCTCCGGCCGGCCTGCCCGCGGCAGAGCACCCGGACGGGCCCGCACCGGCACCGCCGCTGCCCCCAGAGCCACGGGAAGCTCCAATCGCGGCCCGAGCGCCGGGGGACGGGCCAACCCATGCCCGATGCCGGCGAGCTGTGCCAGGACGGCCTCGGGGACGGTGAGCGGCCTGCAGCCCGTCCCACGGTGCAGCACCGGCCGTGGAGACGGGATCCAGAGGGGCCCTGGCACTACGATAACCTCTGTGCCCGGCTGTCCCTGCGGGCCCCGCTGGACAGACCCGTGCAGCAGCTCCACGCGGTCATGGCTACGACGATGTTACCTCAGTTCTATGGGCGATGCAGAATTTGAAGAGCCGCGGGAAAACCGCCTGCTGCTCTGAGACACGAAACAGGGCTGAAATGAGCCCACTTCCAAACCCTCCTCTCACTGCTGACTCTCCCCATCATCAACTGTAGCCGAGCATGAAGAAAATTAACTTGTTTTCAGTCAAACCAGCACAACCTCCAGCAGTGGATCTTATCAATAAATGTGGTTTTTCCATCGGAACAGTGATGGACAGGAAACAGCACATAGCACCTGCCCTGGAGCTCAGCCGCATCCAGTCACTCCACCTGAACCTCCTGCGGAATTGTTTTACTGACATGAGAAAGAGCAGAGGGACAATATTTGCACTACAAGCTTCTTCAAGGACTTGCCCTGCTCAAGACAGCAGACACACGGAAAACACAGCCACGAACAGCTCGAGTACCGCGCTCTGGAAACCCTCACCACTGTCCGCTTCTTCTGTTGTGAGACCAACAGTCCTGGAGCCCCAGCACAGGAACACCTGTACGTGGCAGTTTAAGGGACATGGTCTTGAGGTGTTAATTGCTTTAATATTACATATTCATCCATATCTGCTCACAGTAAGTTTAGATTGCTAGAAAAGTTACTTTATATAATACTACATTCATCTTCACCAAACAATTTCTGTCCGTCGATGGAGCCGCCCATTGATCAGCCTGTAGCACAAAAATAGGGGATCAGCAGCATTAAAAAATAAAAAGGCCATCAAGTGTTGAAAGTGTTGGCGGTGAGGGCACAGCAACCTGTGACAGACTTCTAACAGTCACACACGGGCAAACCAACACAGAATCCAAGCCGTGACCCACAAATACCAAATACTGACTTGGCACACGTGAAAGAAGAAGTAACACTTGAACACAGGCCTGCGTAAAACCCGCGGAAATTCCTGATACAAACGGATTACTAAATGCAAACATCCCATACATTAATATACGCTTATACAGCTCTCCCCAGATCAGTATGTCGAAGTCTGACAGCCATTATGTAAACAAGCAAAGGCATTAACCCCGTTCACAGGAGGAAGCAGACAGGGACCGGGAGAACCCAGCGGGTCTGACCCGAGCTGACCTGCAGTGCGGAACCTGCGCGTGGGGCGGACCCGCCCCGTCCCTCCTGCCCCCGTCCCGCCCCGTCCCTCCTGCCCCCGTCCCGCCCCGTCCCTCCTGCCCCCGTCCCGCCCCGTCCCTCCTGCCCCCGTCCCGCCTCGTCCCTCCTGCCCCCGTCCCGCCCCGTCCCTCCTGCCTCGTCCCTCCTGCCCCGTCCCTCCTGCCTCGTCCCTCCTGCCCCTGTCCCGCCCCGTCCCTCCTGCCCCCGTCCCGCCCCGTCCCTCCCGCCCCGTCCCTCCTGCCCCCGTCCCGCCCCGTCCCTCCTGCCCCCGTCCCGCCCCGTCCCTCCTGCCTCGTCCCTCCTGCCCCTGTCCCACCTCGTCCCTCCTGCCCCCGTCCCGCCCCGTCCCGCCCCGTCCCTCCTGCCCCCGTCCCGCCCCGTCCCTCCTGCCTCGTCCCTCCTGCCCCTGTCCCGCCCCGTCCCTCCTGCCCCCGTCCCGCCCCGTCCCTCCTGCCCCCGTCCCACCTCGTCCCTCCTGCCCCCGTCCCGCCCCATCCCTCCTGCCCCCGTCCCGCCCCGTCCCTCCTGCCCCTGTCCCACCTTGTCCCTCCTGCCCCTGTCCTGTCTCGTCCCTCCTGCCCGTCCTCCCCGTCCTGCCCACGCTGCCCTCTCTTGGTTTGACACGCGCTGCTGGCAGCACTTTTCAGCTCGTAGCTCTCAAATCTGCACAGTCACATTCCACCTGGAGCCTCCACCATGAAATATGGTCAGAAATTGGAATTGTGACCTTGCGGCTGCCATTTACGATGTCCTGTTCCACCCAAGAACTGAGGACCTCCGGGAGCTGGTGCTCCAGGTCCTACAGACGTTTGCATAAGTCAGCAACCACAAATCATGATTTTTGCACCAGAAATATTAATAAAGTGCTGCTTAATTTTACATAGCCTGGCAGTAACCACATTTTGGCTGATAAATAGTACGTCTGCTCTCCGGTTTCCCTTGAGCAGAGCACAGGCTGCTCTGTAACACGTTTGCACAGTCACAGGGACCCCAGCCCGTTCTGAGGAGCCGGGGGCTGAAGTGCCCATCCCGCACCCAAACCCACGTACACACAACCTGCTCTCACTGCTCCTTCACAACTGCGCTCGTTGCTTTGGTGAATACAGCCCAAGCTCTCATCTCTTCCTGCAGTTCATCGTACTGTACAAGATGGGCACCTTTTACAATTAAAATAGGAAAGTTAAAAAGCTGTCAGGGTTAGACAATTGTTGAAAGCAGGCTTGACACAAACAGAGCACAAGACACAATTGTGTCAGACAACACAAAAATAGAGAAACAGCCAGAAAAACAAATTGGAAACAGCTCTCCCATAGTACAATATCAGTGTAAACGTTTTTCCCAATTGCCCGGCCAGCCTTGATAAACAGGAATTCCAGTGGAGCTATCCAAAGGAGTCCATTTCAAGCCACTTGGCCGCCCCATACGAACGCAGCTCTGATATGGAGTTCATTACTAACTAGATCGAGTCTCTGTTGAGGGGAAGAGGAAATTCTGGAGAGCCTGTGGCCACTTCTGCTCCCGACACAGAACAAGGCAACTGCTAAAAGACCCGAGCTTCACTTTTTCACGCTCCCTAAAAATGGCCACATCTGTTTCTTTAAGATGAGGAGATACCCAAACCATCACAAATAAATAAGAAAGATACCAACTTACTGCAAAGCCGTAGCTTTTCAGGATGTGAATTCTGACCTATTTTAAATGCTGGTAACAGCATTTTTAGATTTTGATGAATGCATTTTAAACCCTTTACAAACACACCAACAGAGCAGGGCAGAGGAGTTTGAAAGGGAAAATTCAGGTTGCCATTTAAGTGTCCGGTTAACACCACAGTTCCCGCGCCGCAGCCGGCGCCCGGCGGGAACGGCGAGGCGCCAAGGGCCCTGCGCCGCCGTCCTCACCTGCACAGCACCGCGCTCCCTGCTCTGTTCACGGGCTCCTTTCTTCCAAATGCTTGTCAAACCACATGCATTGGATTGGTTCAGTGACAGAACTGCAAGGCTACATCAATTAACCATTCTCTCCTCTAAAGCAACTTCCTGAAATAAATGAGAACACTTGTAATTATTAAACGGTAAAACCTGTTCACAGCACTCCTTTGTTCTGAAGTGCTGTATTAGCAGCAAGCGCTGCTGAGCACTTCAAAGACGGGAGGACAAGCTCTCCTCTGGCTTTTGCAGGTGTGTCGCTGGGACAACTCATATTCCTGACTCCCAAAGACATTCCAGCCGGGATAAAGCACACGTTTAATAACCATCACAGCCAGCCACCCCATACACCCGTGTAACAGCACAGCTGCCTGTTACGTTCCCCTTTTCACACAACCCCCTTCTTTCAGTCCAGAGACAAATCGGGTCAGGAAACCGCAACCTCCCCACAAACCTGCACAATTGTGGGGTTAGAGGAACAAAACCCGTACCTGCCAGCAGCGAGTGCCGAGACCCACGGAAAGCCGGCAGTGAGCAGAACCCTTTGTGTCTCCTCGGCAAGAACAAAAGACGGAGCCGCCCCCCGCGCCGCCCGGCCCGGACCCACCTTGGAGAGCTGCCGGCGGAGGCTGAAGCGCTGGACCATGGTGCGCGGCCCGGCGGGGCTGGCGCTGCGGGCAGGGACCGCGGCCCGGCCCTCCCGCGCTGGAACCCGACACTCGGCCGGGCCGGGCCGCCCGGGGCGGGGCGGGAGGGAAGGGGAGGGCCGGGCTGGGCCGCGGCGGGGGGCGGGCACCGGCACCCAGCCCCGCCCGGCCCGCGGAACGGGAGCGCTGCCCGCGCCGCGGCACCGCCGGGCCCGCCGCAGCGGAGCGGGGAGCGCCGGGGCGCGCAGGGGCGGGGGCCGCTCCCCGGCAGCCGCGGGGCTCCGCGCCGTCCGCCCCAGCCCGCCCCGCCGTGTCCCGGGAGCGGCCCCGCTGGCCGGTGTCCCCGCCGAGGGGCACCCAGCCCCGGTGCTTGTTCCGGCCCCCCGAGTCCTGCTGTGCCCGCAGAGGGGCCGGGGGCCGGCACAGCCCTCACGGACCCCGCTCCGCATGCCGGCCCCAGCCCCTCTGCGGGCACAGCAGGACTCGGGGGGCGGAACAAGCACCTTTTTAAAAGGTATACAAGCCATCGCACCTAAATCCAGATATAATGCACGTGCAATCCAGAGTCAGACACCTGAAAACTGATGGAGATTCTCTACAATCCTGTTTGAGCGAAGGGAGGAGCCTGGTTCAAAGCATCGTCCTGAGTTCAGCAAACAGGAAACCTGGCGAATGCCAGCTCCGACAATTCCAGTAAAAGGGCACTTTCATGGCTGACTTGCAGGTGCATTTGTTCTGCAAGCAGATGATCTGTGTGTCTCTCATTCCCTGTTTATCGTTACACACGGGGTTCAACAGCAAGTTGGAGTTTCATGCTCAGGCGATTCACGGCTGGTGAACACCCGGCCAGCCCGGTCCTGCTGGCCTGGAAGACAACGAGGTGTGAAGAGCTGGGCTGGCGCTGCTGGGTGGTGAACACAGGCGTGGTCCTGGAGGCCGCAGCAAAAAAAGTCATTTCCCAGCGGCACTACCACCCTCTCCCAGCCAGTTCTTCTTGCTCACACCCCGGGTGCCTCTGCACAAAGGGGCACTGGGCGTTCCCCACCCTGCCCCATACAGCCTGTGCACCGTACCCCGTGTTTCCAGTGCCACCAGCCTGCCACTGCTCCTTTCCAGTGCCACCGGTCTGCTGCTGCTCCTTTCCAGTGCCACCATCCAGTGCCACCAGCCTGCCACTGCTCCTTTCCAGTGCCACCATCCAGTGCCACCGGTCTGCCGCTGCTCCATTTCCAGTGCCACCATCCAGTGCCACCAGTCTGCCGTTGCTCCTTTCCAGTGCCACCATCCAGTGCCACCGGTCTGCCGCTGCTTCATTTCCAGTGCCACCGGTCTGCCACCGCTCTGTTTCCAGAGTCACCAGCCTGCAGTTGCTCCTTTCCAGTGTCACCAGTCTGCTGCTGCTCCATTTCCAGTGCCATCAGCCTGCCGCTGCTCCATTTCCAGTGCCACCGGTCTGCCACTGCTCCATTTCCAGTGCCACCAGTCTGCCACTGCTTCATTTCCAGCGCCACCGGTCTGCCACTGCTCCATTTCCAGTGCCACCATCCAGTGCCACCCGCCTGCCACTGCTCCATTTCCAGTGCCACCATCCAGTGCCACCCGCCTGCCGCTGCTCCATTTCCAGTGCCACCAACCAGTGCCACCCGCCTGCCGCTGCTCCATTTCCAGTGCCACCATCCAGTGTCACCCGCCTGCCGCTGCTCCATTTCCAGTGCCACCATCCAGTGCCACCCGCCTGCCGCTGCTCCATTTCCAGTGCCACCATCCAGTGCCACCCGCCTGCCGCTGCTCCATTTCCAGTGCCACCATCCAGTGCCACCCGCCTGCCGCTGCTCCATTTCCAGTGCCACCATCCAGTGCCACCCGCCTGCCGCTGCTCCATTTCCAGTGCCACCATCCAGTGCCACCCGCCTGCCGCTGCTCCATTTCCAGTGCCACCATCCAGTGTCACCCGCCTGCCGCTGCCCCGCCTGCTGCACAGTGCAGGGTCCCCACGCGCGCTCCGTCCCAGGCTCTGGGGTTTGTGCCGTTCGAGCGTCCTGAAGGACAAAACGCCTCCGCAGCGCGTTGTCTGAACTAGGCCGCTGCTGACGGAAGCCAGGCTTCTGTAGAGCACGCAAATGCACTGCGCCTGCCTTTTGCCCAGCGCTTGCAATATTGGCCAGACACTCTGGAGTTGTTTCAGTACCAGACCGACATTTTAACATGATGGATAAATGCTTCAGTTCCAGTTTTTCAAAAGCAATTATCAAAATTAAATGAAAAAGAAACCACATCTCGGTTAATTCGAAATGCTACTCAGAAATTCATGTTAAAGTTACAGGCATGCTTTGCCCATAGCACGTAGACAAATATTTTTCACTACGGAAAACACAGTAATTCATTCATATGAATATCAAAACTTTTCCTCTACTTGATTGCTTCTGCATTCCTTTTTATGCATCACAGTTTTAAAACCACATGAACTACTCCTCCTCGTATCTATGTTGACTGGGGACGCGCACAGACGACACGTCACAGCGTGGATGACGGTGGCGGATGGCAGAGATTAAGCTAACCACCTGCCACGAGAGATTTCATATTGCAAGTCTAATTAAACAAAAGCTTACTGTTCAAACAGCATTCCGCTCATCTGCTCCAATCGCGTACAACAGCAGCAGCTACTCAGCGCCAACTGCACAACCCGATTTACCAGTAACACTTCAACCTTCCTTAGGCTGTCCTCACACAGCCAGGAAGGACGTGGGACGGGGTGACAGGCCGCGGGGCTGGGGGGAGCACCCGCAGCGCGCCCCCGCTCGGTCCCGCCTGCCCCAGCACACCCCACCCGGGCAAGCCCAGGCTCCCACACGCAGCGCAGGGAAGTTACTGCAGCCAGCGTGGGGGTACTTCTAGCCTTAAAAAGGCAAACAAAACCAATGCATTAGGCAGTGATTTACTGCGCTTCCTTTCACATGTTGGACACATCATGAAACTTTAAAGCAGCAGGAAACTTAAAAAGATTTGATATTGCAAGAAAAAACAAAAAATAAAAGAATGTACGACTGCATGGGTGTTGCAGATGAGTCCGGTCAGAGCCCGACACGCAGCGCACACCTCTGCGTACCACGCGTGCTGCGCACCGCTCAGCCCTGGGCATCCCAGCATGGGGTGCTACAGCAACAGCGCCCTGCGGGGCTCCCCCACAGGAGAGCACTGCGAGGTTTCTGGGCACAGAGTGGGAAACGACGGGAATGCACCAGATTCCCACCCCAGAAAGCACCAGGGCCTGCGCGCCCGCAAGAAGACAGGGGATTGCTCACCTGAGCGGAACAGAACACAGCACCTGCGCAGCGCACGCACCGAGCTCCCGCGGCCGCCTGCGCTGACTGAGGGGGCCTGAACTTCACCGTGTCACTCTCAACACTGAACACGTACCCCACACCGCAAAGTAGGTCCCAGCTGCTTCAGAACAGCTGCTCGAGTCAGGAAATGTCCTGGTTTGATGCTGAACCTCCAAAATTACATGGTTTTGTTTCCTTTCTGCTAATTTATCCATGCACTGCTAAATGACTGAGGCCTCATGTATCTGAATGTTTGTCTGCATGCTCAGTGTTCATTCTGAAAACTTACACGTCCTGTACGATCTTCACAATACAACTCAAACACACACAATTGCAACACTAATGCAAAAGGGAGGGCTCCTTTTTGCATTACATTTGAATGGCTGTAGATCCCTTCAGGACATGGACCTGCCTACCTAGGAAAACAGAGTAACTCGAATCTGTGAGCAAACTCCTGGAGTCAGAAGTGGCTCCAGCTGAGCTCCGACTGCGCCTCAGGCCACGGCTGGATGCCCAGCACCCCGCTGCCCACCAGCGCTCTCCTCGCCTTCACCGGGGAGGAAGCCCTGCTGCAAACGGCCAAAAGGCGCCACAGCTCATCAAGGGCCCGGACCCCGCGCACGCGGTGGCTGTGGCGTCACCAGCTGTCGGCACCGACTCCACACACAGTCACTGTCTGCGGAATGCACTGCGAAGTCCCCTTCACTGCCCTGTATGCTTGCACAGCCTTGTAGAAAAATGAAGGTGACTCAGGCCAGAATATTTGCCTTGTTAAAGAAAAATGGTTTTAGCCTATTTTTAAAGTCATCAAATTACTCGGAGGCTCGAGATGAGGGAGACATTTGTGGCTGGGCCATGAAAGGTTATGAGAAGGGTCAGTGCAGCTCTCTAAATAGAACTGGGATGGGAAAGTTGCAAAAAGATTAAACAGAGGTGTTTATTTTATAGCCGCCATCCAAAAGGAACATCTATAGATGCTTAGTTCAGCACTGAAAACCCCAGCTGCGATACCAGAGCATTATTTGGTAGCATTCTGCCGTGTCAGCGGTAACTCAGGTTTCAAAATGCAGAAATGAGTCCCATAGAGACAAAGCATTCCCTGCCAGAACCCAGACTCCTTTTCAAACGCTCACTTTCCTTGGACATGCGGGGAAAGTACATTACCCAGTTACCAGGCCTCGGTTTTACATTGACCACGTGGGGCCAAGAGGAAACCGATGGGAATGAGACGCCAGCCGAACCTCCCGGTGCCGGCGGAGCACACGCCAGATGCTCCAGGATTCTGCATCCAGCAGCTGCACCGTTCTGCTTCCGAACTGGGTCAGCGCTGCTCGTTCTGCGCTCTGACTGCATTCAGCAGCCTTGCGCACACCTTTCTGCTCCTCCTGCAGGAAATCTGCACCAAGAACAATCTCGCCCTTGTCTCCTGCTCTTCTTTGTGTGTTCAAAGATACACTCAGGATTTCTGTGTGTCCTTTGGGAGCTCAGCGACCAGTGGGACAGCTCGTGAAGGGCACAGTCAGTACTGCGCACGGCCGGTCGAACGCGCCGCTGAGCAAGGGCGGGCAGGGAGAGCCGCTCCGTCCTGCGGGGCTCGCGCGGCACGCACACCGTCCTGCCGGGCTCGCGCGGCACGCACACCGTCCTGCCGGGCTCGCGCGGCACGCACACCGTCCTGCCGGGCTCGCTGTCCGACCGCAGGCACGGCCCGCGCCGGGGATCACCCTCCCACCTCAGGGCTGGACGCCCACGTCCCCAGGAGCCCCCGGTCCAGCCCTGGGGACAGCAGGGCCGCAGCTCCCCCGTGGTACCCACGCCTGCTCCCCACCGTGGCTCCGAGCGCGGGCAGACAGACATGGAGGAGGAAAGGAGCCAGCCGGCTGAAATTCCACCCGCAGACCCAGATGGAACAGGCAGATTAGCAAAACTGATGAGAGCAGCATTCTCCTGCGCCTCTGTGGCAAAGGCCTCGCATGCAGCATTTCCCAACTGATTTCTACGATCTGCACAGCTGAAGAACGGCTCCTGCTCTTACCCACAGACACCGGCACCTCTGCTCCGCGGTCCCCTGTCCCTGGGCTGCCATAACTCTCTTTCTCCTAGTATCACCTTCCTACAGCAACTCATTCCTGTGTAATAGATTAATTGGTGAATTCTTCTCTCTCTACTCAGGAACATAAAACACTTTAACCATTCAAAATAACCTCTTCCAAAGCTGAGTGTAATATTCAGTACTCCTAAAGCCAAGACTAAAGAAGTAACAGAAAGATTTGGACGTGTCCAGCTTCTGCTGAGACATTCTAAACAGCTTACTGCATCGGAATTCCTGGAGGCTATGGTGTTAAACGATATGCAGATGTACAAGCATACATACATGTCTAACACGGAATATCAATTACACCTGAAGATTTGGCAAACATTGAAAAGGTCGTGAAACAACAGAAAGCTTTCTACATGCAAAACAGAAAAAAAAAGTGGCTATAAACAACAAACGGTACGTTGTGTAAATTAAAGGGAAGGAAGGGTGGGGAAAAAAATCAGGAAATGTTTTATGTTTATGCTCTGTGTACAGACACTCCGGTGTCACTCATCAACATAAAGAGCCACACAGGAGACTTCCAGAGTTTTAATCTATTGCCACCCATTATCTTTATGGTTATAAAACCGCGAGAAGCCTCGTCCTCCTGAACAAACAAAAATCTTCTCCCAGAGCTTTTTTTTAAAAACAAAATAAAATAAATTGAGGAGGGTTGTTATAATCGTCTGCTTAGTTTAACACCGAAATAGCCAATTTTTTGTAGCAGCACGTCTGTGTTAAAGAAAGATGAGGCAACTGCAGCTTGTGCAAGAGGTGCACTCTGCCCTAGCTCACAGGGTCCCAGCACGGGCAGCAGCTCGGCTCTGCTGGCAAGCGCAGCCGGAGCAGCGCCAGGGCAGCCGCGCGGGCCCCGCGAGCGGCGGAACGGAGATCACGGAGATCCACCCGGTGCCACCACCGCGGAGTCACCGCCGGCTGCAGCACAGCGAGCCCGTCACACATAGCAGCGCGCTCCACGGGCGAGGGGACGGCGTGCGCAACGCTGCCCGCCAGCCCTCGGTCACGTCGCTGGTGCGGATCGGCCCGCGCGCCGCGCAGGGAGCAGCTCCACTCTGCGCCCAGCAGCGCCCAGCAGCGCCCAGCAGCGCCCAGCAGCGCCCAGCAGCGCCCAGCAGCCAGGAACCGCATGCGCCGGCCGCGACCAGCGTGGAGCTGAGGTACGGAGACGTGAGAAACAGAGACCTCAGCCGGTGAGCAGAACGAACACCTCCGACCGCAGAAAACACAGGACTTTTAACTACAAGAAGCAGTCAAGACAACCTTACCCAGCAACCATTTAGTGACTTGTGATTAACAAAAATTATAAAACCAGAAAAATTTCAGTGAGATTGCAAAAACACATTAAAGTGACCAAATGCCGATACGTTCAAGTGATCAGAAGTGGCTCTGTACCGCAGCTGGCACGCTGGGAGTCGTGCGGTGGTGCCAGGCTGGGCGCAGGCTGTGCCCACACGGCTCTCCCGAGCGCAGACACGGCCGCCTGCGCGCAGACGGGTTCTTAGAAAAAGCTTTGGGTACGCCATTCACCAGTTAAACCAACCTGCTCAGGCATCGATACCATTTATCAATCGTAACGCTGTTTCTTGATAAGAACAGCAATCTTCCCAACTCAAAGCTGGATCAAGTCCAAGCCCCAGGCGCGGCAGCTTTGTCGCTGGCTTTCCCAGGGGTCGTTCACAGGCAAAGGGAAGCAAAGCGCACACGTTCCCGGGGGAGAGCGCCCTGGCCCTCCTCTGCACGCCTGCACCCTCCTCCTCCCGTGGGATGCGCGAACGGGCACGGCTCTGGGACACGCTGGCAGCGGCGGCACCACCCCCGTGACAACGGCCAACCCCTCCCAGGGGACTCGCTGTGATCTCGGAGATGGGCACTGGAGATCCTGTGGAAAGGGCTGAGCACGGGGTTCTGAGCGCGGCACAGCCCCCTCCCGAGCCCCGGGCCTGTCCTCCGAACTCGAAAAGCTCCCTGTGTCACCACAGCCAGGACGGGGAAAACTCACATCTGAGTAAAAGCCACCAAAATTTATTTTCACATTTAAAATGAACTTGACCCACTGAACTAGCGCCCCTGCTTGGTATCCTTCCACAAATAAAGAAAACACAATTACAATTCATTTGTTTTTAGTACAAAGTATCTTGTAGAATATCTTGCAGAAAGTTTGGAAGACAAAAATCCCATGTATTCAAACATCCATATTATCAGTATCAACCTGGTCATTTTAATTCACATGTATTTCAAAATACAATATTTTAAAAGGTGTCTATATGTTTTAAATTTGTTACTATCAGCCTATATCTTTCGGCATTTGACAGAGTATAAGTCGCTTTAGGAAAACAAAATTAGATTCAAGAAAAGTGTTTAAACACTTTTCTTCCACGTTATCTAAACTAGACTGCGCTGATAACCACTGCTATTTTCCAGAAAGCACTTGCTGTAGCTGCAGCGCTCGGAGACGCAGGGACGGTGAGGGCCCCTCGGAAGGCCCGCGTCCAGCTCCCTCCGCCCACCCTCGGGAGGGACCAAGGGCCCGTTCGGGTCCATTTTCGAAGTCACAGCTGCCGGTGCTGCTGGGAGCGCGGCCGCCACGAGGACGCTCTGCGGGGACACCGGGCTGGGGTGGGCGCGGGTCCCACGCGGCAGCCGCGTCCCCTCCCGCCACCGGCTGCCGCTTCCAGCACCCTCCACCAAAACACTCCTGTAAAAGGTGCCATCCCCCCACGAAAATCCCAAACAGCGACACAGAAACAACCGAGGTCATAAACGAAGTTATGACACCGCCCTCCCCTGGTCCAGTCCTTGCCTCTCATGTATAACGTGCATCCTCTGCCCATAAACCAGACTTTGAGCCTAACGCCACTCTGTGCTTCACAAAGGTCGCTGTCACCAGCCCGGGAAGAGCGGTGCCTGGCACAGCACGGCCTCGCGGAGCAATTCAGCTACTGAAGGTTAATCACCCAGCCCGTGAAACAATCCTCAGCCTGCTCCTGCCGTATCTCCATCTGCAATTAATCCATTACAGCGACCTGCCGGTATCTTATCTTGTTGCAAGGTGCAAAGCAAGCAACCCTATCCCTGTACAAAGCACGACCACGGGGTTGTGCTGCTCGGCTGGAGAACAGCGCTGGCTGCCACGGCGCGGTCACACGCAGCACAGCGCTGCCCACTCACGTCTGCCGCTCCAGGGGCCCGCAGCACCGCGTTTACGAACGAGAACGAGCCGCTGCTATCGCGAAACGTCCCCTGCACACCAGCCGTCCCGTTCCGCAGCCCCCGCCGCGGGACGCGGGTCACTCCCCGGAGCAGCGGCGCTGGATCTGTGCTGGTTGAACAGGGTTCAGCTGCAGGCACCAGTGGTAAAATCATACCTAGCATGTCCAGAAGGGCTTGTGACTAACCTGATCTATTTGTATAACGAATCTTATTTCCAATAGAAAACCAGTCTTTGTGGCCAAAGCTGCAAAATGTTTTACACAGGATGAGTCATGAAAAAGTCTCAAAAACGTCTACCACCTACCCAAGTGGAATGGGAGTACAGACGCTGCAGAATGACAGGAAGATTCCCTGTTCGTTTGGGGAATGGGTTAAAGCCCAAGTAATTTTATACATCCAAGTCATACTATTTATAGCCACAGTAGACTTTCCACATAGTTTTAATGTTAAAAATTCCATCTTCTGTCTTTTCACAGGTGGTTGTCCCAGGTGTGTTTTATGGTATTTAGGACAAAAGAATTTGTGCAAAGTGGTTCTGACAAAGACGTTTCTGCCTTAGAAGACTGCATTTGGAGAGAAGCTGTTCGTTCTTCCACAGCTCTGCCACAATACTGAAAGGGTGGCACAGCTGACTATGCCACCCCAGTTACGTTAACACGCGGCGTGCACGCCAGTGCGACTGCTTCGAAAGAGCCATCAGAAGTAACTAAGAAAAGCAAGCTTACTGTTAGTAGCTTTTTGATAGTCACGGAGTCAACGTCATCACCAGAAAATACTGAGGAACCTGCAAACTAAAGACTGGAAACTGTTATTGCAGAAGCATACGCCGTCATTTTTCAAAAGGCAGAGTGACAGAGCTGTTAACCAGAATCCAAAGAGATCTGAAATATTTATGAAAACTGATGCTCAACACTGACAACGGGCTGACTGTTGGAGAAGCCAAGGCCACACGAGTCCCACCAGGACGCAGAGGGGAAGCGAGGGGTCCCTGGGAAAGCTGCCTGACACACGAACCCTTCCGCATCGCCCCTGGAACCTGCAGCAAGCGCCAGCCTGGAGCGTTAGGACACGCAGGCAAAAGCCGCGAATCCGTGGAACAGTTTGATACCACACTCGTTCAGGCTGCTCTGCCCTCCTGGCGACACCAGAAGGTGTCAGCCAAGCGCTGCCAGCAGATCCTCAGCAGCTCGCTGCACAGAAACCCGAGGGACGAGCTGCGCAAGTCCAGGTGACATCCAACCAGTAAAAAACCCGCACACCAAACACAAGGCCTTGCACATTTGTAATCACATCTATTTCAATAAGATTGATTTTGTATTTTCTCCATAAAACCCTAACAATGTCAAAAGGCTTCATTATCCCACTCAGGACCCCAGTTAGTTACCACCTAAAAGTGCTTGAAGTGGCTTTCCTCCTACTAAAATTACAGCGAGACGTGAGGGTGACACTTGCCCTCAGTCTCACTGCACCCGTTTTCCTGCCAGCAGGGGAGTAGCAGGAGTCCCCCAGAAATCCCTGTCCTTCCTGAAGCCACACCAGCCCCAGTGTCCCCCAGCACAGCCCGAGGTCTGGCCAGCGTCCCTCGGTGCGGCCCCGGTGTCCCCCGGCACAGCCCGAGGCCTGGCCAGCGTCCCTCGGTGCGGCCCCGGTGTCCCCCAGCACAGCCCGAGGCCTGGCCGGTGTCCCTCGGTGCGGCCCCGGTGTCCCTCGGCACGGCCCCAGGCCTGGCCGGTGTCCCTCGGTGCGGCCCCGGTGTCCCTCGGCCGGGCCCCAGGCCTGGCCGGTGTCCCTCGGTGCGGCCCCGGTGTCCCTCGGCACGGCCCCAGGCCTGGCCGGTGTCCCTCGGTGCGGCCCCGGTGTCCCTCGGCACGGCCCCAGGCCTGGCCGCAGAGCACGGCCGGGCGCTGCCGCTGCCCTCACGGCACTCATGGCACCTCACACCGACACTGTTTTGCACCAAAATCCCAGTACTTTTGTATCTCTGGGTCCCGAGCACTGTTCTGTTTGTCAGTGTCTTTGCGGGTAACCCATCACCTCACCAAAAAAAGCTCCGAAAGGACGGTAAATGGAGACTGTTGCCAGCTCAGCCATTGCCAAAGCACCGCGATCGGATCTCCCGGCTCGGCGGCTGCCTCTACAGGAACAGCTTTGTAAACAGATTTCAATTCAGACTGCTTGAAATACAAGACCAAGCGAAGTATCTCAGTAAGACCTTCATTATTACATTATTTTCCATGCTATGACAATCTCATTTCTCAGTTTCTATAGAAAGCCTGACAACACGCGGTAGGACTATTACACATGCAAATGTATGTAAATGAGGTGTTAGAACAAATCCAATCTGTGGTTCTGGGATAACGTTTTGCCTTTCTATTCCAACAACAAACTGAGAGGACAGAGAACAGAACAATACGGTGAACTAAAAATATTTTGTGTGCAGGGGATTATCACGAATTTACTCTGTTACGCCACAAAGTACTCAATGTCCTCAATTCCCCTGGGAGCAGAGCACCTCAGCACCACCCCGAACGAGGCGCAGCCAGCGCTCTTTGTTCTGGAGAACCACACAAACAGACGTTAGCACTTACAACACCAACCTGTTTACCAGCAAAGTTAAAACGGCACCACAGTTCTCCACGTTTACCTGAAAGGGACTGACCCGCCTTGACCAACTCTGAAAGCTGCCCCAGACTTCACCCCGTTCTTCACATGAACTGGTGCTGTAAAGATACAGCAGAGGTTTTACGATGTTTGTGTTTGCGCAGTAAACTCTGCGTGGGATCACTGGAGTACGCAGGTGTCTCCATCGCCTGGGCACGCAGCAGCCGCGGCACCGACCGCCTCAGCCCGGCCCAGGGAGCCCAGTGCCCGGCCCTGGGAGCCCAGCGCCTCGCGGGGCCCGACCTTGTTTGGGGGGCTTTGCAGAACAAGAAAAGAAGACCCTTGTCTCCAAAACTTTGCAGCATCCACACATAAAACATGGGGAGGGGAAAAAAAATACAAACCAAACAAGCAAAAAGCCCTCTTGCGCTAATTATACAATACTTTGAGATTAACCTCCTAAGCTTCCTGGCAGTGTGACTGATACAGACCCCAAGACTACGGCAGATTTCACAGCAATACTGCAGCAGTCCTGCTCTTTCTGGCTCTGTCCGGGGCAATGGAAGGTGTAAGGGCGCACTGAGCTCCTGAATAACTGTTCAGCTCCTGTGCCACAGTGTGGGGGGGGGGCTGCCACCAGCTCCCGCGAGGGAAACGGGTACAGCATCTGGACCTGGCAAAACTGCCTTGGAAACGGAAGAGTCCAACTGTGCCGCCAAACTCTCCCTCGGCTACAGCCCACCTGCCGAAAGACAAAGGCAGCAGCAGATAACAGGCAGATACAACACAATTTCTTAGCAGTGATGAGGACTAGCATCTCCACCCAATCTGAGGTCCTGTTCTCCATAGCAGCTGAGACCTGGGCAGCTGTGGGTGGTGCCCTCTCAACAAATAATTTCCAAGGGACACACAAATTCACGGTCCCTTGTGAACCAAACACTTCACTGACAAGTGCTCCATGAGCTTCAGGACTGTGCTGTCCCCACAGTGTCAAATACCAGCAGGATCAGCTCTCTTGCGCCAAGAGCCGTGGTCAGACCCTCTTTAAGAGCATACAAGTGAGAAATCAGTTTCACAATGCTTCCTATCTTTACCAAAGCCTTTGTTCTCCAATGAACATGCCTGTAAAAAATTTTAAGAAAATACAGGTTATAGCTAAAGTTAAGTCAGAAACCTAATTTTTCAAAAAAAGGAGTGCTTCAACTAAACTGAGTTGGGAGAGAAGAGAGATGGTAAGACAAACACGATATGGTATCGTCAATGAGCTGCGATGCATAGATCTGCAAGAGCAGGTCATGGGACAGAGACTCTCATTCTGGTGAAGGCTTTTTCCCCCCAGGCCAGACAAAGGAGGAGACGGCGGTGACCCCGTGCTGGGACACGGGCCCCACACCGGCACACGGACCCCGCGCTGGGACATGGGCCATGCGCTGGCACACGGACCCCGCGCTGGGACATGGGCCCCACACCGGCACACGGACCCCGCGCTGGGACATGGGCCCCACACCGGCACACGGACCCCGCGCTGGGACACGGGCCATGCGCTGGCACACGGACCCCGCGCTGGGACACGGGCCCCACACCGGCACACGGACCCCGCGCTGGGACACGGGCCCCACACCGGCACACGGACCCCGCGCTGGGACACGGGCCCCACACCGGCACACGGACCCCGCGCTGGGACACGGGCCCCACACCGGCACACGGACCCCGCGCCAGGCTCGGCCAGGCTCTGCAGTTTGGGCACAGGCTGCAGTGTGTGCCCCGAGCCTCCAACAGCCTGAGAGCCACAGCACCGCTCGCTCAAACTGGAATTCTTCACTTCTATAAAACACACAATAAAGCAAGCGGGGCAGGAAAAAGCCTTCTACATCAACGCAAAGTTCTATTGCAGGAAAAAGGTAACGGCTCCAGCTCTGGCGGGTGCCACCCCGTCACCCGTGTGTTCAAAAGGAGCTCGCATTTCACTGATCAAACGCAGAAAACAAGCCACCTGCCATGTGAGAAAATGACTAACGCATCTTTCAGGCTCTTGCTTCACCACTGAAGAAGCTTTTGAACACAGCAGCATCAGTGTTTACTGAAAGAAACTTGCTGTTAAAAACAGAATTCAAAAGGCTTAAGGAAACATACAAGGAGATGATAAAGACCAAAGGTAAATGTGAGCAACTTACTGCTGCTGCTGCGGCCTCCTCTCCACCCACACAGACAGAAGAAGCAATCTCCATCACGGACAAGTTCGTGGGGGCGTCTGTGGTGGATGACGACCTGGGCCGAGCGGGCTGCGCGTCCTGGGCAGACCTCCTGTTGATCTGCGGGCTGCCCTTGGGTGCGTCCGCCTTGCCGCGCCTGCTGTGCAGGCTGGTCCCTCGCTTCATCTTGGGTGGCACTCTGATCTGCTGGAGGACACGGTTCAGAGCTGTGGGGTGGGTGGAGACACCGTCAATGTCAGCGCAGACGCTCTGGCTCTCCAAATCCACGTCAGGCTCCAGATCGGCCTGCGCCTGCTGAACGTCATGCGGAGAAACGGACGACCTCCTGCGCTGGTGCTGGAAAAGGTGCTTCAAGCCTTGACCAATCACATTAATGTTCTCCAAAGCATTATGGGTTATTTTGGATAATTTCTGCTCTGATTCATGTTGTTTTTTGGTCTCTTGATCTTGGGATTTGCCTCCAGGATCAGGGTCATCACACAACTGTTCAGTGCCAGGGGGCTCCATTGACGACACCCAACAGGTTTATTTGACTATTCATATATAAATACGTCCCCTGTCTTTAAAAGGCTTGTGTTTGTTTTAAAAATGCCAAGATTGTCAGCCAATTAGGTGTGCGATTGCTTCAAGAGTGACTACACATGCAGCTGTGCCACGGTGATCTCATGCTTATCTAATGTTAAACAAAAAAGTCATTATTATACATCCATGCAGAAAGCAGTGGGTTAAAGAATCCAACACGCAAAACATGCCATTAACAAAACGGAACGGATCAGCTTTCCGAGCATCCCTGGTGCGGTATTAGTTGCGTCTGGGCTGTGTGCAGAGGCAAAGCTGAGTGAGACAGGTCGTCCATCGCCTGGGGACGGAGCCCAGCACGGAGGGCACAGGAAAGCGAGACGGGGAAAACTGCTCAAAGGGGGAGAAGCAAGGACAAACCAGTGGGGTTTGGTTTATCAAGAACAAGCCCATAACACTATCTAACAGAACATGAGGTTAAACTTCAGAAGAGTATGTTAGTCTCTTTGGCAGAATTTATTTTGTTCCTCAACAAAGATCTGGTATTCTGTGCTTCAAATGCAATGCCTGCTCGGCCTATCTGATTTCCTGTAGAATGCCTAACTTCACAGTATTTAATATATGCAAGAAAACAGAACATTTCCAAATCAGTCATGCATTTCCAAATAGCAAGAAATGGCTTATTACTGCCAGCATCCGCTGATGGCACTGGCAGCGAGATGTGAAATCTGTCTTCAAGCAAAACAGGCAAGTGACATGGTTTCAATTGGCATAGTCTTGTCCGTAGTTCCCGGAGAGAACCAAAATGCCTTTTTGAAGGTAGATTAAGCAGCCCGTGCACAGGGGAGCAGCAGCACATGTGCACTTCAGTCTCTGGCAGGGGTTTCGCAGCTTTGCCAGCACAGGGGCAGGAGCTGCCGAGCACCCAGGGCCCGGAGCGAGGGGAATGGAACGGGTGGGCAGGACCTGCCGAGCAGCCAGGGCCGGGAGCGAGGGGAAGGGAACGGGCCGGGAGCGAGGGGAAGGGAACGGGCCGGGAGCGAGGGGAAGGGAACGGGCCGGGAGCGAGGGGAAGGGAACGGGCCGGGAGCGAGGGGAAGGGAACGGGCCGGGAGCGAGGGGAAGGGAACGGGCCGGGAGCGAGGGGAAGGGAACGGGCCGGGAGCGAGGGGAAGGGAACGGGCCGGGAGCGAGGGGAAGGGAACGGGCCGGGAGCGAGGGGAAGGGAACGGGCCGGGAGCGAGGGGAAGGGAACGGGCGGGCAGGAGCTGCCGAGCAGCCAGGGCCGGGAGCGAGGGGAAGGGAACGGGCGGGCAGGAGCTGCCAGTGCCACGGGAACGAGGGGAACGAGACGGCGTCTGAACCGGTTCCACACAGGCACCGTGAGATCGCGTGCTCAGAAGCCGATCACTGTTTTCTTGCAGAAGAAAGTTTCGGTCAGGCTTCTACAAATACAGAAACCAGATCTCAGAGGTCTCTCTCAATCTTGGCAGAAAGCACCCCGTGCTTTAAAAAAAACCACAGCGTTTTATTTGGAATGCAGCGTGTTTGGGATTTGAGAGCATTCATTTTTATCTTACAACAGCTGCAGAAACATAATGCATTGAGGTTACAAGAGCACCCTCAATTCTGTGCATCTGAAACCTGATACAATGGGTTAAACAGATTTTCCAAACCGCTTTCCAAACTGGCATCCAAAAATATCAGAAGAGCTGCCTCACTCTCCTTTTTCAAATGTCACCGCCATCAGCTGGAGGCAGATGAAACCCAGACTTACAGCGAGCAAAACACTGGAGTCACACCGGATTTCATCTCAGTACTTGAAACATGTTATAAGCATTGAGTCTAAAGATATTGGCCATCTTAATCAATAACACATTAAACGCAGAGTAATAAACCACATCCCAGAAAAACATATTTACCCATATTCATGCAGAAATTCTGTGGCAGAATGAAAAATAGGTGCAATCAACCTTTTATTTTTACATACTTAACACTTTCCTCAATGACTTCAAGTGACTTCATGACCAGTATTACGCTTTGACTTTTAAGCTCACTCTTTCTTACTATTTATTTTTCCTCAAGTAAGAGGTTTGCAGAAAGCTGAACTGCATGTCCCCACTCAATTTAAGTTTTGGGGGAAAAAAAAAGGCAAAACTAGATTTTCCTTTTCACAGACCAGACCAAACGGTTCAGTGAATAAACCTCACTGGCTAAAAAGCAAGAGTCTCAAAACTATTTGGCGTACAAAACACAAATCTAAGAGGTGACCCGTAATGGCCCTTTTCATTGCGGCTGACGCCCTCAGAACTGTTTTAGCCAGGACTCACACCCGGGATGCCCAGGACACCGTCCCAGCGTTTGCTCCGTGCCCTGCGCACTGCCCGTTGGTTCGCCGCTGGCAACGTGCGGAGCTTAAAGAACAGCGCTAGCTGCAGCACCGGCGAGAGCTCCGCGCCTGGTCTGCTGGAAACCGCTGACACCAGCCCCGAGCCCGCTCCCAAAGCGAGCCGGACCCGCCGGCGCCTCCCGCTCCCACCGGGTCGTGCTGGGCTGGTTTCTGACGTTGCTCCCCTGGGATCCCGTGCCCACGGGCCCGCTCCCGCGCCACGGGCGAGTCTGTCCCCAGCCCCACTAGGGCTCTTCAGCCTGCGTATCTGGCATGAACCTCTTAAAACTCTTTCTTTGTCCTAGTATCTACTTTTGGGGGAAAAACTACTTGTAAATGTGAAGAACTGTGAACCAGCAGAATTCATTAGCACATTTGTCTGCATTAGTATTCAAGTTTTGTGCTTGCTTTTTTTTTTTTCTCACTTATAACAACCTTTATATTCTGTTTGAGGGAGGAAATTGAGTACTTTATAGCACGAAGTTCAAGAACATACATTTCTTATTCATACAAGATTAGACTACATCAGGGACAAAATTCACAATTCCATATACTATCACACTGAGCAGGTGTTATAACAGGATTACATCACAGAACATGCTAATATAGCCCTTCATTTGTGCGATTATTTCACAGTAGCACTGGGAAACAAAACAGTTCAAAAAGAGAAACTAGGAAACACAGAATTAGCTGAGTGTGAACACATAAACCAGTACTTGCCTCCATCACGAGCCCTTCAGCATGGCTGGCGCAGCGCAGTCCCTCCGCTCAACACAGCTGCAAGAGAAACGGGGTGTGAGATGCAGCCCTTGCAAACGGGAGGGAAGACACACGAACAGCAGAGTGAGCACGGCTCTCACTCGTCATTCAAACGGGAGTGCCTCTGGAAGCCATTTTAAATTCTTTCAAATAACTGAAGGGATATAAACGTAACTGCACTTAAAATCGAATCTCACAGAGTTAATCGAGAAGCTCTTTTGAAGGAACGTTTTCTCTGGGGTTTGTGGCCACAGCACACACCGGAGGCACCGGCAGACCTCAGGGCTCCGGCACGCGAGGTCACACTGATCCACAGACTTCATCTTCTCCTCCTATTTAGTCCTTCAGATGCTCTGGTTTCTCTGGACTTCACCTAACAGCACGTGAGCACTGTGAGCAGTTTGAAACACGAGCACCTTTGGGTCCACGTCACCAGGAAGGCTCTGTCACCTTGGCTTAACTGCTGCTGCCCAACGGCCACCTCTGCCCGAGGCCAAGGACACCAACCCCTCCAGCACAGCCCAAGGACACCAACCCCACCAGTACAGCCAAGGACACCAACCCCTCCAGCACAGCCAAGGACACCAACCCCTCCAGCACAGCCAAGGACACCAACCCCTCCAGCACAGCCAAGGACACCAACCCCACCAGCACAGCCAAGGACACCAACCCCACCAGCACAGCACCCATCCCACACCAGACATGGCCACAGCCTCCACACGGAACACGAGGATGGCCAGGTGAGTCCAGGCTGGCCAGGGGACACCACCAGGACACCAGCCTTGGCTCTCCTGTCCCAGAGCAGGGAACAGAGCGTTCCAGGGCCCTTCTGATGACCCGTTTTGTGTCTCTGCGACAAGCCTGGGCCAGGGCGGACGCTGGCTAGAAGGCAGTAGAGGATGAGGGCGGCTGGGAGCAGGCACCGCAACCCGTCCCCCAGCCAGACTCGCCGCACTCAAACACAGCTACAGCACCTGAGCTCTCGGAGCTGCCTCCAGCGCACACGGGCGCTCAGAGCCCTGCGGGACTGCGCACACTGGGGCGCTCGGACTGTTCTAGCACACACCACATTCCCACCTGCCAGAAGACAGCAGAAATAAAGAAAACGTTAATCAATAACTGCAGTGGGATGCTAGAACGTGAATAACGTCATGATAGCAAACGTGAAGAATTTAGAAATAACGAATGAAAGCACTTTCGAAAGAGATCTTGACACAGAAGAAATGACATTTCTGCAGTAGCATGAGCGGAGAACTGGGCACCGGGCCTGAAGTGCTGTTAACATGAGGTGCCACTAACATAACTTCATAACTAACGTAACTTCCATTTTAGTTGTCTTTTTTCTTTAATGTTCATGTTATTTTTATTAATAAGAACTGTAAGAGCTTCTGCCAGAGAGATCTCCGTGGATTTGAGCCACAGCACCACAGGCCCTGCAGGTCAACAGGTGCTTCTGACTCCACTTAATTCCACGGCAGAGCCCACTCCCAGCACACCCACAGACGGCCTGAGACGCGAGGCCACCAAAACCGCCTCGACGATCTCCCTTGTGAATCACAGCCTCCACTGACGTATAAGCCACATCTCCTGTGTTCTGTCAGAAGCTCCATTTTTCTCCATTTTTTCTTTGAAAAGCTACTGCACTGGGCTAATCAGAATTCCTTTGCTGTCCCGTCCTTATGAAGAACACACACAATCTCAGCTTTTCTTTATTTTCATACCCAATGGCTCTATTGCAGAGCCATTTACTGAGTATGAATGCTACACATATATCATAGAGAACTTGGAGCGGCAGGAATAAACCAAGCACTGCTGGTGCTGGTTTGCCCCAGCCAGCTGGACCATCTATAGTGTGGAAAGGTTTCTTTCCACTCTTCCACTTTTTCTTCAAATACTTCATAAAATTAAAATTTCAAAAAATTGTTCAAGTATCTAAGACCAAGGCCAGAAGTCTGAAAAGACTTAGGCCCATCAGATTTTAGTTAAACTTTATTCAAGTAAAAGTTGACTCCAAAAGCATCAGTTTAATGAATTCCCCTCCCAATCACAGTTACTTGTAAATAAAATGAACTCTGAGGTTACCACTGAAACCGCTCAGAGCTGGCTCATCTGCAGCTGGAGTCTCTGTTACAGATAAAACCAGGACAGAAATGTAGAAACAGGGAAGAAAAATCATTTTCAAACAAACCAGAAGATATTCTATCTTTTTATATAATATTTTGAAAACCTATTATTTATGCTGTGTTTGAACATCTTGAACCCGTACCATTACTGCTGAGGCCAGCCAGCTCCCTAAGGAGCCCCACATTTGTTTCCTTCCATCGCTAGGTCGTTCAATAGCTCGTCACAGAGCTCCGTCCTCGGCAGGGACCTCGGGCAGGAGACGCCTCCCGCTCCTCCCGCCCGGTCAAAGAAAAACACGTTTCAGAATGATTTTTATTAAGAAACAGCCCATCTTAGTTGAGAAATCCCAGGTTACTTTCAAAAGCTCATTCCAAAGTAGATTCTGTATTGAAGCAAACAGTTTAGCAAGAAAGACTGGAGGGGCAACAGTCACACGCTGGAAAGCCACGTGTTGTGGGAACTGGGAGCCTGAGCAAGCGGATTCCGCGCGCAGCAGTGCGGTATTTCCAAAGCAGCCTCGCTGGGCAGCAGCAGAGCCAACGAGGACAGAAAGCTCGGGGCGCTCGCAGCTCGTCCTGCCAGGAAGAGGAACTCAAGAAACCGAACGGGTGGCACGTTCAAGGGGGCTGCGGTTTGGAACACAACACGTTCAAAGAGGAAGACAACAGCAACAAACAGTGTGAGGCAAAGGAACAACTGGACAGTGGCACGGCCACCCCTGCCCAACACCTGGAACAACGGGTACGTCTAGCTACTGTGACAGAACGATTTCTAAAAAGTCAGAGTGGACAACTGGCGCAAGAATGGAAGAAAAGGGCATGCAAGAAACAATTAAATGCAAAGAACATGGGTTAGATGTCAAAAGACAGGGAGAAAAGACCAGAAAACAATATTATTTTTAACAGAAAAGATACCTGTAGTTTTTAAGACATAATTCTTCCTCCTCATTCGCCAAAATTCACCCAAGAAAAGATTTCCTGGAATTCTAGTGAATCCAAAAGAAAACACAGGGACGGATGATATGTATAAAGCCCCTCACCTGGGCACAAGCCTGACCCCACCAGCACGGTGTGCAAGAGCAGAGTCCAGCTGAAAGAGTCAACCGAACCACGAGAGCACACGGAATCCGCATAGGAAACCCCGCACCCCAGAGAGGAGGGGAAAACCAGCTCCACGCTTGTGTGGAGCAGGGCAAGCTCTGGTGAGGCTCCGCACTCCAGGCCCTAGAAAAGCGAACAGCCCAGAGCGGTGCTCTGATGAACGAGCGGCAAGTGGTAGCCCCAAGGAATAACTGAATTTGGCATGGCGCTCCGGGTACGGAGCTCACGCTGTTCACTGCAAGGAGGGACGGACCAGCGCAGGGAAACCGCCACTTCAACAGAACAAGGGACGCTGGGCAAAGCAAGAGACCCACTGCCTATTCTTTAAGCCACCTGTACAGTGTTACAGGACAAAACCAACATACAGGATAACAATAGCTTTTACTGATTTCTGCTTAATGATTTCCCCAAACCCTCAAGCCATTCCCAACATCATCCAGCAGTGATGAAGGAAGCAGGGGAACGATGCCATGTCTGTCCCCTCACGTCCCTTCTGGTGCCACGGATCAACAGCACACATCTGGCTGCAGGACAGACAGACGGGACCCCGGCCCACGCGGCTCTGCCAGGCCCGTTGGGTCCTGAGCCGGGCTCTGTGCCTGAGCTCACCCTGCACGCACAACATGAGCAACCGACCAGCGGCAAAGGGGACAAACACCAAGAGAAACGCCAGCGGAGGCGCTTCCATGAAACGCCTTATCACGGAGCAAACGCTCAGCTCCTTCAGAGGCAGTACGTACAGATACCAGCTCAAGAACAACGCGGAACGCCACGCTGCTGAACTTTAGAAAGGTACCCAACTGTATTCTTTTTGCAAAAGGATTATTTAAGTCAACTGACACATGCACTATAAATCAATTCTTCATTTAACAGTCCCACAACTTACACAATAAACCACTGGCCACTTGCATGAATACCGAAGAACAGAAAAACCTGCCCCGGCACACTGTTAATGAAGCGAGAGGCGGGCAGTGTCTTTATGTATCGATTCCACCGTCGTCCCCAAGAGCAACTTCAGATTTGTCAGATATTCAGGGACAAAACTGTCACTATACCCGCAGAAAACACAGGACATACAACCTCTCACCGGAACCCTCACAACTCTAAACCAGTGGCACACAGTCCATGGGCTGGGCTGCGAGACCCCTGAGCTCACCCCAAGGGACCAAGGATTGTCCTCTCTGGAGCAGTGGGACAGAGGGACCGTCCCCTTTTCCCAGGCCTCCCCGTGCACGTAGAGCAACAGTCATTTCAAAGGGGTCAGCAGCAGACGTGCTTTGGCACACCAAGGTGTACTCACCATTTCTGCCGCTGCATCCATTAGTGGCTCACATGCTCGTCCAGTGCAAGGGCAGCATGTTCACACACATACCAGAAGGTGATTTAACATCAGCGTCTTCTCAGACCCACATCCTGTTGAAACAGTTCCTTCCTATAATTTTAAATTTAATACTGCTGACCAACAAAACTAATGCACACAGTTTTTGTTCCTGAAAGCTCAAATGGACAAGATAAAATTGCATTCAAGTCACAGATGAGCAGATACCAAACGTATTCTTACCGAGTAACAGATCCCTTTCTCCTCCCAATCACTTTTTAAGCAACATCTTCCTGAACACACCCATATCAGAATCAAGCATCTTCAAAATCACCCATGGACAACCTCTACATTCCTGCTGCCCTATAAGCAGTACTGCTCACTGACTGCTGTGGGACCAAAGCCCAGTGGCTCTTCTGCACAGTTACAAGTTCACAGTAAGGACCACGGACACAAATGTCAAAGATTGGGCAATTCTCCATGTTTATTAGGAAATTGCAGTGGCTTAAAGTTGAGTGACTGGTTTTCAGAAATGTTTCTTCTGCTTTGCAGTACAACCAATTGCCACTGAAATAATTTCCATCCCCCTTTGAACTTCCCAGTACCTCGGTGTCTCTGCTGGTGTCCAAATCAAAGCTATGACGTAGAGGTCAAGACTTCTCCAGAACTGAGCACCACACACAGGAACCGTTACAGAATCATTCAGGTTTTGGGTCATGCCATAAACATCACACGAAACCCAGAGCGAACAATTTGAGCAGCTCTCTGCGGCAGGGACAGCGCAGCAGACGCGGCTGGTTCACCGGCGCGGTCCAGAGCAGCCACGGGGGACTTTCCTCCCCGCGCAGGAGCCCCAGCGGAACCTGCTCGGAGCCAGGCAGCAACCGCTACCAGCTGCCTTCTAACAACAAATGAATTCCAGACCCGAAAAGGAGCCACTCCGTTTCTTTTAGCTTCCCCCTCTTTAAAGAAATCTTTCACTGGAACACATTTAATTCCTTGAATTCCTCAAATGTTTCTGCAGTCAGTTTCACTCCTACTATCCACTTTTGCTATTAACATTTGCATTATCTGGATTGGATTCTCCAGCCTCCAGAAAATGCAGCATTACCAGGCCGTGCCTAACGCTTTGGCAGGAGCTCCTCAGGAGGGAAGGGCCAGGGAAAGAGATCAGAGCTGCGCTCGCCCCGGGTCGTCCGCCTGGAGACGGCGCCGGTGTCCGAGCTGACAGCAACGGCAGGAACCTGCATAGAGGTGTTCCCATTGCACTGCCGAGGGAAGACGGAGGTTACGCTACAGCTATTTCAGGCACAACGGGGAGACTTTTAAACATGCTAGTCAATTAAACAAAACGAAAAAGAGAAGAAAGAAGAGCTCGCCCCTCATTTTAACTCCCAGCAGATTCATCTGTGACAGTGACGGCTCAGGAGCTGGCAAGTACAGCACCTCTTGTTCTGCAGGAAAGGTTTATTCCAGGCTTGGAGTTGTAAGAGGGCTAAAGCAATTTAAATTAGCAGGCTTATAAAGACAGATACCATCTACCACCAACCCACGCTACGTGCAATTTTAACATGTGCTTCTAGCCCTGAATTTTGGAAAGTATCATATTTACAATGACTCGTGAAAGAAGAAAGTAGAACTAACCTGGCAGAGAGTGGTAAAATACTCCCCCTGATGACTCAGAACCAGTGTTAATTCTCTGATCTTGCAGAAGCATTGAGACTGAGACTAAAAGACAGATCAAGTTTTCGCTCAGCTCAGCAAAATCACAATGCTTTTCCCATTGATTCCAGTGCTCTTGGTATCAGGCATACGAAAGCCTGCCACCAATATTTAGTACCAAATGAGTTAAAAAGTACATGTTTGACTTAAAACAGTTTACAAAGACTAACTCAAACCATATTTAGTCCCCAAAATACAGAAAAGTCTACTAATCCAAAACACTGATAACCATCCCCCTACCGTGACCCAGAGCTTCCACAGGCCTGCTCCAAACATCGTACCGGAGCCCTCCCTCCAGACGCCAAGCTTGGACTCCCATCAAACCAACCGTGTCCCACGCCACTGTCTCCTCCAGGCTGCTGAGGACTCCTGAAGAGCTCTGCTGTCTGAAGACCATTGCCATTGCAAAAACCTGCTGGCAGGCTGCAAAACATGACAGCTCCTTGCATTAGCATTGCTTAAAACATGGTGCAGAACAGGCAAGATAGATAAATTCTGATCAGAAGAGGACTCACTAAAACTGATGGCTCACATGGCTCTACCACTTCCAAACTGTCTTTCATATTCATGATAAGACAGTTTCATCCTTGCTCTTCAGAAGAAAGTTGCCCTTCCTGATCTTTATTCAAGTGAGCTAGTCCAGGGAGCTTTTAATTAAGTGTAACCCTTAAGAGAGTGTAACAGTAATGGCATTAATCTGGGGCTGGTTTCTTTAAATTACTCTTGTTTTCTAATTAAGCATTAGCAAGTCCCTCCCTGCAGTGCTACAAACAAGATGTTCAGTTTGCCCATTAAATGCTGCTTCAGCCAACACCTGACAGAGCCTGGGAGGACCCACCAGCCAAAGCCCACCCCACGCACACCTCTGCACCCACACTCCTTCCACGGACCTGCCAGCCGCTGCCAACGCACAGAGGATACAGGCACGATGTGTCTTAACAGGCACCGCTCCAGGTCTGGGGCAGCTCAAGCACAGCTCGAGACAAGGAACAACACAGCCCAGACCGTGTGTCCCTGCCAGGCAGAACCAGAGGAACGAGCCCTGGTGCCTGAGGCACTCAGCCGTCCCGGGGCACGCGGCCAGGCTGCCAGCGCCCGCTCCAGCGCCCCCAACCTCGCGGCAGTGCCGGGACCTCCCCCCGTCCCTCACTGGACAGCAGCGCCCACATCCCGAGCACACCAAGCTTCATTTTAGTGCTTGTGCACAAATACGGGACCTTTTTAATGCAAGTTTTGATAGACCAGACGCATGAGCACTGTTGCACATTTAATCACCTTTCTCAGCAGAGACATAACAAATACTTCACTGCAAGGTGAGGTACACTCAGCTTCAGCTGACTAGTCTTGAGAAGGTTTTTCAAAGAAATGAAGGCTTCCACTCTTGGGCCTGAGGCAATAACAGCACTGATGCCCATCTGTGGTCCTTTTCTTCCAACAGATCTAATTGTGCCTTCTCAGGGAGAACTCACACAAATTGCACAAACAGTGCAGCTAAGCAGCTGTACACACAAATCTGCCAGTTCTTCAATATCCACCTCCACACCCAACTGCACACAGACAGCAGTTAACTCCATGATTTCCATAGGAAGAAACTGGCCAAGTTAGCAGTCATACATTTAAAGCCTCAGCCAAAATCAGAACGATTCCTCCCACATTCATGGCAGAATCCACATGAAGAAAAATCCACAAAATTTCTGCTCTAAGCCACACAAAAAAGGAGCAGATTTGTTTGAAATAAGGTTGAAGTTTCCCTACCCCCGAGGAGATGCAGACTTATAACCACAGTCCAAACCAACTTCATGTTAATGATCCTTACAGGCCCAATGTTCAGCTGGGTGTCCACCAGAACTCCCAGGTTGCGTTCTGCAGACCTGCTTTCCAGCCCGTCAGGCCCCAGCATATATATAGGTATATAGGGAAGCCCATATAGGGTACACCGCCTGCTAGAGGGGGTGTTCCTCCTCAGGCACAGGACTTTGCAGTTCCCTTTGTTGAACTTCATGGTGTTCCTACCTAATTCCCCAGCCTCTCCAGTTCACTCTGAATGGCAGCACCATCATCTGGTACACCAGCTGCAGACCGGCTCACAGCACCGACAGGGAGGTTACACCACGCTGGGCGCAGCAGCAACCCCAGGGCACTCCATTAGTGACTGGCCTCCACCAGAACCTCATGCCACAGAATGTTCTACAAAGGTAGATCAACTTCATCTCACAGATAAGGAAATAAAGATTAATATGTTGATTAGGGATATACAGTCAGGGACACACAATCTATGTATTTTCACAGGTTTTCAGAGCTACTGAAGGAATTGTTTGGTTTTCACAGCAGCTTTTTGCGGAAATGCACATTGATTTTGTTAGACGGAATTACAGAGACAATAACTTACTCATCTACAACTAAAAAAAGGCACCTACTTGGGTTACAGAATGCAAGTCCCTGGTACGCTACCTAAAACAGGTACTAAGTTGTAATGGGCAGCACAGCAAACCATTTCACTCCTGAAGCTCTGGGGCGCTTCTGCAGTTCTCAAGAAAGCAGCTCACAGGAAACAAAACCAAAAATGTTACACCCAACACTATTTTAATATACCATGACATCCAAAGAGCAATGCCCGGGTCAGGCGGAGGAGCACGCTGAGAGTCTGCTGCCGCAGACGCAGTTCCCAAGCGATCGGGCCTGAGCCAGCTCTGCGTGCAGGGGCAACGGGAGGAATCGCTGCAGGGTCAGGGTCTCCTTCCCAAGCACAGCGCTCCGCTGCCAGCTCGCACTGCCTCACGCAGCCCATCGCGGCTCCTGCCACAGAACAGCACTGTCAGGCTGGTAAGCCAGGCACGCAGGTACGTTAGACCTGTGCCAGCCTCAATCACTGGAGCTTCAGAATCAGCTCTTAAGAAAAGTGTGTCTGCTAAGCGCATACTGTACAGCAGCGCAGCACACTGAACGATTCAGTCAGGTATCTACTTTCAGCACATTAGTTTCCCTCTTTTTTATTTTAAGAAAAAAAAACAGACTAATGAATAATCAAGCCTCCTGTAGAAGACAGAGGTGTGTTTGGGCACCTTTCACTGCAACACACCATTAATTGACAAGACTGCCACTGTCCTGGCATGTCAGCATGACCCCTATGCCACAAAAAGATAACCAGGTCCAAGGAGTTCACAAAGAGTCAAGAGGTGTTATCAGCGCACAGCAGCCTTTTCCAAGCCCATGCAGAGGAATCAGCCAACTTCCTCGTTCCAGGTTTAGAATTCAATACGAAAGCAGAGCTAACAGCCTCAAGGTAATATATGGCCATGCAAGCCACTGGATTTCGGTGCTTCCTGAACAGCTAAGGCTCCCCACCCTGTCAGCAGGTGGGACAAAGCTGCACGGTCTCAAGGCCAAGCCCACCCAGCTCTGCTGGTCTTGCACCTTCCAGCAGATTCCCCTGGGGCTGCGCGCCCTGCGTTGGGACCGGTGCGCGCTGCGCTGGGACCGGTGCGCCGGGAGCCAGGACACACCTGCCTCTCCTCCGCCCTCCACAGAACACGTTCCAGTCCAAGGAAGGCATCTTCTGGGTTCACCTGAACACTTGACCTAACCAAACAGAGGAAGCGCCATTGTGTGCCAGGTGCGTTTCAATGACTACCCAATGTCTGACAAATGCTTGGAAGAAGAAAATCTCTGCAGATCTTGCTGGCATTTCAGACCCGAGTGGGTGAGCGTTTCTAGAGCAGGTTCAGACAAGGTCACCCTGTACAACACTGGCTGGATACTCTGGTGCTCACACAATCTCCCTGTGCATGTGCACATTTCCCTGCTAAAACCATGAATAACGGTGCAGATCAATCTGAATCTACAAAAGTGTGCCTAGAGTTCTCTTCACCCTAGAATCAGATGGTCTTGTCTTCCCCTTTCTTGTAGGCCATAGTAGGATACATACCTCAAAGTGGCTCAGGCTGGCTCGTCTCTTTGCATAGATATGCTCACAGTTGTAATCCAGATGTCTTCAACAGAGGTCTAGTTTTAAAAATACTTTGACGTATAAATCTCACAGGAAACAGGGAAGTCAGAGGAGGGAAGGAGACAGTTCATCGGCTTCTACATTTGCAGGCCTCTATAGTCAGTAGTGTAGGTCATTTCCAGAGTAAATCTTGGCAACAATGCTTCTTTGTAGAGGAGAAAGACCTGCCAAAATGAACAAGCATAGTAAGAAACACCATCACTATCTGATAAGTAACAAAACAGCACCACAGATTCAGCATCTCCTTCAGAGAAAGTAACTCTTATTTGAAATATGAGGTTTCTGCTGGCTTTGACATATTTAAAGTCAGAAGCAGCTTCTGAATTTACCTCCTATTCTGAGTACTTTTACCTAATAAACTATCTTAAGGAGGAAAATACTCCAAGGATTCACACAATGATCATAACAGAGCCTTGTTTCAGTCCAAACCTCCAGCTCCTCAGACACCTTGATGTTCACTGTGCATTTTCACCAGGAACGTCTGTGTGACCAGTGTCCGACTACTGAGCCGCCGTTCGAAACAAGAACCAACACCAAGTGATGAAGTCCAGCACAGCATGGATATAGGGTACATGCCAGGGCCTTTCCCGCACAGCACCAACATTGGGGAGTGCTGGTGTACTTCTGAATCTATGTAGTTGGGATGTAAGTTAAGAAAGCGTAAACTCTTTGGGGCAGAGACCTTCCGCTGCGTGTTTGCACTTCACACAGTATGGCAGACCTGGGTTCCAAATCAAAGCTGTTCAACGTTGTTGTGATACAAGCCTCTGCACTTCTGGTACAACAACAGATTCTTCTTCACAAATAAAAAAGGTCACCTGGTTTTGTATTATCATAAATTGCTTCTGAAAGTATGGAGAGATTCCACTTAGCAAAAAAGACATTTAACTCTAGACAATTACTCGTATCCTTGTTTTCCTTCTGTGACTGTTTTAACATTCTTGGCCGGACGAATAGTTTAAATATTTGGAGTTTATATTCAACCTTAAAGAATCAGTTCACTGTGCCGTGACAACATCCAGCATCGACTATTTAGGGGTTTTAAGAATTTTAAGTATTTAAACCACACCAAACTACTCACCTCCTAGCAGTGCTGACAAATCATGTCTACCCTGCCACCTTCACATTGCATTTCATTCACCTATCATCCCTTTTTGTAAAGCTGTTTATTCACTATTAAAATGGTGTTGAGTTCACAGAACCCCAGAGGGCTGAGGCTGGCAGGGGCCTGTGGGGATCACCCACCCAGCCCCCCAGAGCTCACTGCCCACAAACCACTGCAACGAGTCTCACTGCTAGTACCAAAATACCACTTTCTCACCTGAGAGAGCCACCACGAGTCCCCTGTTAGTTCTAAAGAAACTCACGTCCCCATCACGAGGGTACAGCCTCCTCTGTGTGCAAAGGAGCAGCACCCAAGCATGCTGCAGCGTTCAGCACCGCAGGACGGACACAGCAGACCCACCAGCCGTGCTTCAGGGCACAGAGCAGCCCCTGAGCAGCACAAGGGCTGTGAGCTGGGAAGCCCCACTGTCCCCAGACAACAGAGGGGACAGAGTTCCCCAGCACTCAGAGAGGAACAACCCTCCCAGCCAGTCTGCCTGCCCTTCCACACCTCCAGGCAGAAAAATAATCTGTCCACGGAGAAGCATCACCCGGCTGACTAAACACGAAGCTAAGGCAACACTTTCATGTTGCTGAAGCACGAGCAGCAAGGACAGCAGCGCCTGCTCCCCAGGACCAGGCCGTGACCACCGCAACAGCCACAGCTGTACCCAGGTGTGTCACTGAGGGCTCCCACCACGCAGAATCATCCCAGCTGAAGGTCTGTGGCCGACGGACGCTGTTCCTGACGCAGCGGTAACGTTACTCTCTCCCTTGCACACACTTCTACTCAGACCAGCACACCTCAGTTCACACCCTCACACCTCCCGCCCACCGAGACGCCTCCGTAGGTTCCTCACTGCTGAACCTCGCGGTGCGAGCGCTGCCCCTGCCCGCTGCAGGTGCCTTCCTGGGCGGCACCTGCTACCGGGCACAGCCCGGGCGTCACAGCGGCGCTGGCTGACGCCTCAAGGCGTTTGGCGCTTGGACAGCTCGGGGCCGCTGCTTGCCGACGAGGCTCGCTGAGGGCCTGTCTCCAAAACCCCGCTTTCAGAAGGGCAAAACTTGAGCTCGCTTACATGGCAGCACAATTAAGGAATTAGTATCTTAGTTAACTCATACAAGACAACTAAAGTGGGGAAGAACAGGTGTAGAATACACCCAAACTCATCTCAAACACCGGTGCGGTCAGACGCAGCCGCCGCCTCCACAGCCCCGACCCGCGACCCGGCGGCGCCTCCGCAGCCGCAGCGACGGACGACGGACCGGCGGTTTCGGGCCTCCCAGGCCCCGCCGCTCCCCGGTTGCACCCGCGGCCCGGCCCGCCGCGTCGCCCCCTCCCCGCCGCTGCCGGCAACGAGGCCCGGGAGCCGGAACGCGCCGGAACGTGGTGAGGGGCGGGCGGCCCCGAGGCGGCTGGGCCGCGGCCCCTCCCGGGGCTCCGAACCGGCCCCAGGAAAACGGGACGGAGTGGGGCGGGAAAGCGCGGCCGAGCACCAGGCCTGGAGGCGGGCGAGGCGCCCGCGGTCACTCACCGGCCCGCGGAGGCTCCGGGCGCGTCGCCGCCGGCCGCTCCATCCCCGCGCGCCGCCACACCGGCCGCGCGCGACGTCAGCGCGCAGCCTCGAGGGGCGGAGCGGGGCGCGCGCGACGACGTCAGACGGAAGGGGCGGGGCAAGAGACCACGCCCGCTCCCGACACTTCTCTGCTCAGCGGAGCCACGCCCCCAGCGGAGCCACGCCCCCAGCGGAGCCACGCCCTGGTGGCCGCTGCGCAGGGCGCTGTTGTTGTTGTTGTTGTTGTTGTTGTTGTTGTTGTTGTTGTTGTTGTTGTTGTTGTTGTTGTTGTTGTTGCCGCCGTTGCCGTTGCCGTTGCCGTTGCCGTTGCCGTTGCCGTTGCCGTTGCCGTTCCGATGCCTGAGCGTGTTCCCGGCGCCGCAGCCGCGCACGGGTCCGCCCCGCACAGGCACTCGAGAGCAGCCGAGCTGCGCGGCCCGGGTTCCCGCGGCGCTCCTGAGCAGTTGCCCGTTTTCCCCGGTTCTCTCCGGGGAAGCGCCCCAGCGGACACCGCAGCCCTGTGGAACAGCGTTACCCGCCGACTGCACCTTTCTGGAGCCTGATTCGATGAAAAACTTGCCTCGGTCTGTATTTGTCCGATGCAATTAATGTATTCAGCCTCAAAAAAGTTGGAATTTTTACAGCTTGACTTTTATTCCAAGCCAGTGCTCGTTACTTTTTACATATTTTCACATAAAGCTCAAGAATGAATGAACACAGCCACTGTCTTTCCACTCAGATCCCTTCCCCGCTCCCCACTCGGCGCAGTGTCCTGACCCCTCAGACGTTTCCCCTCTCCTCCTTTCCTACGCTGGATAACGGAGCACACGGGAACAGAGGTGAGCTGACCCGAGCTGAGCCTGACCGGCGGAATTTCGCTGCCGAACGCAGAGCACGATGTAAACAAGCAGCACCTATGGTCGCATTTGTAGTCAAAACATTTATTAATTCAATTTTTTCTTATGAATTAATAACAAATATCCAAGTAAGTAACAAGTTGTTAGTGTTACAATTCCAGTTGACATTAAATTTGGCTTTAAGCGCAAAAGCCTCATAACCACCACATGATTAAAAACAGCAGATTCAAAAGTTCACAGGAAATCTGTGGTTTTAGACAACAAACAGAAGTGATGAACCAGGAAGCCAAGGAAGTCATTAGAGTACAATTATCCCCCTCTGCAGGTTCTGGTTGTTGATGTTTTGGCTTATTAACTAGATTCTTTATTTACATGCTTTCTAACAGGACGTTCTGCAATATATTTCTACATATTTGATCTTGTACTGAGTAATTAATTTTCAAAAACTGTTTTACATTCACTAAGTCACAGAGGGGAACACTGAAATTCTACAAATAGGTGTTCATGAGATGGTTTTACAGCCCAGCTCTGTAGCACCTTCTCTTTCTCGAAGGGCTGAAGCCATTGGGCTGGGTGTCCGCGGGGCAGGCAGCGCGGGCTGTGCAGCGCAGTCCAGCTCTGCACACCCGCGTGTGCCCACAGGAGCCACACTGGTCACAGACACTGTTTGCACACGTACCTGAGCTACCGCTGACACGGAGCTGCCGAGTCTCCGCTGACCCATGAACCAAGTTACACTCGGTGCACTCCTCCCACAGGGGAGGACACTTTGGGCCCGGCTGGTGTCCGCCCCACGCCGCGCTGTGCCGGCGCAGACCCGCTGTCCTCCCGCCCGGTGCCGTCCACGCGGGCCGTCCCGTCACGGACGGGGCTGGAACCGCAGCGAGTGGCTCGCATGGGGCTGCAGCTCAGGGGGAGCTGTGCTGCTTCCTGCGGGGACAAAACCAGCTTGTGCACTGGTGAGATTTACCTCCACGCCTTCATCCCAGCGTGGCTCAGAGCACGCTGCTCGGTTCGTACGGTGCCACCCTCGGGCAGTTGGCCGGGCCCTTTGCTGAGATGAGCGTCCCCACGCTGTGCATAGGAACCATTTTGCCTCCAGATGTTTGGGGGTTTGTTTGGCCCCGTCCTTGTATAATTTTTGCTCTTTCAATACAGAGGTGTTGGGAAGAACCCAAGTAGCAGACTGAAGATGGACATGAAATAACCAGATGAATTGAATGTAATGGACTGGTAAATCACATCCAGATTAAATCTTAGTTCTTTAATCTGCAGCTACTATAGAAACTAACCCGGCCTGACGGCTGCGATCCCGGTTCAGAAGCACCAGCAGGCAGCAGCCGTGTTGCAGAAAGGGTGAATAAGGGCTTGAGCCAGCGGGGAGTTTGTTGCAGAAACAGAGCTCAGGAGGGCAGTTCTGCGAATGGTGACAAATCTTTGCTGATCTGACCTGGAAAAAATGTGCCTTTAAATCCAGCACCAGCTCTCAAGGAGGTCTGGTTTGTTATGTGGCTGCTGTGCCCCGAAACCTGATCTACGTGCACTCGACAACTCCGTCCCTTCTTGCTCAGCACCAGAAGACAGGGCTACGTTACAGCTGCCTGCCCACGTGCCTGTGATCCAGCCCATTTCGCAGTGTTCTCACAGTGACGGAATTATGACTAAGACACGTAATTCAGCACAGGCCTGTTTGGCCACCACGTGCAGTGCTTAGAGTCAGACAAGGCTTGAACTCCTGTCTCACGTGAGAAAGGAAACCAAATCTCTGTTCCTTACAGGTAAGAAAGAGGCCCTGAAAATCCCCAAGTGTGCTCTTTCCTCTGACTGACCTGCCATTATGTCAACTGGACTCTGTATTCAGCAGGCTTCCCATTTTCCTGCTGTGGGGCAGCTGGCGGTCACGGCCCGTGCCTGTGCTCTGGGGCTCCTGTCCAAAAAGCTTATAATGGAAATCAAATATAACCAGCAGGGACCATAGGGTCAGAAGGGAGGTGGGGTGCAAGGCCATCTATCAATAAAACCTTATCAGGCCAAAATTACCTATGTAACAATGCTGGAAACACCAAATTTGGGTACAGATGTAACAAAATTGGGACCAGTGAGGAAAAAGAAGCAGGAAAGGACAGTGATGCCAAGGTTGGCTCTGAATGGTTCCTGTGGCTTGAAATGTCCTTAAAAGGTACAACCCATCCAGTCCCAAGCATATCAGAAACACTTAATCCAATCCAGGTACAGCAGAGCGATTGCACATTCCCAGGTGGGTTTTAAAGGGGTTGTGATTTGATTTTCTGGCTCCTGTGATGAAACTGCTGCAGCTTTGCTTCTGTGGTCCAGAAATCCTAGGGAGCCTTCAATGAAATTACAGCTTGTTATAACTTGAAGGGTGCACTTTACTCTCTAGATAATGGTGTAATGCAATAATATGATGAAAAATAATGTACTTTCATTTGCAAAGTGCTGTGTCTCTTGCAAGTGCTCCAATCCAGCTGAGGAAGTTAACAAAAGTAATTAATGCAAATAGTAATAAAAATGCAGCCTTTTCTATGTGGCATTTCTAAGCAAGTCAGCCTCATATCTCGTCTTGAGCTGAATGTGATCAGCCCCCTCTGCAGCTGGAGACGCTGCATTAAAGCCCGTGGTGCTGAGCTGAAGGGAAGGCTGAGCCTCTCACAAGCACGGGGCCCTGTGGCCCATGGACGTGCAAAGTATCGTCCCCTTGCCACTCACTAGAGCAGCAGGGACAACAGCGAACAACCAGCTGAGTGCTTAGGAAAACTGTGGGACTTCAGGAGGGTTGTTCTGCCCCTTTGCACGGGAGGACGTCACAGAGCAGCGGCTCACCGCCTGCCTTCTCCGCTGGTGCTTCTCCGGCTCCAGCAGAATTACAGCAATAAACCAGTGGACTGCTAGGCTCAAATCACTACTGGTCTCAGAATAAGGAGGGAAGTTCACTTCTGCATTATCACGTTCTCTCCGGATCAGCAGGAATGCGGGAGGGGAGGAAAGCAGTGCTCTCAGCGCCCGGCTCCAGGCCAGCAGCCTCACAGAGCTCCGGAGCGGCTCACCTCGCTCTCTGGATAACCGCCTGATGTAACAATGTGATGACAAGTAAAGCACTTAGGTTTTCAAAGCGCTCTGGCCCTGTGAGCAGTCAAGCCCAACATTAAAGTTCCTACACTGAAAGTAAAGTCACTCACATCAATGACTAAAAATACAGATCCACTCGCTGATGCTCATCAAGCAAACATCGTGGCTGCTGCAAAGGAAACCACCAGTAGTACCAAGTTCTGATGCTGGAATGGAAAACCTCCAGCTCTACTCATCACCTAAGAAAAGCTCCTCTGTTGCCCCAGCACACCCTGCCGGGGGCCACCTCCAGACTCAGCAGCTCAGGACAGGCACGGCAAGGCTCCCACAGACACCGACACCAACCGAGCGGGGACGGAAGATGCGAGTGATAGGTCACAAAGCAGATGACTTGCAAACGTCCTGAACCGGAGCAGGAGAACCAGGAGAGAAAAGGGCTCATTCCAAACTGATGATGCTCTGTGGCACTTGCCAGAGAAGACCAAATGCAGTGTCTCTGGGACAGACGCTCCTTTTATTATTTGCTTTGGCTCACAAATCAGACATTATTTTCTTGCTTTGTAAACTGTTGACTCTGGTTCAAGTATTTCAGAGGCCAGGACACTGCCAAGAGACTCTGCTGCCGACCCAGGTTGTGCCGACCTCCCTCAGCTCCTCGTTTCGGCCCCTGCGGGTCCAGCCCGCGGAGCCCCCTCAGGAACCAGCAGCACAGCAGCTCTCACAGTCACTGCCCCCCCGCAGAGCCCGGCCCAGGCAAACGCGCCCAGCACAGGCTGGCGGCAGCCCCGGCCCGCAGCTCAGCAGGGCAAACGCATTTGCAGGCTGAACGAACCTCCTCTTTAGGTCCGGTTCTGCAGGTGCTGAGTTTTAGCGCTTCTTGTTGAAGCAGGAAGGACTCAGCACCCGTCAGTACCAGACCCTTTCTGTACCTGGAGCTGCAGGAGGTGTTTCACAGACGCGCAGACGGGTTGAGGTGGCAGGGCCGCCTGTCCCTGTCCCTGTCGTGTCCCGTGGATGGGTCGCTGCTGATTCCCGCGGTCCCCACGGGACTGCAGGGAAACGCGCACAGATTCTCCTGTGGCGAGCACAGCGCCCGGGGCAGTGCGAGCGTCACACACGGGCCGAGCGGAACCCGCTTTTCTGACGCAGCAGTGCCACCTCCCGCTGGCGTGCCCTCACTGCACCGGGCCGCCCCGCAGCCCCTCCCCGCCCGCCCCGTCCCGGGGGCTGCCCTGGGCACCCCCGGCTCCGCCCCCGCGCTGCCCCGCAGCTCCTCCTGCCCCGCAGACACCAGCCCCGCCACCCGGGTCAGTGCCCGGTGCCGTGAGCAGCCCCCGCACGGCCCGCAGACACCAGCCCCGCCACCCGGGTCACTGCCCGGTGCCGTGAGCAGCCCCCGCGCGGCCCGCAGACACCAGCCCCGTCACCCGGGTCAGTGCCCGGTGCCGTGAGCAGCCCCCGCACGGCCCGCAGACACCAGCCCCGTCACCCGGGTCACCGCCCCGCGCCGTGAGCAGCCCCCGCACGGCCCGCAGACACCAGCCCCGTCACCCGGGTCACCGCCCCGCGCCGTGAGCAGCCCCCGCGCGGCCCGCAGACACCAGCCCCGTCACCCGGGTCACCGCCCCGCGCCGTGAGCAGCCCCCGCACGGCCCGCAGACACCAGCCCCGTCACCCGGGTCAGTGCCCGGTGCCGTGAGCAGCCCCCGCGCGGCCCGCAGACACCAGCCCCGTCACCCGGGTCACCGCCCCGCGCCGTGAGCAGCCCCCGCACGGCCCGCAGACACCAGCCCCGTCACCCGGGTCAGTGCCCGGTGCCGTGAGCAGCCCCCGCGCAGCCCGCACTGCCCGCCAGCGCTGCTGCAGGATCCCACAGCGGCTGGGACCGCTCACAACACAGAGCACGGGACGTCCACCACTGCCATTCCTGGACGCATCGCTCCAGAGGGTCTGTTACACTTCATGTTTTATCCACGGCCCTGGCGATCACCAAGAACACCACCCGCAGATACAGAATTCACAGAGCTCTCAGGCCATGATGCCGCTTTGTTTTTCCTGCTGGCCTAGAGCTCCCGGCTTTCACCTGGGCGACACAGAACCACTTTTTTAGACACTGACAAAAACCAATTTTATTTCTCCGGGGAACAAAGAATGAATTGTTAGGATGTACCTGCATGACAGAGCTCTGGAAACATCGGCAGCCTCCATAGGTGGCTCTGGCGTGACTAGTCTGCAGCAGAAAGACACTACTACTGCACACAGTGAGTACCATGAACACACTGACACACACACAGAAACAGAAGGGTCAGACCAGAACTGCAGATACTGACAACTTTCAGGACAAGCACACACTCAAATTAGGGCTGAAACCTGTTTCCTATCTAGTGTCTGGGTTATAGTTTTATATTGGTCCTTTACTGCTTACTACAGAACTGTACCCTGGACGTGGAAGTGGATAAAATATTATTTCCTGTAAAAAAAACCCAAGCTCTTCTCTGATCTGTAGCCATTCCAGACATTTCCACCATTTTCCTTTCACACCGTTACTGCACTTTTCCTTGGGTTTGCATTTCTAACTCAAACTTAGTTGCACTGAACTCCTGCCTGAGAATCAGGAGAGAAATGGTTTCACCGTTCTGTTGGAGAACGGGAAGGATGCTGAGCGGAGGTGGTGGCTGAGCCGGCCCCGGGAGCAGGGCCCTCATTCAGGACACACGGACAACAGAGCCGCTCTGCCTCCTGACTCCTGACCTGCAGCTGCGCCAGGAGCTGAGCCCGCGGCACCCAGTTACAGACACAGACAAGGGGGTAGGAAAAGCGGGTTTATTCACACCAGTTCGCTGCTGAGGCAGATTCAGGAAACGTGGAGAGATTTAGGTCAGCTAGAAATCAATAAACAAACCTATTATTATTATAATTCACAAATGCATTTTTGCATCATTTTCCCTCTACAAAGTTCTTTGCAAGCTTCAGCTGAAATACCTAAGAACCTTTTATCCACTGAAATGCAGCTTCCACTGGGTTGCAGCCGAAATGTGGCAAGTGCAGGTCTTTGATGCGGGAGCAGGCTGTGAAGCTGGACTGGTACCGTTGCAAGAGCCGGCTGGTGTGGGCTGTGCTCCGGCCGTGCTCTGTGAGCTGCACACACACCCTGCCCAGAAGCACAAATCAGGCTGGGGAAACAAAAACAAGGAGAAATGCAAGAATGCAGGAAGTCCCTGTTTTCTGCCTTTTTTGTTCTGTCTTCCATTTTAACTGTGAGTATGAGAGAGAACAACGGGATAGAGTGGCTTGAGAACAGCATTATGCTGCGTGCCCTGAAGTGCAGAGAATCAGCGAAGGAAGCACCTGATGCTGAACTTCGTGATGCATTCAGTTTCTGAAGTTCACATCTGGATGGAAACATCTGAATTTGGCATATTTTGGTCCACAATTAAAATTACATTCTACAGATAGGAATGACGTCACGATACCTTGGTGTAACTCGCTTTTCTGTGTTTCCAAGTAGCAATAACAAAATTTGCTCTGGTAGAAGACAAGATACTGATATAAAGGCTCTAGAGAAACACCAGTGGTTTTTCCAGCAGCATAAAAAGGGCTGTGACAGTTCCATTTCCAGGCTAAATAAAGAAGGCTGCGGAATCCTCTTTTTAAAAGCTGTGCACCCATTTTCAGCCTCACTCAGTTTACAGCACCCAGGGCTGCAGCAGCTCTCAGAGCACTGAACAGGCTGCTCCTCAGCCTGCTCCACAACGGCCGTGCGACCCTGTGCAGACTGACCTGCTGGCTTCCCGTGTCCCCACAGCCCCGGGGACCCGGCCACCAGCGGCCAGGCCCCCGCGCGCCGCGGCGCTGCCGCTGAGCCTTGGCCGGGGACAAGCATCCCACAGGCGCTGTGCCAGACTCGACGTGACACGGACGGGAAACCTCCCACCTCAGGACAGCGCGGAGCTGCTGCCGACGTTCGTTACAAACGCTGCACATCCAAAGCTTCCCGTGGCGCCCCGGGCGAGCCCTAATGAGTGAGAAGCGGCCGGCAGCACTCTCCCCAGCGCGGCAGGCGGTTCCACGGGGCTCCTGAGAGCAGCGGGGGATGCGGAGGTGCCGAGGCAGGACGGGAACACGCGGCAGGAGGCCACGAGAGGCGCTATCGATCCAGTCACTGGAATGAGACGTCCCAGAATGGTTGTGATCAACCGCAGGGTTTACTGACTCAGAACACGGGATCAATACTCAGACACACAGCTCGGGAGGAATGATTGGTGGCATAATGAGTTTCTCTCTTTGTGACAGCGAGTGCTGAACTCCCAGTTCTCATACACTGGGAGAGAAAAAACGTGTTTCCGTTTTCCAGTGTCAGTAAAACTCGCCAGGTCTGCCATCTTTCTGGGATGCATGCGGAAAACGAAGCCTTTGGAGGAGACAAGAAGGGCCCAGGCAGGTGCAGGGGACCCAGCGGCGTTTCTCAGAGACTCGGTGCTTTCAGGGAAGTACAAAGTCCTCGTATCCTCCCCCAGCTGAATTTACTGGTAAGAACCTTTGTGAGAACAAAACCGGGTGTTCTTACAACAAGGAGCCCCGTGTGCTGGGAGTACTGCAGCAGAAATTGTGGATGGAAGGTCAACAATAATGATGAGGCTGCAAATTTTAAAGACTAAACTGAGTAGTGTAAGATTACCTATTTAAGGGCACATCCTGAGAAATTTAGGTTCATTGGGCCTTTTGTTCTAGATCCCTGTATGCAGTAAGAAATGAGAAAACACAAGCACAGACAGAAGCTAAAAACAGCAATAAAATCTAAAATACTACCTGTGCTGGGAGAGATGAGGTGTCATTAGAGAAAAGAACTCTTCTTCAACTTAATTTTTTGTTTCTATCAATCAGCTCAGTATCTGAGCAGCAAAGGGGGATCCTGACGGAGGGGGACTGGTGTTTGACATCACCCCCCGCCAGCCGATCCTGCAGGGTCCTGCGGGCGCCTGCACTGCAGCACACCCTGCAGAGCACGTCCAGACCCCATAACGAGCTGTGAGCGCTGGGCTGCCCGGCGAGGCGGCCGGGAACTGCGCAGCACGGCACATCCCGGCTGCGACCCGCGCCTCCGAAACCAGCTCCTGCCACAGCTGCCTCTGCACGGCCCGCTGGGCCAGACACCCATCTCAGCTGCACCAGAAGGCTCTGAGGAATCACTTCCCTGACTGCCAGACTGCTGGCTGGATGGGCTGCGCAGTCTCAAAGTTCATCTGACTGGAGAACAGACCCAATATAATCAGTCAAGTCAACAGAAGTAGATCCGGACACCCCATGGGAGAGCTGGGAAAAGGGACAGGAGGGTGACAGCAGTGCTGTGTTCCACAGCAGGCGGACACTGGGAACAGGAGCTGGCCCAAAGGGAAGCCATTCCCCCAGCAGAGGAACCGCACCACGCTGCGCCAGGCAAAGAGCGGGGGTGCTCTGGAAAGGGCAAGGGCGCACTGCTCCCTTCGGCAGAGTCCGAGACCAGAGCAGTGGGCTGGGGCGAACCCCAGCAGAAATGCTGCATGACGCTAGTGAGCTAGCGTGATCATTACGAAGTTTAAAAATGGTTTTAAAAATGACTAAGGAGACAATTTGTGAGAGCAATCAGAATCCAACCCTGCCCTTACTCATCAGCCTGTACTTGTAGTTGCGAATGCTCACACAGACACAAAAACGTTTTATTTAGGGATACATCATTTTACCAGCTTTCTTCCAGCCCTTCCACCCACACAAAAAAGTGGAGTAGATACACCTCGAGCTTCATGATGCTGCAGCTTTGCTCAGCAACCACCTCATTTTCTGTAATGAAGTGAGTACATACCTACTCGGAGTCCAAGATTAAAACAATCATTTACTTTAAGTGCTCTGTAGTGCAGGCACCTTCTTCACGTGGTTGAAGATGCTTTAGGAAATCAAAGCAGCAAGCAGAAATAGTGAACACAGAACATGAGTTATCTGTACAGCCCAAATCATACAGATGTTCTGTTTATTGCTTTGTTTTACACAGATGGCTAAAATTTGTCATGCTCCACACAAGAAGGTTTTCCTCTCACTGACTTGGTCAGACATTGAGAAGACAACATAGAAGGTCGTTCTGTCCTCATAAGCAAGGCTGCCAGCAAAGAAGTTTGTTCTACTTGAGGTACTGCTGGATCAATAGGTAAGAGGCTGAAAGGAAATGTAACCTACCAGGAATAAAGACGCATTTCGCAGGAACAATGTGTTGTCATTAGGCATAATTGGGCAAATGGTGATGTGGTCTGAAAGCCTCAGCTGATCATATTCCCTGAGTGCGCTGTCCCACTGGGGACAGGGGCGTTAGATACGCCTTGGTTGTACTGCTGAAGTGGAGAGCAGGTGTGGGAGAACAAACCGCCTTGTTATCCCTGCTTTGCAAATCAATTCTTAATCACTCTGCCTCTTATTTCCATACCAGATTTAACTTTCTGATATTTATGAGAGCAACTTGGCAGCTCCCCCTTTGTGGCTCAAATGAGTAGCAGGTCCAAGAGATTTCTGTAAGGCTTTTACTTCCTAGTGCTGGTGCACGTGGTTCATTTCAGGTCAGAACCAGCAGCTCTCATGAGACACAGCACAGAAAGCCTGTCCGCAGCCCTGCTGAAAAGGCAGTGCCAGTGCTCAGCGCACAGCTCCACCATCTCCTGTTTCACGGTGTGAGTATTAAAGTGTTATAAATGTAAGACTTTGGTATATGAAGCCCAACTTACATCCTCTATTTCCATTCAGAAGTCACTTCTCTCCTTCTATTACTTCACTACAAGTACCATCACTTACAGGATAAAACTGGAAGCAAGAAGAAGACTGCCAGGACACTCATGGCATGTTCGCCTTTGAAATAAGCTCGGCTTTGGAACAGTCTGCTGGTCACACTGGATGTGCTCCAAGAGACATCTGCTCCAGCAGGTGTTGATGGGAAGCCAGGGCCAGGAGGCTCGGCATGGGGATGAAGAGGAGTTTTCAGTCACTGTTGACTAGGGAATTCCATGGGAGTCAGAAGGAAATACATGTTCCCACATATTAGCACTATGGCTGGTTTCATTTCTTTCTTGTAAGACATTTTTGCTGAAGAGATGCTGACAGGTTTGTGAACAGAGGAGATGAGGAACAGCCGCACATCTCGTGCGGTGCCGGGGCGGGGTGGGACGCGCTGGAGCACTGCGCTCCGACACCGGGTGGCAAGCCCTGCTGCAGCGCTGAGGCTGCCAGCGGCATCCCGACTAATTGCTTTGTAATCTCCACACACACAAGTGAATTCCTATGCCCACCATCCTCTGCTCAACAATTATCAACAGCAGTACACATTAATGGCTTGATTAATAAAGGAACTTTTAATTAAAACCTAAAATAAACTGGCATTTGACCCATCAGAGAAGAAAGTGGAAGGTACTGATTTATTACCTAGCGGTGCACTTCACATAACGAAGTTACTGCAAAGCCAACGTTTTCCCTTCTGTGTCCAAGAGCCATGATGGGAGCAGAACAAGCTGGTAAACTAGGACATCAATTAGGCACAAAGATCACAGCTACTCTGTGAGAGACGTTAAGTTTGTACAAAGCGTTACAGCTCCCGTTTTCTGCGCGGTGCTGTTCTACGCGTCGGCGCAGCACCATGCACGGAGCGCACGCGGCGCTGCAGGTGGTCAGGCTCCGCCACCATTTCCACTGCCAAGCCCAGACAGGCCACAGGTGTCCTCCTGTGGCTGGCGGTGACTTCCAGAAGCTACATCAGCGTTAGGAAAGGCTGAGAGTCCACCAGCTCACTCAGAAACCATCATGAGGATCACTCCTTGTGCTGTGCCAGGCTCTGAGATCCCAGGACCACCCCTGACAGCAGTGTCAGTAGTTCTTTGGAACTGTCAGTGTAGGAGTGGTTTGGATGCAGCAGTGACTCATCACAAATAATTTCTCCTTACTGTGGTCTACTCTGTTTAGGTACTTAGTCTGCTTCTCCTGTCTAGCTTCTCTACGAGCTTCTCTTCTCCAGCTCTCAGCCGGCCCTGGCCCTGCTTGGATACCACGTTGCCTGTGGATGAGGAGGAAGACAGAGCAGGACCAGCCTGGCTGCAAACACCGTGACCCACACCAGAGATGGGTCAGCCTGGCTGCAAACACCGTGACCCACACCAGAGATGGGTCAGCCTGGCTGCAAACACCGTGACCCACACCAGAGATGGGCCAGCCTGGCTGCAGACACCGTGACCCACACCAGAGATGGGTCAGCCTGGCTGCAAACACCGTGACCCACACCAGAGATGGGTCAGCCTGGCTGCAAACACCGTGACCCACACCAGAGATGGGCCAGCCTGGCTGCAAACACCGTGACCCACACCAGAGATGGGTCAGCCTGGCTGCAAACACCGTGACCCACACCAGAGATGGGCCAGCCTGGCTGCAAACACCGTGACCCACACCAGAGATGGGTCAGCCTGGCTGCAAACACCGTGACCCACACCAGAGATGGGCCAGCCTGGCTGCAAACACCGTGACCCACACCAGAGATGGGCCAGCCTGGCTGCAAACACCGTGACCCACACCAGAGATGGGCCAGCCTGGCTGCAAACACCGTGACCCACACCAGAGATGGGTCAGCCTGGCTGCAAACACCGTGACCCACACCAGAGATGGGCCAGCCTGGCTGCAAACACCGTGACCCACACCAGAGATGGGCCAGCCTGGCTGCAAACACCGTGACCCACACCAGAGATGGGCCAGCCTGGCTGCAAACACCGTGACCCACACCAGAGATGGGTCAGCCTGGCTGCAAACACCGTGACCCACACCAGAGATGGGTCAGCCTGGCTGCAAACACCGTGACCCACACCAGAGATGGGCCAGCCTGGCTGCAAACACCGTGACCCACACCAGAGATGGGCCAGCCTGGCTGCAAACACCGTGACCCACACCAGAGATGGGCCAGCCTGGCTGCAAACACCGTGACCCACACCAGAGATGGGCCAGCCTGGCTGCAGACACCGTGACCCACACCAGAGATGGGCCAGCCTGGCTGCAAACACCGTGACCCACACCAGAGATGGGTCAGCCTGGCTGCAAACACCGTGACCCACACCAGAGATGGGCCAGCCTGGCTGCAAACAGTGTGACCCACACCAGAGATGGGTCAGCCTGGCTGCAAACACCGTGACCCACACCAGAGATGGGCCAGCCTGGCTGCAAACACCGTGACCCACACCAGAGATGGGCCAGCCTGGCTGCAAACACCGTGACCCACACCAGAGATGGGCCAGCCTGGCTGCAGACACCGTGACCCACACCAGAGATGGGCCAGCCTGGCTGCAAACACCGTGACCCACACCAGAGATGGGCCAGCCTGGCTGCAAACACCGTGACCCACACCAGAGATGGGCCAGCCTGGCTGCAAACACCGTGACCCACACCAGAGATGGGCCAGCCTGGCTGCAAACACCGTGACCCACACCAGAGATGGGCCAGCCTGGCTGCAAACACCGTGACCCACACCAGAGATGGGCCAGCCTGGCTGCAAACACCGTGACCCACACCAGAGATGGGTCAGCCTGGCTGCAAACACCGTGACCCACACCAGAGATGGGCCAGCCTGGCTGCAAACACCGTGACCCACACCAGAGATGGGCCAGCCTGGCTGCAAACACCATGACCCACACCAGAGATGGGTCAGCCTGGCTGCAAACACCGTGACCCACACCAGAGATGGGCCAGCCTGGCTGCAAACAGTGTGACCCACACCAGAGATGGGCCAGCCTGGCTGCAAACACCGTGACCCACACCAGAGATGGGCCAGCCTGGCTGCAAACACCGTGACCCACACCAGAGATGGGCCAGCCTGGCTGCAAACACCGTGACCCACACCAGAGATGGGTCAGCCTGGCTGCAAACACCGTGACCCACACCAGAGATGGGCCAGCCTGGCTGCAAACAGTGTGACCCACACCAGAGATGGGCCAGCCTGGCTGCAAACACCGTGACCCACACCAGAGATGGGCCAGCCTGGCTGCAAACACCGTGACCCACACCAGAGATGGGCCAGCCTGGCTGCAGACACCGTGACCCACACCAGAGATGGGCCAGGGACGGTGTTTCCTGCTGCCAACAGCAGCTGCAGGCAGCCCGAGTTGCGCTCCCAACGCGTCCCTGCCGCCTGTCCTCCCCCCAGCTGGAGGGCTTTGGGCCCACACTGGCTGGGTTGGGATACAAACCATAATGATTACGTGGAGCAGCGCTATCATTAAAGAGTGCAACATTTTCTCATTTGTGCAGAAATACGTATCTAAATTAAATGCAGAGCTGCTAATGAAACAATAATATTTACTACACACTTCACTACCTCATCATAGCTAAACATAATTGAGTTGTGTTCCAGTTCTACCTGGCAGCATTCTGTGAAGAACCATGTCATGGTGGCCCCAGAGGCCCTGGAATTCTCACTGGTAAGCAGTAATTAAACAAATGCCTGGGATCTTTCTTTTCCTAAATGAGCAGTTAACAGCAGCCCCTGCCCTTGATAAAATCGGCGAAGATCAACAGCACGATTTGTTGCTAGAATTACCGGCAGGTCTCCTGACTTCGGGATGAGGGCAGGGTCAATCCCGCAGTCTCTGTCCTGGGAGCCTCCAGCCCTGTGCCAAGACGTTCTGGCCCTTCCTGACCCCCCTGATCAGGATGCCGAATTAAATCCACTGGGCTGAGCAGTCCCTACGATTTGTGCAAGCAAGGATATGGTATAGATAGGAGAAGGAGGAACAAGACTGCCTCTTTGAGTGCATACTTGCAATTAGATCTGATGACGCTGAACAGTGACCCAGTTGACGCTGGTGTAACCAGGCTGCCCAGTTCTGCCCTCTGTGTCTCCAGCTGTGTGGCTGTGCTCTGTCCCTTGCACCAGCAATTACTTATAAAACTAATGAGTTTCTTTAACCAAGGTAACAGTCTGAGGATGACCACCAACTGCTGCTCAATTACAAGGTCACCAAGGCAGTACTCCATCTCCCCTCCGCCCGCAGCCCCCCGGAAGGCAGTTTGCTCTCTGCGCCAGGTACCCCAAGGGAAAACGCTCCCCTGGCAGAGAACCCTGGAGGAACTACAAGGCCTGTCACCCAGCCAAAGAACACAATAAAGCTTCTTTCTCTGCTGTTTAGTGGCTAAATTAGGAAGTCGGAGTGTTCTTATTTTCAATCAGGTATGAGAAGTAGCAAGACTTAATTTAAAGACATTTTGTTCAGTCAGAAACATCTAAACAATCATTGATTGTTTTTCCTTGGCTGTGTGAGCCTCTCAAGCAGCAGAAAGCCGCCCGGTGTGCAGACAGGGAGCAGCTTGCCGCGGCCAGGCTGCCCAACACCGCTGGGGCCGTTTGGAACAGGGGCTTCAGCAGCCGCTGCAGCACCCACCGAACATGCTGAGATCAGATTCTTTGTGAGGAAACTTATTCCAGAGCCTTCTAAGCGTCATAAAACCAATTGTTTCAGCATCACTACAAAGAAACTTTCTTCTGAGACTAGACATCAACTTCATTTGACGTCTTCCCCCATATCACAGCAAAAATAATAGGCAGTCACTTCATGAGTCATTTGTTTATCTCAGTGTCTTTGAAGCATGGATATGATCAAGGACAATTAACATGTTTTCTGAAGCAGGAAAACATTAAATAACCAAAGACCTTTAGCAGCCTCTAGCGATATCAAATGAGATGATACAGTATCACTCCTTTAACCGGATCTTTCCACTTGGGTTTCCAGGAGATAGCACCCAAATTCTGCTAAAATGGCAGGCTTATCCTAGACCTGAAGCTGATCCCCCGCTCTAGCAGGGCTCTGCTCCCTCTGTCACCGAGAGGGGCCCTGGTCGCACACGTGGGCACTGTCACATCCACTGGCTGATCCCCCGCTCTAGCAGGGCCCTGGTCGCACACGTGGGCACTGTCACATCCACTGGCTGATCCCCCGCTCTAGCAGGGCTCTGCTCGCACACGTGGGCACTGTCACATCCACTGGCTGATCCCCCGCTCTAGCAGGGCCCTGCTCGCACACGTGGGCACTGTCACATCCACTGGCTGATCCCCCGCTCTAGCAGGGCCCTGCTCGCACACGTGGGCACTGTCACATCCACTGGCTGATCCCCCGCTCTAGCAGGGCCCTGCTCGCACACGTGGGCACTGTCACATCCACTGGCTGATCCCCCGCTCTAGCAGGGCCCTGCTCGCACACGTGGGCACTGTCACATCCACTGGCTGATCCCCCGCCCTAGCAGGGCTCTGCTCCCGCTGTCACCGAGAGGGGCTCCTGCTCAGCACCCAGCCGCTCTGCTTGGCACCCAGCTCCAAACAGAGCCCAAACCGAGCCCGATGGAGTCACTGTTTTTCAATAATAGCACAAGTAGTTGTAAAGGTCAATAAGATTTACTCTGGTGTTGGCTTAGAGATCATTTGTTACTCAAATGACAAAGGTACCGTGTTTATAAAGCACAGTGATCAATGGCACTACCTGTACATCAGGCAATCCTTGGCATTTCCATGATTTCTCTGTGCAATAAGACTTGAGCTCCACCTACTCAACATGAGCTCAGAAATAATAACAGATTATTGCTGAGATCTTCCAGAAAGTATTTTAGAAACAGTCTATCAGCTTCTTGTTATTGATGAGCCATTTCAAATGTCAAAATGTTAGGTCACATTTTTGAATAATAGTTACAAAAATGTAATGTTATGAAAGTTTTGACTGCCTCTTCCATGATGGCCTCTGAATCAATCATGGAAATGCAGGTCTAAAAACAACACCTAAGAATATTTTCTTAGTTGTTTTACTTTTTTATAGTTTGCAGATCTATAAGCATTTACTAGGCGACCTATAGATCATCACAGAGCAAATTTAACAAAAGGTTATCTTTTATTAATGACCTTTCACCCATCCTTTGGAGCCATTCCAAAGCCCGCACCCTGCGGAAGCCCCGAGGAGCGACGGCCGCCCCGCACGCAGGGACACAGGGAGCCCGCAGCCGCGCGCTCGGAGCCTGCCAGGCCAGCACGGGACACCGCGAACCCGGCAGCAGCTGCGGGCAAGGACAGAAAGGAATCGGAAGGAGAAAACGGTTTCTTAAACCATCAGTGGTTTGCAGAAAGATCCCTGTGAAGTTGCCCATCTGGCAGATGTTACATCGTCGCTTACGGGCCAAGGGAAGAGTTCATATCACAAACAGCCCCACCAGAGCTTCACTGGAGTCCAGTCAAACACAACTTTTCTATTTACCATTTTCTTGCCTTAAATTTGCATGCCAGGCCCTTTGGCATGAAAATGAATTCTACTTGCTTCCAAAAAAACAAAGCAAAACAAAAAAACAAAGCCCAAATATTAACAACACTTCTCTTGTCACCATCTGAGACCTTCAAAGCACATCACAAGCATAGCATCAAAAGTCATTGTATCGTAGCAGTATCCCTTATTTGCGGACAGGGAACACAAAGCTCACGTATTTAAGTGTCTACCTAATTTCAGTTACCACCTATGAAAAGCCTGGCTCTGATTTTAACTGCGGTTGGATTTCTGTCTTAATGCAGCACTAGGAGTCCCAGAGCAATTCAATGGGAGAGGCAGAAATAGAACATGTCCCAATTCCCAGACTCCATTCTCACCAAGTGACCACGTGGGCTCCCAGCTCGGTGCTTACGGAACATCCCGGCTGTGCTGTCCGTGGCTGTGAGCCATTCCGAAGGGCTCTCCGTGCACCCCTGCTCACACCCGGCTCAGCCGCGGAGCCCAGCGGCACAGCCCGTGCGCCCCGGCGGGCACGGAGGGACCGCCACGCCAGCCGCGCGTGCCGTCACACGTCCCTCGGGACATGCGCGGGTGCCAGCGCGGCAGGGCCACAGGGGAGCCACGAGGAGACCCCCGAAGCCATTTCCAACCTCGCTACTCCTCCTGGTCCCAGCATATACGTCACTGCCCAGGTGCGTGCCTTTAGTGTCCCATAAAGCGTGATGTCCAATATCTGGCCTATAGAACAGCTTTAATTATAATCTCTGCCCCCAAATGGCCCCTGAATACCCACTGATTCGCACTTCATGCTCTTCGCTTGTAAAAAAACCCATTAAGCACCAGAGGAGAAGTCTGTTGTTATTACAATGACTAAGAAAGTTATAAAGATGCAAATTACATAAAGGTCTTTGTGGTTATGCAGCTAGAGGTACAATATGAACGTACCTGACTTGAACAACTGGCTGTGGGGATCTTCTTCCCCCTGCCAAGTCTCTCTGTTGTGCACCCAGCTTCATCTGAATGACCATGGATGATGGGCAGGGTTCTAAACTGGATCCTTTAGGAACTTCCCTCCTGTTAACCAGGTAATTCACTCAGCCCTCCCCAGAAGGGACTTGCTGACCTGTTGTGCTCTACGCGATGTGCGCATCTCAGCGCCGTATCACATCTCTGGTGGCTTCTGTGGGCAGCCCAGTCCAAGCTGTAGCTTTTCCCCATTGGTTTCTAAAACCAATCCATATCCTTGGTGCAGCAAAGGTTTGAATTTTAAGTACCAGCTTCCAGTTTCACTGGTGCCCTTAGTGATGGGTGCGAGTGATAGAAATAAAAAGCCCCTAACGATTCTCTTTGCCACGTGCTTTGCAGATACAGTGGGACCAACAGGCAGTACCAGAACCTGTAATTGTGTCACTGCTGCGGGCTGAGATGGTCCGTGCTGGAACTGGAGACCAAAACGTGCTCATCCTGCTGGTAATGCCAAGCGACTGCTTTCTTATGAGTCTGTCCTTACAAGGGGGAAGAAATCCTTGCCAAGATAAAATGCCTGTCTTCTGTCACTGCAGCAAAGCTCACAAACCAACTGTAACCCGGCCCCCACCAGCTCGGTGATCTACAGCTACCAAAACTCCTGCAATATCATATTTATAGCCAACGCAACTGGCGTGATTACTCCATCTCTCACTTGCTCAGTCATTTCATGTACATATAGGTGTATGAACATACACATGGTAGGTGTAGGTACATGCAGGTGTATGTTCCATGCTCGATTATGGTTCTCTACCATAATTAAGACATGTTAGCAGCAAGTGTAAAGGAACAGCATATAGGAAACAAATTAGCATGTTACTCCTTTAATTGCTATGGGAAGTAGTGACCTCCTATTCACAAATCTCCAACTGCCTTTGCAAGTTGCTGGACGGTTGAAGCAGCCCCATTTCTGCCAAGGAAGCTGATGCCCACCATTTCTGTCTTACAACATCAAATCTCCCTGAGTCTCTTCTTGCTGCATCGTGAAACTTGACTCAACCTGAAAACATTGTTTTAGCAAAGTATACTGAGCTGTTCATTTTCTTTGTCCATTTGGCATTGGAAGTGAACAAGAATCTCTTGAGTGCTGTCATTAGCAGCTGTGGAAAAACAACAGGCTGGGCAGCTGGGGTTTTCTGGTGCCTGGGGCATAAGGTCCTGCTCGTTTCATTGAGGGACATTATTTGGCCTGAAAGACCCTGGACTGTGCCCGAAACAAGGGACAGGGCGCAGAGATACGCTGAAGACAGCCACCTTCTTCCCAAATCGAGGGCTCTCTTGACTAGAAAACTATACAAATTGCTCTGCATAAACATTGCAGAGATAATTACAAAATAAAGAAACATTACAGTGAATCCATTGAGATCTTTAATTCCAAACTGCCACTATCCCAGAAGGAACAAACTGTGAGTTAGACCGACTCTTAAGCATACAATTAAATCTGTCGGGTTCTGACTCCATAATATGCTGTTTAATATTGAAAAGTCTGTCAGTAAAGCTATATGTGGGATTAACGTCATAACGCTTTGGGTTTGCTTCCTC